>NC_070537.1:952725-1270300 GCF_025433545.1 Fusarium keratoplasticum | reverse complement strand
GGAGAGATCCAAAGAGTAACTTGAAGACGGCTGAGTCTCCAAAACAGGTGGAAAGGCCGGGGGGGCCGTGGTTGCTGATGTTGGAGTTCCAGTTGGGTTTGGGTTTGGATTTGTCGACCCGGAGGAAGGCACAACCGGGGTCGGGTCGATACCCCGATCTGAACCCGCTTCTGCTTCTTCTCCCTGTACCGCTTTCGCGGGTCGAGGCGATATGGATTCCTCTTTTATCCAGCTTTCGGCCATGGGTTCGATTCAACAAACAGCTACTACCCGGCTGACAAGACAAGACAAGACAAGACTCAGAGTGTTGGTTCGAACACCTAGCTTCGGATCGCCGGTTTCCCCCCCACGATAGCTCCAGGGCCCAGCACGTTTTCTAGCGCAACTCGTTTCGGCCGAGATGGCTGGGAGCCAGGGGTCAAGAGCGAATAGTCAGAAAGATGGCCAGGGGCATCTGTGACAGGGAAGATAAGATGGTGAAGGTGGAGGGAGTAAGATGAAGATGGGGGGGCCGAAGAGTGGGAAAAGAGACAGGTCAGGAGAGGACGGGAGGAGGAGGAGAAGTGGAAGAAGTCGTCACGAAAAGAATAAAACAAGTCGACGGCTCAACACAGACAAGTACAAGCACAAGGGAAGCCGGCTCACGGGCGCCTCCAGCCCTTTCTATAGCTCTACCGGGTCATGGAATCCCGGGGGCAGATCAAGCGTCACAAGCGCGATGGGGCCAATATCACTCCTCTGGCTCGAGTTGCCGCAGCGGCTGTCGGAGACGCCAGAACCAAACACGGGCTCGAGGCAGAGAAACAAGCAAGACATGGAAGCACCAGACCAGACCAGACCAGGAGGAACCTCCCCTAGCTAGCTAGGCGGGATAGGGCAGACACCAAGAGATGGCCGCGTCTTCATCCTCGTCCTTCGCTGTTCGCTGTGGGGAGAGGAACAGCCCGGAGGATGGAAATGCAAGCAAGGCCCCCCTCCCCCTCCCCAGCGTCAGAAGGGTCAGTCAATCAAGCACAAGATGGATCATGGATCGTCGTGTGGATTCCTCTGGGCGCATCTCGCCTGCTCGCTATTCCCACCGTCAACCCAACCCACGCCGGGTCTGCCAAACTCGGAGTAGCATGGTCTGTGTAACCGTCACTAAGACGAGGGATGGCGGCGAGACAGGCGAGACAGGCGCTGCAAGACGCATTGCTAGACGCAAGCAACAGCCATGCTATGCCACGGTGAGTGCTCGGAGCGCGTACACACCTCTGCAGGGTGTTTGGTGACCATGCTATAGGTAGTTGCCTACTAACTACGGATACTTGACTTTCTAGGCGCAGGGCCACGCAACGAGCCAGGATGGATGCTTGGAGAAAGCTGTGATGTCTTTCCGCATGGGGATGCCATGGGGTCGGATGAGTGGACGGATGGCATCCCGTCCATGGGACTGGAACCTTTTGACGGAGGCTCCCGTCTTCGTCCCCAGCATGTATGTAACTCAGCAGGAGAAGTCTCTCCTCCTCCACTCCGTAGCAGGCTAATAGGCTGTCTGTCCATGTCTGATGAGATCCATGGTGGATGGGCATGCCTTCAGCGCATGTACCGCGCCCCGAGGCCGCTCTAGCGCATCTCGTTAGCGCGGGCTCGTGGGCTGGGCTCCATTGTTCGCCCCGGGCCTAGCAGTAGGGATGCCTCCTTGTTGGCTTCCATCGAGGAACCCCCTGGCTTGGAGCCCGCGCGGGTCAGCACTGACACTTGACAGGGGCGCTTGGTGCGTTCCTAGTGTTGGTAGCACAAGGGGCAGCGGCGGCCATGATGGAGACGGAGCCCAGACGCTGGGCTGGGCTAATTAGGTAGGCCGGGCTGGACTGGCGCTGGTTCCATTGGAATCAGGAGGCGGCACGCTCGCTGCTTTTGTAAGGGGCGCTGTTAGCGCAGTGGCGGCGGGGAGGGGGTGAGGGCGCTCTTTGACGTCTACACCAGAGGCAATACAAGACGGTGGTTTGTCAGCCAAATTTCAGTGTTTAGCTCTGAGACAATGACCGAGAGAATCATTCTTTTTCGAGTAAGCAACCATGTGCATTGATTAACTAACAACTCTTGCGATCCAAGACCAAGACTTGTTGGACTCTTGTTCACCCTTTCCAGAGACGTATAGTCTCGGCCCCAAGATCCATCTTGGCAGACTGGATGCCTCCGACATATCCCCGTCCGTTGAAGATTGTATGTTCCAGTTCGAGAAAGGTATCCTGCTCGGCGAATTCCAAGTTGGGACATCCATGGTATCCGTGGCCGTCTCCATTGGGGGGTTAATAGACCCCCAGCGCGGCTGCTGCCATGGGTGCCATGGGTACCTACGTAATCCTCCAGGTGCAGTGGTGACGGCAGATGAACTTGCAGAATCTCTGTCTACAACAACTCCAGACCTCGCTATGGAAGGATTCTCGTTGGTGGAGTCGTAGACCATAGCCGCCTGTTTTTCAGTCACCGACTGTTTCCAATGGATGCTTCAAACATCATTGCTTGGCTTGCTTGCTTACTCGACGCAGGGACTTGGCGGGCTAGAACTGGACCTGAGACTACAGCCACGATCCTACCAGGGCATCAACGGTCGAGAACGACGTACGTACACCATCAGGCAGCAGAGATTCATCGAGCTAAGGAAGAGACAGTCCGGGTAGGAAGGATCTAACCAGGTCGACGAGTTCTTTTTCGAGCCCAGGCTTTCCAGATTTAGATGCGGGAGCCCTACGGCAGACGAGTGTGGCTGTCTTGGATCACATCCATCCCATCAATGCCGCCATCTACGTCCCATCTCCTCACTGCCAAGCCTCGAGGATGCACCGGACAAGGTAGTTGTCGGATACAATCTCGTACCGTATCCCTTGCCTCCATTAAGGTACTGTAGCTAGCCCTGCTGGGCAACACCAGACGTCATGCTCTGCGTGGCTGCAGTCGCGCGAGCGTCTCGTGTCTCATCACAGCTATCCTGTCCCATCCTCCAGCTGCGCATGTATGCGCATGTATCTCATCTCAAGTTGACGCGAGCGGTAAAGCACGGCAACTTCCACTGACGGGACGAGACGAGACTCCTGACGTGCTGCCAAGACGACATCTCCACTATGGGTATCCAGCCGTCGAATCCTCCCCTCGTGGGTGGCCTGTAGGATCGAGGTCCAACGGGACGGCTTATTAACCCGTCCCCGTTCTTTGGCTTTCATGCTTATTCGTGTTACGGGGAAGACCAACGTCACACACATCAAGGCATTGGCAGGATCTGTCTTTACGCAGTCTGTCCGGAGATTACCGCAATCTCCATTCCTGCTACACACATAGAGCTTCAGCCTTACGGCAATGAAGATCTTGGGACGACGGCACCAACCAACAGCCAGACTAGATATGCCTCGCCGAAGCGGGACACACGGTCCGTCTTGGAAGCCGGGCCTTTCGATAGTTTGGGCGAACCCCTGACATGCCAGCCCTTCCCCCCCCTCCACTCCACGTGTGCTTTGGTCGATCACGCCCTGGGCCGTTGAGTTAGTTACTTGTCGCCTGCGGCGTCTCGTTTTGATAATTCTTTTCGCTGCCCTGCCACGATCAACTGTTTTCTCATCCATCGCTAACTAACACGAGCGCCCCTCCTTTCCAATTTTACATGTACCTGATCCTGGGACTGGGCCTCTGCCAAGTGCGTCGATCCAGAAGAGCTGCGCCGGCCTCCTCACATAAGTTCCTCACGAAGGAGCCAACATCAGGCGATGACGGGTTTCAGTCTCGGGGGTCCCCAGTGAACCCCTTGCGAATCCCACCGACGGCCCAGCCCTACGTAGGTGGCTAACTCTCGTCCCTACCTACAGCGAAGCCCTTCCGGAAGGGAGGGCCTGTCTTCCCGGCCGCCGTCGACAATGAGCTTGTTGAGACGGTCAGGGGTGGGCTTGAGTAGTGTAGCGTGCGTAAAAACTTAACCGCGCTGGAATTGCCAAGGCCCTTGACGTCCCTGAGACTTGGCGGCTTCGCTGATCACGATAGTACGGGTACGTGTGTCGACTCCGCAAGGTTCAGCCCTTTCGGCCATGCTCCAAACCATTCGGCTCCGAACAAATCGAGGCTAAGGATGGCGGCCGACAACGTTCGGTCCAGGCAGAAACAGACAGGGCATTGCTTAAGCGAATGCGAGCAGCCCTAGGCCGTATGTGGGTAAAGATGTGTTATTAGTTCTCCCTTTTGGAGATGCCTTTGTCATGTAGTCTCAGGCGAAGCTGGCTTCACAAGTCATGTCAGGACCAAATCCTCTTGGTTCCACTTGGAGATACGATATCCAAGCTGAACAACAGCTTCAAAGGGCACAGCTTCGTATTCTTCAAACGCGCGTCCTCTAGGCAACTACACAGCTTCAATCATGACACCTTGCTGCAAATAGCATGCACAGTAGAGGAACTCGTGGTCCAAGAGCCGAGCTGTCATGTCCAATCTCCATGTCGACTAGCAGGCATCATCCGCCTCAGCCGTTCCCAACAGTGAAATGAACGGACGCATAGCCGGGCCAGCTGTCCCGTTCCGGAAATGCCGTCCGCCTGCCCCCGTCCCATCAGCTAGCTGTCAGAGTTGGATGTCGTTCGTTCCCCGGCAGCTTGGTTCGGCAGTCTACCCTGAGTCCAAAGATAGAGGCGCCACGTGCCGGCTGAAACCGTCAGAACGTTGTCGTGACAGCATGTGTGTGTCGGTCATTGCGGGGGGTGATGATCGGAGCTGCAGTAGGATACAGTCGTCCCGGGTTGCTGGGATGGTGTTTGATTGATCCGTTCACGAGGTTGGTGTTCTAGATCTCACCAGAAGGATTGTAGGAAGCGCGCCGTTGCCGTTATGCTTACGTGCTAATACCCTTAATATCTACTGCCGGGTGAGAGGGGAGCTGAAGGCTAGGCGAACATGCCGCCTACATAGGAATGCACCAGATGAGTGTGATTCTCGTTCATTAATGACTTGACGATTAGTCTGAGACGTATGTCATAGAAGCACTCGGGCCAGTATCTCGAAACAGCTCACAATGCTACCAAAGAGTGCCCCCTGCTAGCAGACAGACAAAAATTCCACTATATCAGAACACATATTATGAATTTTCATTCAATACGGAATAGCTACCCCGACTCTAAGGCGAAAGGCGAACGTTGGAGCGAGGAGCGAAGCGCGAGTTTACCATCTACCCTAGAGCTAAAATAGTACTCCTGGGCACACCAAAGATGGCAGAGACCAGAAGTATCCTCAAATCAATGTCCTGTCCAACCAGATGGCTCTGACCCGCAAAAAAGTTGTCCGGTATTGCCCATCGACGCACCTTCAACTCCAAATCGAAACTGCGACGACGTGAATAGACGCCAATATTTCCACCTCGATATTCGCCAGAGGAACTGTCCAAGTTCAATTCGAATCATACAGACCGTCGATACCGGATTCAATTGATTTGCCCACCATGTCGCAAGATCAGACTCAACCACAGCCCCCGCTGCCCCCGCGCAACGAATTCATCCACAACTCTGCTATCGCCGGAGTCATTGTCGCACCCCTCGCCATGCTTCTCCCGCCGCGAAAGATGGACTTTAGGTTCATGATCCTCGCCGGTGCCTTCTCCATCGCCTCGAATCAGCTCGTCTACGAGTATACTGGCTCATCAATCTACTCCCGCTTCGGCGGCCGCATGGGCTCACTTGTCGGAACCGATCTGCCCGAGGGCGCAAAGCGAACACAACAGCTCCTCCGAGAGCACCGCGAGAGAGAAGCGGCGGAGAAGCGCAAGGCTGAACAGGCACAAGAAGAGGAGAAGACGGGCGTGGCCAAGAAGCTCAACGACGTGTGGATGGGAGGCGAGGACAAGGACTGGCGGGAGAAGCGGGCAGAGGAGCACCGACAGAAGTTCGAGGAGGGCAAAGGCATCGGCGATATCATCATGGAACAGGTTGCGGACGTCTGGAGCGGCAACTGGGGCAAGAGTGCGAAGAAGCAGGACGGCGAGGCAAGTTCGAGCGACGATGCCTCGCCAACAGAGAAGAAGTGATGGCATGAACATTCACGATTTTGAAGAGGGACGGCATCTCCTGATGCCCTGTGTACAAAAGCCACCTGTACTATATCACGACAATGAAGTAAAAATGGGCGACAAAGGCCAGATTTTGGCATACGCGACAATGAGAGATTTAGGAACATATCCAGAGGACCATTGACCATGGACGAAACACATGGCCTGTATTATAGCACACCAATTTGGCGTTTGATACATGTTTGTGGCTCCTATACTGGCGTATGAATTGAATGGATAGCTCAGAAAAGACTCGGCAGCAACAATGCTTGGAGGGGATTCTGGCTTCCACTCTGGCTTCATAGGATATGGGGATGGTGGAGGAACCTCACTCGAAGATTGCCCTCTTCTCCTTGAAGCGTGCCATCATATAACATTCCAAATGACAAGAATCCGCTGAGGATAGACCCATGGATATGCTATATATCCAAGTTGGTATACTCTGCCCCCAATATCCACTCCTGTATCACCACTCACCCAAATTGAAGTGTGTGGTTTTGACACTGGGCGCCCAAGCAAACCCAACTCATCTCACCTTCTCATGATACAGCATTAGCTGCGCTGCAAGCTGCAGAAATGCACACCGAATCGGACGGTTTCGGACGCAGGAATGGAACTTGGGTATGCTGCCTGCTTATGAGTGAGATGACTTACAGAGCACGTCAAGGGAGCTGCTGACAGCGCAGCATAACTAGCACGTTCGATGCTCGAGAAGAACACCACTCAGTTCGTCAATGATTATCCCTCACGATAATAAATGCCAAGGTCTGATCCAGGCCCAAAGGGCGGTTACAACGGCACCCTAGGGCAAAATGCCCGTGGGGTTCCACCAGGGGCATGGAATACGGGGCAGTATTCGTCACCAGATTGTGGCTGGCTTTGAGCGTCAGCTTCACCTCAGCCACCCCGACGCCGAATAGCTCCATTTGCAGAATGAATAGCCTGCGATCGAGAAGAAGCCAAAGCCTGATTCTGCTAGGGCTGGTATGTGATGAGAAATCAGCGCGAATAGAAGTCAAATTTGAAGCTGTTGGTTAGTTCACCGTCAACATGAAACACGCTGGTCGCAGGATGAGGAGGTGTGATGCAGCGTATGGTGCTGGCTGCATACGCACTCCGACTCTGTGAGCAACTTTATCGATGGGTATTTATTTGATACCCTCTCGTCTATTGAACTCCCAAAGCAGTTGGAACGGCCGTGGCTGAAGGTAGTTTACTGCTCATGACTCAAATCTTAATCATGATCAAAGCGAAGCAGAGCAGAGCAAAGTGCAAGGCTCAAGTCACGGAACCCGAGGCTGTTCATCATCGCCACGGGATGACCAAGACACAGCTGCTGTTCTAAATCAGGAACATGGTGCGCTAGGGAAGTGTCATGAGAGGCTCAACAGACCTGAGAATGCCCTACAGGCGACTACAGTCCCGGGCGATCGTCTTGGCTACAAGGGTTGCAGCGCAGCTGGACGGGTTCTGGGCTCCATCCTGTCAGCACAGCCCCGGCACTGTACGTCACTGCACTGCGCCGTGAGTTGCTTCGTCATGGCACAAACAGCTGCTTTGTCGGTGTTGATGTGTGTGTGTTGGGGATAAAGAAGGGGTTACCTAAGGCCCATCGCAGCGACCACATCCATTGTTTATCCCTCTCGTTTCCCCTCTCCCTCTTTCTCCCACCATCAACACACTCGTTTTTCTTGGACCATCTCTCGTTTGCGACCGCAGAACGTGCAACGGCCCCATCCATCCAAAACGTCCCTTGGCCCGCTATTCTAACGCTTGTCAGCTCCGATCCGTCGAATCAGAACCCCCAGACAGACCCTGAGGTACCTTGGTTTGGGGTCTGCGCCTCCACGCAATCCAGCTCCACGACCCGACGTAGCGCGCTACGTGCCAGCGTACCCTTGGAAGAGCGCCTTGAATAGATCCAGCCACCGAGCTTCGGATTTTTTCCTGCTCATTCAACTTTTTCAACATTCAACTTTCCAAACATTTCTGAGTATTTTTGACATCTCTATCGACTTCATCGACGCGCCGCGAGACGCCAAACTGCTTAGCGACGCCATCTTGGCCCTGGCTCTGGTCCTACTCTGAAACCGCTTGTGGCAGCTGCCTCCTTTCTTTGCCGCCTAGCGGCTGACTTCTCGACTTCGCAACTTCGTCTTCATCACCATGGCCGCTCAGGAATACTACAGTCAAGGCGGCCGTCCACAGCCTCCCTACGGTGCCGACTCGAACTCATCACCTTACTACCAATCTCACGATACTCCTTCACCTGGGTCGACACCAGCACCGCCGTACCAGGCCGCGTACTCGGCACCACCCGATACTTCAATTTACCCTGCCGAATCCGCAGGTCACGTCCCTACCTCGAAACCGGCCCCTTACTCACCCAGCGATATATCGTACACACCGGCAGCCGCGTACGCTGCTCCCGGGCAAAGCTCGAGCTCACGACCTCAAGGCCAAGGTCAAACAGAGCAGTCTCCATTTGACACCGTCTTTGACGACAACGCCTATCCGATGAACACAAACTCGAGACCGACGCCTTCCTCTAGCACAGGCGACATTGGCCAGCATGGTTTTTATCAGGATACGAGTTATCACGGCGGACCCGACCCAGCTCATGGACATGGACAGGGACAGGAGGCCATCCCACTCCAAGATCGACCTGGAAAGGATGTCGATGCTGAGATGAACGACCACATCTATGATGCCCCTGGACGGAACAGAAAGGGCAAGAAGGGCAAGGTTCGCCTGGGCGAGTTGGGCATGCTGGGCGCAAACAATAAGAGAATTCCTTGGGTCGTCTACATCTTTTCTGTGGTCCAGATTGCAGTCTTCATCGCCTGCATTGCCAGGAACGGTAAGTGCCCGTAACATTCCACGTGTTGTGATTCTTGACTAAACAGTTGCAGGTGTACTAACTGGGTCCCCCATTGCGACCAAGCCCGATTTCAACATCTTCATCGGTCCCTCGTATCCAGTCCTCATCAACATGGGAGCCCGATTCGCCCCTTGTATGCACAACGTTAAGGGCATCCAAGACCGAGAGATGCTCAAAACCTCGAGCGGCCTGCAGGATCCTGTCGTTTTCATGTGCCCAAACGCCACTAAGAACGACACTCTCTGCTCTCTCAAGACAGTCTGCGGCTTTGGTGGAACTGTCCCGAACCCCAAGTTTAACGGTGACATCGATCAGAGCCCACAGCCAAACCAGTGGTTCAGATTCATCACCTCTATCTTCCTCCACGCTGGTGTGGTTCATATCCTCTTCAACCTCCTGGTACAGCTCACCATCGGGAAGGACATGGAAAGGGCTATTGGACCTGTTCGATTCTTGCTGGTGTATATCAGTGCTGGAATCTTTGGCAATATCATGGGAGGAAACTACGCACCACCCGGCTACGCGTCTATGGGTGCTTCTGGTGCCATCTTTGGCATTATTGCTTTGACCCTTCTCGATCTTCTCTACTCCTGGAAGGACAGGAAGAGCCCGGTCAAGGATCTCCTTTTCATCTTCCTCGATATGGCGATCGCTTTTGTTTTGGGACTCTTGCCTGGCCTGGACAACTTTGCTCATATTGGTGGTTTCTTGATGGGTCTCTCTCTCGGCGTCTGTGTTCTCCATTCTCCCAACTCACTGCGAAGACGGATAGGTCAGGAGCTTTCCTACTCAGCAGTGTCACCCAGCACTGGCGAGACGCCACCCCCCTTCTTTAAGAACCCTGTCGGTTTTTTCAAGGGACGAAAGCCTCTTTGGTGGGCTTGGTGGTTGATTCGTGCTGGATTTCTGGTCATGATCATCGTCGTCTTCATCGTTCTTCTCAACCGATTTTACACCAGCCACGAGGTTTGCAAGTGGTGCAAGCACATTAACTGTCTGGTAAGTTGCAGTTCTATCCGATTTAAGACTATTCATTTGCTAATTCTTTGTAGCCCGTCAAGGACTGGTGTGAGTTGGGAAACTACGATGACCCGAAATAAGTTGTTAGAGCGTTGGATCTGCAACATTGCATTCTCAGCACCCATTCATTACCTATTTGGATGCAGTTTATAGAAAGTTTTGGACAAAGGCGTGCTGGCTGAACTATCAACAAGGGAATGAATATCACGCATTGCACAGCATCGGCGTTGTCATTGCAGTTTACTTTTGAGGGAGCTGTCAGAATCTCAGACGAGGCCAGCTCTTCTTTTCGAGTTTGTTTTACGAAGTCATGATTCGTACAGTTCAGGGGACGCAACCAGTCACATTTGATCGGTGGTTTTCGGGACGGTGTTTGGGGTCGAGCTACCATCGTCCAGTCGACCGGCAGTGGGCAGGAAGAAGGATCAGGTACTTTCTCAGCCCGCTCGAGTCTCGACATGGATATGGGACATGGGTTGGGGATTTCATTACATGAGAATGCAGCTCTTGGCCCTCGCCGGGCTCAACAAACACGACGCAAAGGTCATGCGATACCCCGCAGGCTGTTGGCTGTATGACTAAAGAGTCACTCTACATTAATATCTAGTTACTTGGCGGTAGTATAAATGGCGTTTCTTGCCTCCTATTTCGTGTCCCTTTGTCCGTGATTCTCTCATCTCCTCGGGCTGCTTTTGAAGTGACCGAGCAACTACTGTGTCTGTCTCTGCTATTTGATGCTCTACCCATCGACAAGTAAGTCTAGATCTTGTTGTTTCACTGTTTCGTTATTTCATGATGAATCCTTTTTTATGCATGGCTTAGCTGAATGTCCCGAGAGGGATGACGGATGCTTTTAGAATGGATGTCTGAATGTCTTGTTTCTTTCATTTTGACGAGGAGAGCTGGAATCGAAGTTCTGATGGCACGATGAAGCTGACTCGTCTGTGCAGATGTGAAACGGGGGCAAATGCATGATCTTGGGCACATCAAGTGGCTTGCTGGGTTTTTGTGGTAGGTAATGTGCGGTGAGGGGTTTGAGCCATACCCCGAGTAGGTAGGTGAATCTTGAATAGTTTTGTAATTTTATCAAGGATTTGAAGCCAAATGTTCATTTTCATCCCTTCAATGTCGTCTCTATGAAGTCTTGTCGTCCTGTTTGAGCTACCCCGGATTCTGATGGGGCCCAAGGGATGCCTCACCAGGGTCTCAGCCGAGATTCACACCTCAGGCTTCAAGAAAAATACGCCAGGTCACGTGAATATCACGGCACGACCAAGGTGGGGCAAGTCACGTCACGCCCTTTTGGCAGTCGCGTTGACGCGGTTAAGGGAGCTTGTAATCAATTAAAGTCGTGTCGTCGATTTCAAACCCAGAAACTGCATTGCCCCGTCCAACCGCTCAACGTCAACAAAGAAAGACGAGGGGACCAAATCTCGGGAACATCAATCACTCTCTGCCACACCCGATTTTGATGAAGCCGTGAATACTGAATCCATTTCCCCTTTCTTTGCCTTCCTTTTTCTTCACTCTTGCTTTGTCCCCCCTTTGATACCTACCATTCATCACCGTTGCTACCATGGCAAGCGCTGTCCTCCCCCAGAAGCGGGTGCTGGGCGAGACCCTCACCCGTCAGAATATTCCATCTTCTCCTTCATCGATCAAGAAGCGCAAGGTCGATGCCTTCCCGTCCTCGCCGGCCGCCGCTCGAGCACCTAGCTCGCAGAACGACCACCGATCAAAAATGAACTCCAGCCAGCCCAAGAGTGCCTTCGAGTCTGAAGTTCTCGAGAAACTGAGCCAGGACTTGTCGGACCGGAAAAAGAACAACACAGAAAAAGACCAGGCATGGGAGCGACCGCCTGTCGTCGACTTCGAGCCCGAGCGAGACAATCTTTGTTTCCAGTCTATCGAGGCCGAAGAGGGGACATTGCACGGTGGAAGGACAACCGTCAAGCTCTTTGGTGTCAACGAAGCCGGCAATTCGGTAATGCTGCACGTCACCGATTTCAAGCACTACCTGTACGTTCCTGCCCCTGTCAATTTCCAACCGCAAGATTGCGCCGCCTTCAAGGCATATTTGGAGACACAGGTGGCTCAGCACCAGCCGACCATCCATTCTGTTGCCTTTGCCATGAGAGAAAACATCTACGGATTCCAGGGAAACCAATCCAAGCCATACCTCAAGGTCACGGTGACGGATCCCAAGTTCATTAACAAGGTTCGATCAACCATCCAACATGGCAATGCCAACTGGAAGCGTATGTGGAAGAACGACGGCGAGATCCAGACATTCGATAACATCCAATATGTGCTACGATTCATGGTGGATTGCAAGGTAAGCGGATATACAACGTTGGCGAAAAACACATACTGATACTTGAACAGGTCCGAGGAATGTCTTGGGTGGAAGCCCCGGCAAAGACCTTCAAGCTCCTTCCCGAGAACCTTCGCCAATCCAACTGTCAGATCGAGGCCGAAGTGAGTTATCTCGACCTCATCGCTCACGAGCCGGTCGGTGAATGGTCCAAGATGGCACCCCTGCGAATCCTGTCCTTCGATATCGAGTGTGCTGGCCGAAAGGGCATCTTCCCGGAAGCAAACCACGACCCCGTCATCCAGATCGCCAACATTGTGACGAAATACGGAGAGAAGAAGCCCTTTGTCCGAAACGTGTTTTGCCTCCAAGAGACAAGTTCCATTGTGGCAACTCAGATTCTCGAGTTCGAGAAAGAGGAGAAGATGCTCAGCGAATGGCAAAAGTTCCTGATCACGACGGACCCTGATATCATTACCGGCTACAACATTTCGAACTTCGATTTCCCCTACCTCCTGGATCGAGCAAGACATCTCAAGGTCAGCGGGTTTGAATACTGGACTCGAATCCCGAGCGTGGCGTCCAAGGCCAAGGAAACCAACTTTTCGAGCAAGCAAATGGGCAACAGAGACACGAAAGCCACCAACACGAACGGTCGACTTCAGCTGGATATGTTGCAACTGATTCAGCGAGATCACCATCTCCGAAGTTACACCCTGAACTCGGTGTGCGCCAATTTCTTGGGCGAGCAGAAGGAGGATGTCCACCACACCATGATTACAGAGCTCTTCAACGGTACCCCCGAATCGAGACGGCGTCTTGCGCTGTACTGCTTGAAGGATGCCTATCTCCCACAGAGGCTGATGGACAAACTCTCGTGTCTGGAAAACTATACCGAAATGGCGAGAGTCACGGGTGTGCCGTTCAACTTCTTGCTATCTCGGGGTCAGCAAATCAAGTTCATCAGTCAACTCTTCCGAAAAGCCCTGGAGCAGAAGCTCGTCATCCCCAATCTCAAGTCTGAAGCGTCCGATGAGCAATACGAAGGAGCCACAGTTATCGAGCCTACGAGAGGCTATTATGACGTTCCGATTGCCACACTGGATTTCGCTTCTCTGTACCCCAGTATCATGCAAGCTCACAACCTTTGCTATACCACGTTGGTGAGCAAGAAGGCGATCGAAGCGTTTGGCCTCAAGAAGGACGAGGACTACATCGTCACGCCAAACGGCGACACCTTTGTGACTGTGAAGCAACGCAAGGGTTTGCTGGCGCAAATTCTCGAGGAATTGCTTGCTGCCCGAAAGCAGGCCAAGCGCGAATTGGCGGTTGAAAAGGATCCCTTCAAGAAGGCTGTGTTGAACGGTCGCCAGCTGGCTCTGAAGATCAGCGCAAACAGTGTGTACGGCTTGACAGGTGCGACAACAGGAAAGCTTCCCTGTCTGGAGATTGCCAGTAGCACAACGAGTTTTGGCCGCAAGATGATTGAGAAGACCAAGGAAGAGGTGGAAAACCGATACAACATCGCCAACGGCTACTCGCACGACGCCCAGGTTATTTACGGTGATACGGATTCGGTCATGATCAAGTTCGGCACCAAGGACCTGAGAGAAGCCATGAAGCTCGGCGAGGAGGCGTCGAAATACGTGTCGGACAAGTTTGTGAAGCCCATCAAGCTTGAGTTCGAGAAGGTGTACTTCCCATACCTGCTCATCAACAAGAAGCGTTATGCAGGTCTGTACTGGACGAAGCCAGAGAAGTACGACAAGATGGACACCAAGGGTATCGAGACGGTCCGACGTGACAACTGTCTGCTGGTGCAGACGGTGATTGAGAAGGTGCTGCGAATGATTCTGATCGACCAGGACGTCCAAGGCGCACAAGAGTAAGTTGTCACCCCTCCCCCTCCTCCGATCTGGGCTCCGAGATGGGTTAAGGTTATCACGGAGATATCAAACTGCGCGGGGCGAAAGCGGGATGCTAACGGAGAGATAATCTAGATATGTCAAGGAGACGATTGCGGATCTGCTGCAAAATAAAGTCGACATGTCGAAATTGGTCATTACCAAAGCGCTCACAAAGGACGATTATGCAGCAAAACAGGCCCACGTCGAGCTGGCTCAGCGCATGAAGAAGCGCGACGCGGGCTCGGCCCCGGGACTCGGTGACCGAGTGGCCTACGTCATGGTCCGAGGCGCCGCCGGCGCCAAGAACTTCGAGAAATCGGAGGACCCCATCTACGTGCTGGAACACAATGTGCCGATAGATACGCGCTACTATCTGGACAACCAACTGGCCAAGCCACTGGGCCGTATCTTCGAGCCGATTCTCGGGGAGACTAAGGCACGCTCGCTTCTGACGGGAGACCATACGCGCACCATCTCGGTTGCGGCTCCCACCGTCGGTGGCCTCATGAAGTTTGCAAAGAAGACGCAGACCTGCATGGGCTGCAAGAAACCTCTGACAGGCAAGGAGGAGGCTCAGGGAGCGGTGTGCTCTAACTGCGCACCTCGCGTGGGAGAGCTCTACAAGAAGACGCTTGATCGAGTTTCGGACCTCGAGGTGCGTTTTGGGCGACTGTGGACCCAGTGCCAGCGCTGCCAGGGCAGTATGCACTGCGAGGTTATCTGCAGCAGCAAAGATTGCCCTATCTTTTACATGCGCATGAAGGCCAAGAAGGACCTGGAGGACGCGGGCCGTGAATTGTCTCGCTTCGACGCCGACCAAGCAGCTATCTGGTAACGAGGTTGTGAAGGAGGACGTGTGGGAGAAGAGAGTAATGATGATGAGATTGGCGACGGGGAGGGGGATCTCGCTCTCCTCGTCCGTGTCGAGCTACCCCTTGTTTGATCTTTCTTTCTGTGGTTTTACTATACGGATATAAGCAATTGTGGAGGAAAAGAGTGACTGGCAGAGAGGGATCTGTCGACCCGGGCGGCAAGACGAGGCCATGAGCCGGGATGTGAAATGAAAGAGAAAGCTGCTGGGACAGGCGCGGATGGATGGACGGATGGTACGCGCCCAGGTACAAGCATAGTGATTAGGCGCAAGGCACCAGGCCCAGGCGTAGGCATCGTGTTTTGATTTTGTTGTCGTTGAATGTACGTAAGGCGTTTCCGGGGGCTCGGGGCCGGGGCGGGATTGGAGCTGGAGCTGGACCAGGGCCCGACGTCATTGCAGATATCACCACATTTTTTATTATTTTTATATGTAGTATAGAGAATACAAGAGTGGCATTGCATTGTACGTTTTGGGCCTCGACGAAGGATTCTATGACAGACGCAATGGAGCATTGGAATATTACGAGGGGCTACGAGTTTCGTGAAGAGTGGCGTAATCTTGGCACTATCCCGTCGAGATGTTGCATGTTGTTGAAGCAACGGTGGAAACATTCATGATGCAGCTGTGGAAACATATCGTGAGCATTGGTGGAAGCATTCTGGAAGCGTATGCTTGCAAAGTAGTCGGTCACAAACGGGCCAGCAAGGGGTAACGTCTGTGTGTCCTGGACGGTGAGAGGTGAGGAGGTGAAGACAGGAGAAAAGTGGCACGATGTCCATGAAGTCGGGTGCTTTCCAAGGGCTGCCCAATGCCTGTCCCCTTGAAAGATCGCCGGTCGAGGCCTCTGGGGTGTTGATGCGGCGTCTCGAGTGGTCGGACACAAAAAACATGACGGTATGAACTCGGGAGAGGAGACCCCGGCCGTGGGCAGACCGACGGTGAAGCGTGAGGCGGTATAAACGCAGAGCAAATGAGGCACCGTTTTGAGAGACGAGAATATCTCGGAAAACAGAGGAACAAGACGGAAAGAGTCGGAATAAGGGGTTTAGCCGGGATTGTTTTCCAGAGCCCCAGGGTGCGCAAGGGCCTCAGGGCCTGTCAAGGATGAGAGCCCAGGGGGGCGTGTAAGATGGTGGGTGAGATGCAGTGATGGGGGTTCGGGGATGGGATGCGAGACATCCGAAGGGTGGTCTGGGTAAAAGAGAAAGAGCGAGATCCATGGGAAAAACGGATTCATGATGGTGGTCGAATTTGCGGAATCGGGGGATTGCCGATGCCCTGGTGGTCGGTTGTCGAGTCCGGGGTGTCGACTAACACCCGGAGGAGATCCGAGGGCTTTAGGCGAGAACAACGAGATGCTGTGAGGGTGAGGGTGGCACATCGATAATCACAAGCTGAAATCGTTGGAGGGCGCTGAAAAAAAGAGTGAAAAAGTTGTCGGCCGATTATCTACCGTAGCGCAGATTCTTTCCTCTGTGGACTTCGATGTCCGGACGAGCGCTCCAACGGAAACGGTGGCCAGCCGTGCTTTAGCCTCGGCCGACGAACTAGCATTGGGAGCGAGAGAGCCGCCTAAAGGTGGCATCGCCTCACGGTGCACATCGCCCGAGAGGACGGAAGAAAGCGCCGGAGGTGAAACGTAGCGTGCGGACTCCAATCGGACCGGGGAATAACGTTGACAATTGACAACTATTCATGACTGTTACGGCAACGAGTCACGGACGAGAGAGCGTCGCAAGCGTCAGGGTCAGACTCGGAGCGCAGGGTCTTGGCCTCTCCCCCGGATTCATTTCATCCTGGCACCCCGCTGAGGGGACGAGAGGGGAGGAGAGGCGAAAAAAGGCCGGTCACGGCGGCGGGTTGTGCCCAGCAGGCATGAATCGAAACGGACCAATCCGTTGTTCGGGAAGGCTTCGGTAGCACCTGGTGGCCTACCTTGCTGTATCGAGTTTTGAGGTCTTTGATAGTTGTCTTTGCCGTTATAGGTCAAAGAGAGCGCCAAAGGCAGCTGCCATTGGTTGGCTGTTAAGGTTGATGGCAATTGATTCTTCAAACCAGTTGGCAAGGCGGCCAATGAGCGGGCTCTGATAGTATCTGGTCTAAGGGTCTGGGGAGGAGTGCCCAGAATGCGCGTCGATGGGGCCACGGAGCTAGGGCCGTGAGGCTTGGGATGCTTGAGTTGCCCAGGGGTTTCGCTGTCTGCGGGAAGATGGAGGCGGTCGCCGAGCTTGGCAGGCTAAGGTGAGGCATCGTAATACTAACGACGTCGGTGGAATCTGGCCGAGGCCGGACATGATTCGATGCGCGGTATCCGTGCATCGAGGCACACATGGAGACCTCACTCGGTAGGTCCCAAAGAAGGCGGCTTTCCCCAGTGGCACGTCAGGGCCCGCACAGCGACATCAGTTACTGCAGGTTCGCATGGGAGCCGGGGGGGCCCAGGGTAGCAGCAGCAGATGCAGACGGGATTCCCGCGTGCTGCGCGGCCTCTGATTCGGTAGCACATATATTTTATTTCCTTTCTGGGCTGTTCAGTCAAAGTTTGGGTTGAGAATTGGTAATGGATTGTTGATTTGGGGCTTGTCGGGTTTGATCCCCGGGACTCAGCCCCATGCTGAGTCCTGCGTTCTTGTTCGGGTTTGATGGAGGCTGGCGTGTCTTGGGCGGCTGTTGTGGCGGCAGGAGACGAGGTTGTGTGAGGTAGATGCCTGTAAGCCCTCAACGACGGGTAGACAGGTAGATGGTCGATGCACTTGGGGAGAACGACCAGGGGCATGCTGAGATTCACTCGCTACTGAGAGCCTCGAACGCGGGATGTCGTGATGATCTGGAGTAGTGTGGGGTGTTTGTTGGCTGAGGGGACAACGTCTCTTCCCCAGAACAGAAGCAGGAAGAGCGTCAGCCCAGCTCATACGTGCGCCAGAGCCAGAGCCAGAGCCAGACCCAGCTGAAGTGTATCAGTATCGATGATTGATGACGATGATTTCAATGACCCAAGAGGCGGCGATAAGATGTGCATACCCCCACCACGCGAGCAGCAGCGCGGCAGCGGCAAGCGTGGAGTGCACGCAAGGGTGGAGAAGTGGCTTGGAGCCAGTTGCCATCCGATGGACGGGGATCTTGATATTAGCTGGGATAATGAACGTTGGCTAATGAGAAACGGATCATGATGAATGAATGGCCAGAGCCTCGCGGAGGGCCAGATACTGTCTTGAGCGACAATGTTGGATGCTGGGATCATCGCTTTCGAAGGGATGGTCCGGATGAGAAGTGATACGACTCGGAGCTGCGGCTACAGCTGCTGTGCTTACAGCACCG
Organism: Fusarium keratoplasticum; assembly: GCF_025433545.1. NCBI lineage: Eukaryota > Fungi > Ascomycota > Sordariomycetes > Hypocreales > Nectriaceae > Fusarium > Fusarium keratoplasticum. The sequence continues at coordinate 1,251,928 of NC_070537.1, read as the reverse complement.
TCTGTACCTTCCACGGGCGACTTCTTGTCTGCCTGCTGTACGCACATTGTACCTGCTTCGTGGAGCAGAGATTGACAACGGAGAGGCAGGAGGGCTGGACCAACGATTCCGAGCGAGTTTCGGAGCAAGCAGGAGCGATGCAGAATTGCGATGGCGGCGGCCGAGAAGCAAAGATCCATTGAGCGCAAACGCAGCCTGGAAGTAAAGGTTGCCCAAAGTTTGGTGGGGTTGTCTACCACGCCCACCCCCAGCCAGGCACGCCCCCAACGCAACGATGAAGCGCTCCTTCCACCCAGGAGCTGGGTAAGGTAGCAAAGTAACTCATACCGAGACAGCCTAGCGTACCTAGCGTACCTGCCATGGATGGTGCATGGCTGCAATGCCCGAGTTAGGCACGACCTTTTTTTTCTGCTGCAGCGTGGGCAGGGACCAGAAGAGGGCGCGGACTGCAGGGCCGAACCATGGCGCACTTGCCAATTCTCTCTCGCTGACCTGAAGCTTTCATGTCACCGCCAGCAGCAAAGTGGTCTGTTTGGTTCCCTTCACATCCCGTCCGCCTATCCATGCCCTCTATGGCCTGGGCCGCAACCAGGCCAGACGACGCCGACCGAGGGCACGTCAACCCAGGGAGTGGAGGGCCGAGTACGGGGGAAGGCCTGGGAGGCGAAGGGGGGGCGTGTCTCTGGGGTTTATCGGGAACAAGACAGAGCCCAGAGATTAGGAGCGCCACACAACGAGATGGGATACAGTAATGGCACTTTGTCTTGCGGAACGCAGGTGTGGAGTGAGTGTTTTTCTGTCACTGACTATCCTATCCCATCCAATCCAGTCAGGGCTCGCCGCTGGCAGAGTAAGCTTCCTTGTCGCATGTCGTATGCCTCTCTAGAGGTTAATCGGATGCGGATGCGGCTTGGGGCTTGCGGGTTGGGATGGAGCCCCATGGAGCCATCGACAACAGGAGGGAGGCTTGGAGATCTCTCCCCATCCGTTGTCCTCTCCAAGCATATAAACCTCGACTCCCATCCTCCTCCAGTCGAACCTTCTTACTCTCCATCTCCAGCTCCGGCACCAGACAGCTTCTTGGTTCTTATCTCGACCACCTCCCGCCATCTTTGAACCTTCCATCACGACTCGACTTTAAAGCCGACCTCCTCCACCACTTATCCAACACTTCTTCACACAACGCAAATGCAGCTGAACACTATGTCTCACCTTCCCTCCGAGCCCGAGTTCGAGCAGGCTTACCACGGTAAGCATTCCTAACACTATCCTATCAGTATCAATCCTAATCATCCATACAGAGCTTGCCTCTGCCCTTGAGGGCAGCTCCATCTTCACCCAGCACCCCGAGTACCGCACCGCCCTCGCTGTCGCCGCCATCCCCGAGCGTGTCATCCAGTTCCGTGTCACCTGGAACGACGATCAGGGCAACCTCCAGGTCAACCGTGGTTACCGTGTGCAGTACAACGGTGCTCTTGGCCCCTACAAGGGTGGTCTTCGATTCCATCCCTCGGTCAACCTGTCCATGTAAGTTGATCATCGCCGGGCTTCCTTGGCTGCATAGTTTACTGACACTCCCTTCAGCCTCAAGTTCCTCGGTTTCGAGCAGACATTCAAGAATGCCCTGACTGGCCGTGAGTAACCAACCTTTGCGCTTATCTAGGCAACCTGCAACGTTCCTGCATATACAGCGGGGCGACGGAGGCTTCCTAGATGGCGCCGAGCCAAAAGACAAAGTTGCTAACAACCTTCCTAGTTAACATGGGTGGTGGCAAGGGTGGTGCCGACTTCGACCCCAAGGGCAAGTCTGATGCTGAGATCCGACGATTCTGCCAGGCCTTCATGACCGAGCTGTCCAAGCACATTGGTGGCGAGACTGATGTTCCCGCTGGTGATATTGGTGTCGGTGGCCGAGAGATTGGCTACCTGTTCGGTGCCTACCGCAGGCTCCGCAACCGCTGGGAGGGTGTCCTCACCGGTAAGGGTCTTACCTGGGGTGGCAGCTTGATCCGCCCTGAGGCTACCGGCTACGGTCTCATCTACTACGTCAACCACATGCTTGAGCACGCCAACCGTGGCACTTTCGAGGGCAAGCGCGTCGCCATCTCCGGTTCCGGTAACGTCGCCCAGTACGCCGCTCTCAAGGTCATCGAGCTCGGCGGTACTGTCGTCTCCCTTTCCGACTCTCGCGGTTCTCTCATCGCCAAGGAGGGTTCTTTCACCCCTGAGCAGATCCACAACATTGCTGCTCTCAAGATCAAGCACCAGGCCCTGACTGCCTTTGAGCACGAGGGTCAGTTCACCTGGATCGAGGGTGCCCGCCCTTGGGTCCACGTTGGCAAGGTCGACATTGCCCTTCCTTGCGCCACCCAGAACGAGGTCAGCCCCGAGGAGGCTCAGGCTCTGGTTGAGGCCGGTGCTTTCATCGTCGCTGAGGGTTCCAACATGGGCTGCACTGCCGCTGCCATCGACGTCTTCGAGGCCCACCGCAAGGCCAACGGAGCTCAGGCTATCTGGTACGCTCCCGGCAAGGCCTCCAACTGTGGTGGTGTCGCCGTCTCCGGTCTTGAGATGGCCCAGAACAGCCAGCGCATCCAGTGGACTTCGGAGCAGGTCGACGAGCGCCTCAAGCTCATCATGAAGGACGCCTTCTTCGCCGGTCTCGAGACCGCCCAGAAGTACGTCGAGGCCAAGGAGGGCGAGCTCCCCAGCTTGATCGCTGGCAGCAACATCGCCGGCTTCATCAAGGTCGCCGAGGCCATGCACGACCAGGGTGACTGGTTCTAAATGCAAGGTTTAAAAGAGAGCGGAGACGAGAGCGAGAGCCGCTGAGAGAGATTCCTTGAGACCAAACAGAAAGACCAACATACCCGAGCCGGCCTCACCAAAGGTTTTCTGGACCTCTCATCAACTCCTCTCCCACCCAGTTTTTGACTTTTTTGATCTGCACGGGAACGGTGTTGGACTACACTACACTACGCCTAGCTTCTGTAGGTTTCTTGTTCTTGGGAACTGTCTCGGGCATGCATTTGCGTAGGGCGTTGGCGGGGTTTCAAGAAGGGAATCCCCTGTTTTACTTGGTCTGGTTTTTTGATAGACATGATTTTGGGTCTGTTACAATTCGCTTATTCCCCCTTTTTAGCCCACGATAGTACGAAGAATGAAAGACGTACCATTTTTCTAAAGATTGTTTGTTTTGAATTGTGAATATGCTCCATCCCCTTTGACATGCTTCATAGTTGCCTATATAGGTAGGCAGCCGAAAACCTAGTCTAAAGTAAACCCTAAGGATAGTCCGGGTTAAATCTAAGCTTGTTTAGACTTCATCAACGTCTTGTCGAAAAAGCATCATGTGTTGATGTAGAGATCTCTGGTTGATACGTGCTATGAGAAAATCTAGAGATTATCTCTAAGGGTGAGGTTGGGTTGGGGGAACCAGCATGTTTGTTGGTTGGATCTCGGGATGGCAAATCTCATGTTGCATGCCTGGGTCCCTTGTAGCTTACAAGGTGTGAATGCAACAAAAACTCAGCCGCAACCCATCTGCCAGGGCGGCATCTCGGTGAAGGAGGGGAGGGGGGCACGTCAGCAATTCTAACACCACCATCTCGTGATATCTACCGTGGTTTCCGGAGCCCGGGGTATATGGTGAGGTGAGACTCACCAATCCTTGACCGAGAGCGGGGACATACGGTGTGTGGTGTGCTTCTCTCAGCCTTGTCGGGGGCGTTTGACCTTTCTCCTCGGTGAAGTGACGATTTCACCGTGGATGTATGGATTGTACGTAATATCTCGGCCTGGTGTTGATGGCTGTTGGGAGGGTAGTGTTGAAGGTGTAATACGGCGTTGGGGGTTAAGGATGCCCGATAAAGGGGGCAGAAAATCATGAGGTTTTTGTTTTTTTTTGGATGTTCTAGATCGGTCGTTGGCCGAGAGATGCAGCAGGAAAACTCGCTTGGCGTAATAACAGGTGCATTTGCAGTGTTGAGAGTCTGATGTTGACAAAACATGAGGTGGAGGATATATTGAAGAGTCTTGGCTAGATGCGGATATTGGTGGTTACAAGTGGCGTCGAGATTTCACATGCAAAAGCTTCCATCCTTCCCTCTTTTCTTTTCTTTTCTTTCACCCAACCCATCCACACCCCAAAGCCCTTGCTCATCCATCCCCCTAGCAAGACGGCATGTCGTCAGGTTTACCAGGGGATCCGTTTCAGTGGGTTCCGTGGTTCCCTAATTTTCGGCTTGCTTCAGGGGGGGCTGGTACAAACCCCGCATTATTTTTAGGGCGCCGTCGAAGAGGGCCCCGCTTTTGGAAAGAGCAACTCTTTCTCTTTTTGGTATCCCCGGCCCGTGGGTTGTTCACCGGGCCCCGGAGCTATCAACGGACCGTGGGACCTCGGCTTGTGATGGCATCGATCGCGGGGGATAACTTCATATGTCGGAGATGACACGGCGTTTGTGGAGACTTGGACATATAATCCATTGATGATTATATGAGGGTAAATGCTGAATGTTGATTGATTTGGTAATTTGATTGACATCATCCATTCAACTTTCTTTCGTCTGTTAACTTTCAACATGGCTGGCCCTACTCCTCTACACGGCATCAAGGTCCTGGAGTTTGCCGGCCTTGCCCCAGGTAAGTTTACCAAAGGCACCATCAACTCAGTCATCAACTAACATCCCCAAGGCCCCTTTGCCGGCATGCTCCTCGCCGACGGAGGCGCCTCAGTCCTCCGCATCGACCGGGCTCAGGGCACGTCAGCCCGCGCCGTCCCGACGGAGGACATGCTCGCCCGGCACAAGGCCTCCATCACCGTGGACCTCAAGTCCCCGCGTGGTGTCGCCCTCGTCAAGCGCCTCGCTTCACAGGCAGACGTCATCATTGACCCTTTCCGCCCAGGTGTTCTTGAGAAGCTCGGTCTCGGACCTGATGAGCTCTGCGCCCTGAACCCGAAGCTGATCTATGGCCGCATGACGGGGTTTCGTCGGGATGGAAAGTATGCCCTCATGGCCGGTCACGACATCAACTATCTCGCCGTCTCGGGCGTTCTAGGCATGCTAGGTCGCGAGGGGGAGAAGCCACATCCGCCGTGGAACATCCTGGCCGACTTTGCCGGCGGCGGCGCAGTGCTGTTCCAAGGAGTATTAATGGCCATTATTGCAAGGCATTCTTCGGGACGCGGTCAAGTTGTCGAGGCAAACATGGTTGATGGAAGTGCTTATCTGGCAACCTTTCCTAGGATGGCGCTCAAGACGCCGCTGGGGGAACGGGGTCGTGGGAGAAATCTACTCGACGGAGGTTGTCCCTGGTACGATACATATGAGACTTCAGATGGCAAGTACATGTCAGTTGGAGCTTTGGAGCCGCAGTTCTTTGCGGCTCTGGTCAAGGGGTTGGATCTCACAGGCCAAGGATGGGAGTCGAAGCGACACGACACGAGTCTCTGGCCCGAACTTGAAAGGCTGATGAGAGAAAGGTTCAAGACCAAGAGCCGCGCAGAGTGGGAGGCTATATTTGACGGCACAGATGCATGTTGCACTCCTGTGTTGGAGTACAGCGAACTGGAGTCAGATCCCAGGCGTGAGGGTGATCAACGGCCAGCGGTGACGCTGCGAGAGACGCCCTGTCTTGCTGTCAAAGAAGAAGTTGGGCATACAGATGCGGCCAAGTTTGGGCAGGGCCCAGGGGTTCCAGGGGAAGGCTATGCGCCAAAGTTCGTCACACCGGGAGAGGGAGGCGAGGACACCCTGAGAGGATGGATGGGATGGGAGAGTGGGAGGGAGTATGAGCTGCATGAGGGAGGATTGGTGCTGAAGGAGACATCAAAACTATGATGATTCTCGGTAACGACACATGGATGAGGGGTTACTGGTGAACATAGGGCCAGCTATGGGGGAAATGATTATATATTCTACCTACATCTCGTCACTCTGCTGACGAGTCATCAGGCATAGTAATAACATTAGCAGCTAAGAGGCCAAGACAAAACCGTCGCACTCCGGCCAACACAAATCCCCCATGTACTCCTACTCCTTGATAACCCTCACAGCAACCAACCTCGCCTCCAAACCCCATCTGCCGTGTTGCATACATGGTCCAGGAAGCCATGCACCCCAATATAAGTCATTAAGCAGTCTACTCTAGGTCTCCTTCTGAAATGTCGTGGTATCGAAAAATAAAAGTGATGCTCGGGACGTCGTAAAAAAGGGGGGGTAGGGTTTAGAGAACGACTGCTGTGCGGTGATCCCCTTGGAGCTTGCGGTTTATGGAGGGGGGTGTGTGCGTTGAGGGATACAGTCTGAGGGTGACGCCGGATCGAGAAGCGAATACGTGAGTAGCCTCGTTCATGAGTGGTGGCATTACTGGACTTGGCTGACAATCTCGCTGGCCTTGGATAGAGACTCGACCATCTGCTGGCACTCTTTCCTTCTCCGGATGGTGAAGTCGCTCTCCTTCAGGAGCTCATCCAGTGTGTCAGTTCGGTACATGTTCTCCAGCAGCTCCCGTTGCATCTCATCCTTGGTGAATCTATGAACGTTGTTAGACCATGTAGGGGACAGCCACTGAGGTACTTACTGGACAAGGTTAAGCATGATGGCCTTGGGAACCATGTCAATCATAGTTCGCTTGACAATGTTGTAGTAAGACGAAATCAGCAGCTCTGTAGACGAATTAGTAACTACATCCACACGGAAGTGAATTTGTCTCATCACGTACTAATAACCTCAACCTCAATGTTCTCCCGCTCCGACAGGGTGCCAGAGGCCTTGAGGGTGGGTGGAGGAGCCTCCATGGCGGCGGCCTTCTTCTTGTTCTTGGCTGCGAAGAAACTGCCAAAGAAGCCAGAATTTCCAGATGACTCGGGCTCAGGAACTGTTGGGCTCGCGGCGCGAGGAGTAGAAGCCAGGGGCTTGCCAGTCTTGGGGTCAACCTGGACAGGCTTGGAAGGGTTGTATCGCTCATTGACCATAGCCATTGCCTATAAATTTGGGTCAGCGACGTTCTCGGATAGTCTTGTGTCAAGAATTAACTTACGCGGTGGCCGTTCAAGAAGTCAGGGTGACCAGTGTTGATGTAAACCGACTCCATCGAGACCAGGTCTCGGACCAACTTGTTGGTGGGCTCCATAGCCTTCTTGAAGAAGGCGATGACAACGCCGTGCATCTTCTCCTTGAGCGAAGGGTACCGGCGGTACAGCTGCTTGGCGAGAAGCTGCGACAGGATGCGCACCAACTCGTCGTAGACGAGCGAGACACACTTCAAGCTGGGGTCCTCCAGGCGCTTGATCTGCTGCTTCACAATCAACTCGAAAGCAGTAGTGCCAACGAAGAGCGCCGGAGAAGAACCGGAAGAGTTGTACAGAATGGTACGGATATCAACATCCTTGACGACATCAAAGGGATCGATGGCCTTGACGCCGTTGGAGTAGAGCTCGTGGAAGACGAAGCTGATACGGGCGCCACCAGAAAGCTCGGTGCTGGACAGCTCAGTGTTGTTACCATCCAGAACTGTTCGCCACTCGTTGGTAAACTCGGTGATGATGTTGAGAACGATGTTGGAGGTGTTGCCGAGCATCGAAGGGCCAAGACTCTCAAGTTCGGCCGTGTACTTCTGCAGAGAGCTGGTGATGCGGGCCTTGATGTCGGGCAGTGTCTGCTTGATGTGCATCATGAGGATGAGGTTCAGCTTGCGGGCCAGGTAAGGAGTTCCGCAGTATGAGCTCTTGTTACGATAGGCCTTGTGGTTCTCAAAGAAGTTCTTCTCGGCCTCCAGCGCCTGGTTGATGGCCTTCTTGTTGTCAATGTCGCGCTGGCCTCGGTTGACCACGGGGACGTAGCCTAGTCGGAGAGGAATGACACGGTTCGATAGAATGTCAATAACGTCGGTTCCCTCGTCCATCAGATCGACCTTGGTGAGGACACCAATGGTCCGTTGACCCTCGGGGTCGACCTCTCGCGCAAGCTTCAGACCATCGGAATTGGCCAAATCTTGGTTGGCAGCGGTAACTGCAAGGATGATGGCGTTCGACTTTCCAATGTGCTTGAGCACCATCTCTCGGATCTGTCGCTCGATATCGCGGGGCTGGTCACCAACGGGCACCTTGGTCAAACCAGGCAGATCGACCAATGTCAAGGTGAGGACATTGGGAGAGTAGATGCGCAGGTTGATGGGAGCTGGAGAGATGCCGGCATTCCGTCCAACCTTGGCCTCTGTTTCCCGGTTGATCTCGTCTCGAATCTTAGTGAAGTCGTAGAACTTTTGACCAGGGACGTGGAGGAACTCTCCCCACTCGTCGGCGTTCGCTGCCTTGTCGTTGGATTTGTCGATGTCATCGGCCTTGACACCGTTGGATTGCGCAGGGCGGTTGATAAGCTGAAGGACGAGAGGTCGTCGGGTCACGATACCGGAACCTCGGGGCAAGCTAGAATAGCTGTCAGTCTCCAAGCACCTCGCAGCACAGCACGGCAGAGGCGGTATGAGGCAACTCACAAGTCTCGACCGACGATGTTCTCCAGTACCGAACTCTTTCCACTTGACTGACTGCCCACGACGGCGATCTGGGGCAAGTCGATGGGGTTGTTGACGCCAACGGTCGCAAATACATCTTGAAGCTTGTTGACGAGCCTGAAGGTGTGAGGTTAGAGGCAATCCACGGCCACCGAGGGGTTAGCGTAGCGGGGGGACTCACTGGATCAGAGCGGGATCTGAGATGCCGCCCGGCGTAGAGAGGTTGCCGCTCATGTTGTGTACTACGATTCTTGACTCCTATATGCGTGGGATATGTGCAGGATCGAGTCGGATCGACGGTGACGGAAACGGTGACGGTGACGGAGGGTGGAGGGGAGTAGTGGTTGACTTTCGGTAAGCGGTCGGGGTGGAGGGCTCCTGGAGCGTAAGGTAGGTTGCGCAAACTCGACTATAGGGGAATCGAATCGGTGTGGTCTCGGCGGTTCCAAGGCTGGCTCAGGTGGAGCAGCCTGTGATGAACTGGATAGAAAACTGTCTTTGGCGGGCAAAGGCCGTGAAATATGGAAAAATGCGTGGTGATGCTGGATAGAATAAGGAGGGACCAAGAAGACGACACCGAATTCACGAGCCTAAGCCCAAGGGCCCTAAGGTTGCGCCGCCCGCTGCCGGTGCTGCTGCCCTGGCTGGGCCGTCATTACGTCCCCTTCGAGCCACAGAGTGGCGCAGCAGCCTTGCCCAATCGATCGTTCCTGCCTGGTGGCTAGCAGGGGTCTAGCTTTTTCCCTGACAAGCGTGGCGGGCACGTGACATTGCTTTGGTACCAGCTTCATCCAGCTGTGGCTTGAATCAGAAGGGTTGGAGGGGAATAATTCTGCAGCCTGGGCAGTGAACGTCACCGCGTGATGCGTTCCTGAGAGAAGATTATGGATGCCTCCAGTCGAGGTGCCACAGAGACGACGGCAATGACGAGGCCTTGCGAGACATGTCTGTCAGTTGTTTTGTCTTGCTGGAGGCCTCGATACTTTGAGGCGGGAACCACTTTCATGGCGAGCCATTAGAGGCCAGAGGATTAATCTCGCTCATGAGTGATACTGATAAGACAGGAATAGCCGAGCTCAAGTACCGCAGCAATATCAATATCTACTTATCGAATACGAATTTCGTGCTCTTATGTAGCGTTAACCACGAGAATAAACAGAATTGCTAGAGTGTATATGAACATGTAAGCGAAATCAGAGACATGGAAATGCTCACCGCCGAAAGTCAAAGACCTTGGCATGACCCATATTGGAAGCCAATCAGGAATATGACAGCCAAGTGAGTTATCAAACTAACCGTTCAGGGGTCAGGCTATCCTTATCAATTAGGGCGAACGCAGGTTCATGGCGTTGAGGGGAGCATCATGCGCGAGAGAGTTGGTGGGTCACAAGGGAACCCGCCAACTGCATGGGCCGAATACGACGAGGCATGCGACAGTCAGTAGTTATACAAGAAACCAACTACTTGGGTAGGCGAACATATGTCATCTCTCTCTGAGTGCTAAACTTGTCCGGAAGAAAGGCAGATGAAGTGTTTGGAACGAAAGAAGATCACTCGTATATGGCTTGGCTGATCAAATCCCTGTAGAATAGGGCTCATTCCAAGTCGAAACTCATCCGTTCTCATAAAATCGCATTGGCCTTCTTGCAGCTTCTACTTGAAAGATATTTCTCACAGTCCTTGAAATCTCGATTTAGAGGTTCTGAACATCGAGCCAGGGGGCAGCTCGCTTCATCATCGGTCGTCAGAATCCCATGTTGACGATATGGGGAGCAAGGTCAAGACTCAACAAAGCTTCATGGCTTTAGGCTCTTTCAAATATTTGCTCTTTTAATAGTTTTCCTTCCCAGGTAATTAGTACTTATCGAAGTTTCCGTGTTCAGCCCAGTCTTCACCATTCTCCAGCAGGCTCTGGTCAGTCGCTTCTCCGTATGGTAGTACATCCTCCAGGAACTCCAGGCACAGCCCTCTTCGACCGAAAGGACGCAGAGTCTTCAAATTTATTGATTACAAAAACATGGCCGCGTAACATATACATCACTGGTTGATGGGGAATGTGCAATTCGTGCTGGAATATCTGTTTAGTGGTGACCCCTACATCTATCCCAACACGCCACCCTTTTCATGCCGGCCTCTAACATTGTTGTGATCAGCGTTGGGGAAAGGCCGATTTCCATGATGCAAGGCATTTGCGTTGTCTCACCGTCAACTAAGGCACAGAATTCTTCACGGAGCTTTCCAATCACCAAGGGGGACACAGCATTGTTGAGGTCAACATCCACATGCCTCTTCTGGATGTGTTTTGTAACCAGGTGTCTGATCTTTGCCTGAGAATTGTGCCCATTGGTCGGGCATTTTTTGTATCGAAAGAGTCATTGTCATGATTATGACTACTCGATGAGGCTGTTCAAGTTCATCTTGGAAAAGTCATCTGTAACAGTATGAGCAGGTTCTCGCAGCAAGGCAACACATAAAACCTCATTCCTACAATGGCTATTGCGGCTTTGTCACAGCCATCGTATGTCATACAATTCCTGTGGTCCTTGATACAGTGTTAGCACTGGTGTCAAACTGAAGTCCTGGTCGCAGTTGGGATAAAGATGAGAGAGCCACAGTGGGAGGTCAAAACTTGCTCGTTGTCAAGTCTGCACTTTGGTGCTGAAGGCCGTGATGAGAACTCCCGCAGATCTTACTATCAGGCATTTCTTCTCTTCTTGTTCATGTCTATGAACACTTTTGAGTAGATTGGGATATGACAGAGAATACCATCGTGGTTGGTGAGAGTGTCTGAGGTCATCGACATAAGACCGGATTTGGTTGGGTCACCGCCAGTACCTCGGCCCCTGTCTGTCAAAGATATGCCGCCTGGTTGGCAGTTTGTAAGAGTAAACAAAATTCCCAATTAAAAGAAAATCGTCTTCTAACTCTGTACCTAGGTTGACACAGGATCGAATGCCGGAATGGTCCCAAGTGGATGACGAAATGCGCTGCCACGTTATCGCTCGCATCTGACAACACCCAGCAAGCGATTTTGGCGAGGATGCAACATCGCGCATGGCACAGGCTGAATATACATTCCTAGACAAATCGCTGCTTATAGGAAAAACACATCGGTCCATAAGATTGAAGACATGCAGTTACTTGCAGGACATTTACCAGGACAGGCGAGGAACCTCTAGAAAAAGCAGGGCTTAGTGGTTGAAATGCCGTGCTCCAGGGTAGGCGACTGACCAACTGAGGACCATTCATCACAAGTTGTACTGTAGCAAGTTTACCCGAGGCATTAAACCGATCCATGCCAGATCTTCGCTCAAGATAATCACCCTACGCAGGCATCCACAGCTCATACCTGCATAATACCCAATCCAGAGTTGCTGCGTTGGACAAGAACCTCGTCGTGTGACGATTAAAGTAGGTGGCCCCCAAATAGGTAGCCCTGGAGCCCCCAAGACGCTACTGGATCGTCACTGTCGGCCCCCAGAAACGCCCCAGCAAGCGCCTGTTAGCGACAAGCCTCCTCTAATGAGGTGACCTCACGACACCTCAGGCCCCAGAAGGCGCACCTCATCGTCCATGCAACCCCATCCACGGAAGCTGCACGGACTGGACAACCTCGCCCCGACAACCACCTGGCATCATACCTACCTTAGCTGTGAACTCTCAGCTCACTCTCCAGCTCTCCAAGAAAGGCTTCTTCTCCCTCTCGTCTTTGTCTTGTTCCTCGGACGACCCCATATTTCTCACACGCCTCATCCGTCACATGCGGCCGGATCCCTCCTTCAGCTTGAGCGCCGCCACCTCCACCTCCCGCTTCCAACTGCTATCACAACTCCACACATCATCGTTCGCAGCTGGTACCGAGCCAGTTTTACGCCTCTGCCACCCTCCCACTCGGATGCCGCATTCTTCTGGCAAACGGCCAGCTTCTCGTTAACCCCAGCTTTTCTTACCGCGGTCTGCTGCCGCGGAGAGGCCGTCCTGGACTCCTCCGGCGAGCCCTCACGCCCCAGTCTCCCCGATCACACCTCCGACCACCCACACACGCCGCAACTCCTCTCGATCTCTTCCAGCACTGATATCTCTGCCCAAATCCCCAACATTACCACAGATTATAGCTTCAACGCCCTCCACGGCGACAACACACACCACCCGAGTCGATCCCCAACCGGCATTGCGAATATAGGTTCTTCCGTTGCTGGCCTTGACAGGCTCTCGAGTCCCGTGCCGCCTCAGATCCTCGGACGACGCCCACGATCGCCGTCTTTCGACCCTCTTCTGGACCTCCAGACTGACTCTTGTCTCGAGTCTGAGGGCGTCTACGACACTATTGCCGAACCCCCTTCTAAACGAAGACGAGGCAACGACAGGATGGGCGCGAGTGATACACTTGATCCGCACAATGGCGCTTCCCTAGGATTCTCCAACGGCTCGACCGCTCCGCAGTCCCAGCAGTCGGCTTCTACAGGAGTGACTAATGGCCACAAGGCCGCGCTGAATGGTTCAGCCGGGGACAAGAACAATGCTGCTGGCAGACCGAGCCAACGACCCCAAACATACTTTGGTCATGACCGTCAAGAAGTGACCCGGCTGTTGATACAGGCGTTATCTGATATGGGATACCAAGCTGCCGCCGATAATGTGAGCCAGGAGAGTGGCTATGAGCTCGAGAGTCCCACTGTGGCCGGCTTTAGATCTGCCGTGCTCAGTGGCTCATGGCCCGTGGCAGAGGAGTTGCTTGCCGGCGCTTCATATGAGTCAGATGGCCAAGGGAATGGGCTAGTTCTGGCAGCCGGTGCCGACCGCAACGCCATGAGGTTCTGGCTAAGGCAGCAGAAGTTTCTGGAGCTGTTGGAGCAGAAGGACACCAGTCGGGCTCTCACAGTGCTTCGAGGAGAGCTGACTCCGCTCTCACACGACACCGCAAAGCTCCATTTCCTGTCAAGCTTGCTCATGTGCCGTTCTGTTGAGGACCTCATGGTAAGGGCAGAGTGGGATGGGGCTGGTGGCGAGTCTCGAAAGCGACTATTATCGCAGCTTTCCAGTGGGTTGCCTTTCCTAAGCATCACTAGACTCTAACTGACTTGCGCAGAATGTATATCTCCTTCGGTCATGTTACCCGAGAATCGCCTTGCAGTCCTCCTTGAACAAGTCAAGCAAAGCCAAATCGACACCTGTTTGTATCATACTGAGGCGTTGTCACCATCACTATACTCGGATCACCTTTGTGATAAACGAAACTTCCCCACAGAAGTGGCAGTGGAGGTGTCTGATCTCGACGGAGAGATCTGGCAGGTCCAGTTCTCACATGACGGAACCAGGCTTGCTGCTTGTGGCAGCAGTGACTACGTTATGATATGGAGTGCCAAGACATTCGACGTGCTCAGCGTTCTTCGTGGCCATGAGGGTGGTGTTGGAAACATATCATTCAGCCCGGACGACTCCATGATTGTGTGTTGCTGCAGAGATGGCTATGCTCGGCTATGGAACACCCATGTGAGTAGTTGGAAGAAAGGCCCTTTCCTCGCATGGGATACTGACAGTTGATTTCTAGACCGGCACACTCATCAAGAAGTTCAGTCGATTCGAGGAACCCGTAAGTGGTTGTGTCTGGGACCGGAATAACCGGTCATTCGTTCTCGGAACACTTGATCCCAACTACAGCCTGCGGACCGTGAATGTGCATGATGACGAAGTGTACGACTGGGGGAAGAAGCATCGTGTTCAGGACATATGCGGATCTCCCGATGGCCGCTGGCTTGTCGCCGTGGATCATCTGCAGACAATTCATGTCTACAACGCCTTGACGCGAGAGCTCGAGTTTGATATGGAGCTCAAGGCACTTCTCACGTCGGTCAGCATCAGCGAGGACTCACGGCACCTGCTTGTCAACAAGAGCGATGGAGAGGCGCAACTCATTGACCTCTTCACGCGGAACTCGGTGCAAAAGTTCTTTGGCCACACCGGTGGCCAATTCCTGATCCGGAGTTCCTTTGGTGGACCGAACGAGAGTTTTGTCCTGAGTGGAAGCGAGGACGGCAACATCTTGATCTGGCACAAGAACACGGGCGCTCCGGTTGAGCGGCTACCCGGCCACCATCCTCGATGTAACGCTGTGACTTGGAATCCGACGGATCCGTTTGTGCTGGCGTCTTGCGGAGACGACGGCCGACTCAAGATGTGAGTGATATTTATGGCCAAGTTGCTACTTGGATATTTGGCTAACGGTGATATGATGTAGCTGGTCAAATAAGACACGTAGTATTGAACTACGGTCTCGATTCCAACGGGATTCTAAAAACGGTTGGAGGGACAATGAAGGAGAAGATTAGGGCTTAGAACTCCTCTTCTTGGAGAACTCGTGTGTGGAAATGGGGACTAGCCATGGCTGACCGACTTGGGTTAACGATCAGTACTTGAGGCAGGTATGGCATGGCATGGCATGGCAGCTCGGTGTTTGAGTATGTTATTAGAAGGACGAACGGGTACATGGGGTGCTATGGATGGGGGGCGCCGTTTTCGTGCCGACATCGCAGACATCTATTCATCACTCGGGAGAACCAGGGGTTTCTTGTTTCTTGGTTTTTGTTGTTGTTTATGGCGTTGGAGCGATGGGTTGGTTCATGAGACGGACGGGGTTGGCTTTGATCCAGCGTCTCTTTGTCTATGGTAGACTGGCTAGTGCAGAAATCCCACTTTGTTACGTACAGCAGCTCAGAAGCCGAGCTGACGTCGGTTACGTCGAGTGCGATTCTATCTCTGGCGAAGTGTGGATGGCTGGTGCTGCAAGTCTGGCGTGATGTGGTGGGCGGTTAAAGTCAAGCCCTGTCTTCTCAGCTGAAAGTGACATTCTCCCTGCTGCCGGATACAGCAGGCCACAGTTCACAATGGCTGGCTGGTTTGCAAGACGTGTCAGAAGAACAAGACTTGGGTGTTGCATACGGCCAGTTGTTGAGGCAACCGACATGATGGTGTGGTGCGGTGGTGGTGGTGTAGTCAGTCTATGGGCCGCAGAAAAGGCTATGCCGGCAAACCTTGACGGTTCCAAGCGACGGCACAGCAGATAGGTAGTCTGGGACAAGGCCGGATGCGAGAAAAGAGACAAGACGAAGTGGAGTGATAGTTCTTTATTGATCCGGCATATTGGATGATGTCTAACAGACACAGCTTGGCGGTTGGCCCACTCGATTGCACGCGGCCCATGGTGGTGCGTGTAATGTATCGAGATGCGCTGCGTGTATGATATTATCCCAAACCATTGGCAATGGTCTTGCTCGACCAGACCAAGTCGGTGTGACCCCGGCCGGAGTTCGATCGCATCCTGGACACCGAGGCCGGCCTCATTCAGATCGAGACGAACATGCTAGGGTTGCCTGGGATCGAGGGAGGTGAACACATAGAGTTTGACTGTGCCGTGCGTGATACAGAGCGGCCCGCTGCCGACTTTGGTAGGTGGGGATCGACTTCAAGGAGGTGGAGGAGGGTGTGGACTGTGGAGGAGACGTACTGTAGCGAGCAATCTAGAAGCCGACTTGGAAGCTGGGTCAAGGCTCAGCATGGCATGGATGGTGCGTACCACTCTTTGTGGCATGGGCAGCTCCGGCTGATGGAGAAACCGAGCCTCGACAAGAACTGAGTTGTGACCATCAACAACCCATCGTCAGCTTTTCTCCTCTCAGTCAAAGAATGCCATGATAGGCAAATCCGGAGACGGTCTTGCTTTGTGTACCAGACTCGGTACCTGCATGATCTGATACCATGACAGCACCGGGACCAGGGCCGGCGGGTCATGGCGAGATACAGCACGGGAAGGCACGCCATTTGTGCACAACAGAGATCGAGCATCAGGCCCCTTCGCCTTGGACCACACCCTCAGAGTGGTTGAAAGGTCCAGCTGGTGGAGCGAATTGGTTCCGCGCGATTCCAGATAGTCCAACCCCTAGCCCGTCACGGACCATGATGCTGCAATGGACAAAGACATTTCAGAGAAGCGGTCAAGAACTTCTCGACCAGGGGCTTTCTACGAAGAAAGAGAGCTGCTCCATCGACCGGGAGCGTCGGAGATGTTGATGTAGCGACGGCTCGCAATAGTCGAGACGGTGGCGAGAACTGGTCATGAAACGGACCGCGCTGCCGTCAGGCTTGGTGTCTGGTGGAGAGGCTGGGCTGGTATGCGCACTTGTTGATGCATCTTGCATTCTCTATCCGGAAGGATACCCAGTATGCAGAACCTTCCACTGCATCCCTCTCCAGTGATGACGCCTCATGCAGGGGGTCAGGTCAACCAAGCTTCTTTGTCCAACCTCAGCTCTTCCCTTGACGCTCTGTGCTATTTTCGCCTTGTATTCCAGCTGGCCAGATAGGCACCGTCGGCTTGCGTTCCGACATGCAAAGACATGGCAGAGTCAACGGCAACGCCATATGTGTGCATGCGTGTGCATTGGCGCTGTGTGAGAAGCGACGCTCGTTGGCGATCGTCGATGAGAGATGCCATGCAATGCGACAATTACGTGAATGAACGGGGCCGAGCGACTGTCTCGGTGGGATTCATCATCAATCGTTCCAGGACCGTGGAGCACGTCGGCCGTCACCGGTCCGTGACTCCAGTCCAATGCATCTGCGATGCAGCCTCTTGTGATACCAAACTTCCAATCGGTGGGAATCTGCGGGGGCGGTTGTGCTGAGACAAGCAGAGTCAAAGAGCAAACTGCGAGGTTTCTTTTCTTTTTCTCCCACGGCGCGTAACTGTACCGTTGTGTTCCGGTTGCAACCAAAGAGTGAAACAAGCAGACAAGTTGGCAAGGCTGTCGAGTCTGGTCTCGATACTTGTTGAGACTCCTGCCATTGAACCAACAACCGCCTGTGGTGGACATTGGCCGATACAGGAGGTCCTCAATCCTTGGACAGGAGGCCCCCGTGAGAGCAGACTTGAGAGAGGGACATATCCTCGGCCCAACAAGCAAGGGACTAGTATTCGTCCGTTGTTTCCGTAGATAGTCACCATATTCCTCCTTTTTCAAAGCCCGTGGAGAGTAGTATCAAAGTGTGGGGGGAACCAACAGTGACAAGGACCAGAAACCAGACGACATCCCGCTCAAGGGTCAGAGTGGTCAATCCTTGACTTCTTCCTTTGAACCCATGCCGATGTGCCCCGTGCATTATCGAGCCATCCAACACTGAGGCCCTCGCCCCTGACGCTAACAGCTCCACGCGCAGAGGACGTGCGCCGCGAGGCCTTTTGAAGCATTCATCAGCGATTCGTGAGAAGCAAGCAAAGGGCCGAAGCTGACGGTATTGCTGATGGGCTACGACGAGACCAACCTACCAGTCTTGGCCGGATAGATGGCCTCATGATGATCTCGACGAAAATACCGGCCGAGGACCCGTGAAGCAAAGACCCCTGCAGACCCCAAAGCCTTGACTACCGGGCTGCAAGGAGCCCCTGCTGGGATGACGGTATGGTGGTGGTTGTACGACATGTGCCCGAGCTAAGAGGCAAGAAACAACCATTGAAGAGATCCTTCAGGCAAAAGGCGATACTCCGCGATGGAATGGAAACGTCTCGGTAGTCATTCTTGAGGATTTCCAAGCACCGCCGCGTCTCACTGTCGATCAGCGGGAGTTCGAGGAGATGATAACTCCTTCGGGACAGGAACGCATGAGAGAATACGTCAATGTCACCTTGAAATCTTAAAATTCCCCGAGGTTTTCGACATGTCTTGCCCCTTGCAAGACGTCGCCTGTAAACGTGAACCAGGAACGGCCGCCGAAGGATATGTTGGTGGTCAGTCATAGGTAGATTAGATGTGTGGGATCTTCGGCCAGAGACAATGATCGCCGAACCGAGGAGCTTGCCGTGTTAGTGTGGTGTAGTGCAAATGACCTGTACTGCGTGTGGGAGGCCCAGGGGACGTGTTCGTATTGCCTGCCAACCGCAAGTTTATCTTGATCCCATATGTTCTATGCCGAGTACGTACACCAAGCGCAGCTGAGCTTGGGCTATTCGTCAAGGTTGTTGATCGAGGAGTCGAATTCCCTAGGGTCATGTCCGAGGAGGTAGACTGGTGATATCGTGTTTGGGCGCACCTGGGACCTGGTTTTTGGCGTCATCACAGGGGTATGCATGGACGTCCGTGCTTACCCATGTCCTGCCTGGACAGGTCTGCCCCAGGAGCCTGGTGAGGTCTAAAGGTATCTGTAAAGGAGAGACAATATTCCGTATCAAGCGCGTAGATGTGAATCAGAGAGAAAAGTGCTGGTGCGGGCGTCGACCGGTTATCAGTAGCATCGCCATTGCTGATTCGCCTGGTCAGTAGATCTTGAAGTTGACGCGGGATGAGCCGGCGCCGCGTGACAAAGGGAATTACTTTGGCGTGTGTAGTGCTCTCTGTCTTGCTAGTTGCGTGGCGCTGGGGAGGAATGCCATGTTTATCATGTCCGGCTACAATGTTCCTGGGAGAGCAAGGACCGTCATGGTGTTTCTCAAATTCTCGCAAAATCTATACCGCCTTTCCTGGCTATTACTTGATGGCGAGAGAAGGAGCTTGGAACATTTATGAGTCAAGGATGTGTAGCGAGCGCATCGTGATCCACCACAGGAGGCTATGGCCTGGCTGAGTCGCAACGACGTCGTTTTGCGTGTACGCAGACCCCAGCCCAGCTCCTTGATCCTGGGGCAGCCATGCTCCGTCCATGAGGAGCAGGGGCTTGCAAAGCCACGAGCAGAGGCACGGGCACGGCCATGGGCACGGGCACAAGCGCGATGATTCTCTCTGGAGGGTCTCGTCTCCATGATGTCGCCTTCGGAGGGTTTCGTCGGGGAGGGGACCTGCAGGGTTGTCAGGGTCGCTGGGTCCTGTCCTGTCGAGTTCTCTCAGTCTGTCATAGGGAAGCGATGAAACCTGCCATGGATGGCGCGCAGAGCGGTCTGGTCTGGCGGCCCCCAAGATTGTGTTGGATCCAATAGCCCATAGCCTGTCGACCCATGCATTCAAAAGTTGAGACGAAACAGCCAAAACAGCCGGCACTAGGGCCAATTCTAGAAATGACAAACGAGAGGGAGCATCAACGGCGGTGACAGAGTTTCATGGCGGCGGCGGCTTCAGTGGCAAAAACGGTCCCTGGAAGAAAGGAAAAAAAAAAAAAGCTCACCAGGAAGAGTCGGTCGGCTCTTGTTTGGCGCGGGCTCGTTGAAAGGAGAGCTCCAGGTCTAATGCGCCTTTTGCAGGGCAATCCTGCTAGAACGGCGCTGTCTGAGTCGTGTTCCCTGCAGGAAAGTGCAATGGATGGATGGACTGTTGCGGCTGGGAAGGACTGACCTCTGCACGGGGATGCACCTAACTTGTGGTGTACATACCAAGGAGGGAAAGGTAACTGGTACCTGGACCAGTACCTGCCCCCGTCCCGTCCGTTGACCGGTGCGTGCCCACCCGTCCATCCATGGATGGATGATGGCAGCAGGCATGGACGCAACACGGCACGATGCGCGCCCACTGCGGCAACATGCACATCCATCTCATCTGCAACTAAAAGCTGTGCGTACCGTACATACGTACTTAGGGGCGGCACGCACTGAAAGCTGCAGCTTGGAGACCCTTTAATATGGATGGGATATGCTTCCTTTTTCCTCATTCCATCTACTGTACCCCGTACTGATGACGAGAGACATGACGGACAAGACAGACAGACGTCCGAGTCAGCATCCTGGAACTGCATTGGTATAGCCTCTTGCGCAATGGCCCGAAGAGGAAATCCGGTTTATAGCGAACTTCATCTTCAGCTCCGTCTCTAGGCTGCAAAGATTACCTACGGACCAACCGTGTGGCTTGACAAGCCTAGGATGTGTCTGAGGTTGATTGAGACTTGACTTGAGCTTGAGGCACGGATAGACAGACAGAGCTGATCTCAATGATGCTGCTAATTTCAGGCCCGCAAACTGTTTGTTTGCTTGACTCTTCAGTATGGTCCATCGGTCTTCATCTTCATCTATCCGTCCTGCAGCGCTTTGTCCCCAGAAACCGTCCACCATCGGTGTACCTGAACTAGGCTGAACCTTGTAGCCAGTACGCGGACGGTCTTTGTCCCTTCCATTTCTGTTCGAGATGTAATTTCGCCTTTTCCCAGCGGGGGCAGCTTGTACCTACCTTAGTACCTGCCTTAGCACTTGTCTCCCCTGTCCTGGCACGCCGCCTAGCACCCTCGCCTCCCCCCTCAAGGCCTCAAGCAACGGTGGGCCCTGGCCGCCCCTAGTGAACCTCGTGCCAGCCCAGTTCTGTCCAATTAGGCAAGCGCCTCGCATCATGGGTCCCCCTCCCCCTTCGCCTCCCGCATCCGTCCCATCTCCAGCGGCCGGCCAAGGTCGGTTAAACAAAAGACCAGCAGCTGCAAGCCAACCCAAACCACCTTCATCGTCATCCATCCTTTTCGCTCGCTCGTTTTTTTCAGGTGTGGTCTACGTATTTTTTTCGTTTCTTTTCTTGCTTTCCTTTTCCGAGACAAGTCAAGACAAGCTTCGACGGGGAAGTGGGACGTTGGATGGTACAGTAGTTTAACTCGCCCGACCTGATCGACTAGCAGCCCGTGTCCGAACAGCTGCCGAATCTTCCATTTTCCGGCCGAGTCCCCTTGAGTTTGCTCTTCATCGCCACCAACATCATCTTTCGAACCTTTACATACCACGGGCAACGGCTCTTCTTCTTGTTTTTGTTTGGTTGGTGTTTTGGACACAGCCCGGCTTGTGCTGCGTCTTGGGAGTTGCTCGACATCCATCGTTCGCCGTCGACCTCTAGCTCATGGTTGTGTACTCATGATGCGACTGTAATCAAGCCTCTTGACCTCTTGTCGCGCCTCTACTCGGATATCTCTACACTGCATACCTACGTCGAGCATTCTCAAGTCGCCGCCCACGATGGAAAACTTGGAGGGGTTGCTCATGGTCCCTCCGGACAGGGGCCAGATTCTTGGTAGAGCTGTCTGGAAGGTTTGTCTCTATCATATGCGCACGTTTGTTCCGCGCCCCTAATCGCCATACCACTCTAGCCGCGATACGTTGTCGTTGGAAGGCGCAACGCCGGAGCCGGCCATCCAGGTAGCCCCAGCTACTCGCAATTAGTTTCCAACAGCCGCAACAATAGCCTTGGGAACAAGTCTCTCGCCAAACTACCTACCGAAGAATGTTGCATCTTCGTTTACAAGCACAAGGTATGTGACTCCGGAAATGGCCTGGAAATCCCAAGCCAAACCTCCGCTTTATTGCCTGGCGCTGTAGACTGACCCCATTGGAATTCAGGAGGATACTGAACCAAGCCAACAATGGCCCATAAACTCTATTACCGACTGCCAGGTCCAGCAGATCGCCCACCGCAAACAGGGCCCTGTCCTTCCCACTCTCGTCATCTCTATCGCCGACAAGGAGAAAAAGCGACGGTCGAGCCGAGCTGCCGGCCTTATATCCTCCAGTAAAGAAGCCAGCGCAACGACACTCTGGTTCCGGACCCCTACAGACGACCACCACTTGAGCTTGCACGAGTGGGCTCGCTTCATTCTCGCCAGAAAGTCTCCCATGAGCCCCATGAGCCCCGAGAGCCCAATGTCACCTCAATTTTCGAACCCGTTTTCGTCGAGACCCCGCGATACATCCGACTACTTCTCGCGGCCAACGAGCGGAAATCAGTCTGGCCGTTCTGATACCCGTGCTCTTCAGCATAAGAGCTCCTCCAACACCCACTCGACCGCTACTCGAGATCGGCCCCTTACATTCAGCTCCGAGTCGCCTAGCTTGCGATCCAAACGTAGTGATGTGTCTTCCCCTTCGAGCAGCAACTATCCAATTCAGCAGATGAACTTTCCAATACCTGGACAGCACTACACTACGGTCCTGCCCACCGACCTGCCATCTCCCGTTACCACAACGGGAGAATATCAAGGAGAGTTTATTGAGGGTTGGACATCAGCGCAAGGGCGCTCATCCACGATGAGCTCGCCTATTCGAGGACGCAGCAGCATTGGCTCACAGCCGCCTCATCCTTCAACTGCCGCAACCGACTCGAGTTCTCCCCCTGGACCACGCGAGACCATCTTAGACAGGGCCTTCCAGATGCGATGTATCCCTGGCTCTGAACGAGAGGTGCCAGGCGAGGAGAAACTGAGTTCTTTGGCGCGGTTTGATGCGCTTATGCGGGAAGCTGACGAGAAGCGAAAACAGAGGGAAGAAGCCGAACGAGCCCAGCAGATGGCGATGCGTAGTGCTTTCGAAGCGTCTGACAGCTCTAGCGAGGAGCAAGATAGTGATTCGGACGACTTGGATGAGGACGCATACGGCGGAGTACCGGAACGACGGGGACCGGCATTGATACCGCCTACAACGCAACGAGCTCTGCAGTTTATCACTGGCCGTCACGAAGCGGCGCCGCCTTCACCATCAAGTCGTCCCCCTGTGACTAGGACACAGATACCGCAATCGCCTCCGCTGCGGCCGCATACGGCGCATGCCAAGAGTCGTCCAACTCCGAGCCAGAGGACCAACAGCACTCCCCAGCTGACTCCTGGCATGGCCAATCTGGAGATATCAACAGGAACCCCCACCAAGGTATCCGATGATGGCGCGATACGGCCGAATGCAGACAAGCGTCTGTCCACTTCGAGCACCGCTACCAAAAGGTTGAGTTTTACCGAGTTCACCAAGAGGCTATCGAGCACCAGCAGCTTACTGCTCGTCCAGACGAACGCTAGTGGGGGGAGTTCCCGGGGAAGCAGCGAGATCGACATCCAGCCCTCGTCCCTACCCCGTGGGACGCTGAACCCGCGAGGGACAGGACCACCTCCTCGAGACCGAGACACAGATGATTATGGAGGGAGATGTCGATGGCGTAACAGTGTCGGCGTTATCGGGAAGGACGGCACCTTTATCTAGACTCACTGGAAAGAGAAGTCAAGGGCAACACTAGTTTTCTGGCTCTCGTGTCATCTGCTGCCATGGCCATCACGAGACCTTGGCACAGAGGATGAGGGCTTATTGTTTACTTATGTATCGTGCCACGGCACGCAAGGGGGGAGGCACGGATGTTATTTTGGGCGGCTTTGCATGCTTTGTACGATTTTGATACCAGATGATGGCATCGTCACGACTCTTACGATGATGGAGTGGGAGAGGGTGAGGGGGTCCGTTAGGCACACGGTCCCCAGGCGTTTCTTTGTCGACGGACGACTATTTTGTCTCTGCTAGCATCACTCGGTGTTTTGGGTATTTCTTTTTGGCGGTCATGATGTGGCATGTGACGATGATGCACGCGGATTCTCACACGAGGGGGCTTACCATCCCATATGCTTCAGCTGTGTATGTATCGACGCATGTCTATGATGGTGGACGATAGGATGGCGAGAGACGTTGCATTTGAGACACAGAGGCCCTGACTCATGCTGTATGATAATAGGCACACGAATGAACATTCAATGCCCTAACTAATCAATCCAATGCCACATTAAAGGGATTAAGACTGGATGGGAGTACATATTCTGAAGGCGACACAAACTCGGTATTTAACTACCCAGGCTCTATGGCATCAATCAATGCCGGCAAATCTTGGTCGAGCTTCCCTCAACTTTTATTATCGTCTAGTAATTCCAGACGCTGTGTCCTTTTTTCATCTTTCGTAAAATCGACTGTATCCATAACCGCCCTGGATCCTGGTATTCCTCATAAAATCCTGCCTTGCGTCCTCTTCGCTGTTTTAATCCTGTCTTGTATTGTCTTTCATCTTACACCCCATCATCATGCCGTTTCGAGTCCCCTAATCATTCCGTGACTTATCGGATGTACTGGGCAATGGCAGCCTGCTCTTCGGGGCCCAGTCGCTGGCCGATGAATCCTTCGACAGCACCACCATGTCGCTGGTTCGCGGCGATCATGTACTCATGCACCCACTTGGCGACGTCCTGAACCTCTGGGAAGTCATCGCGGACGAGGGCCTTGCAAGTGTTGAGCGCTGTGAACGACATGCCAAAGCCAATGTCATCCACGTCGGCCTCAGCGACAATCTCGTCACCCGTACCAGCAGCCACGGTGGGAGGGTTGGCGAGGAGCGTGAGGAGAATACGGCAGGTGTTGGCCCAGCCCTTCATGAACTTCTGCGCGAATGCCTGAGAGTCGCACAGGGTCTTGGTCAGGGACACAACAGCAACCTTGCGGTCGACAGGGCGAGCGAGCTTCTGCGTCTCAGCCAGCACAAAAACCGGGTAGACCTTGGTGAAGACACCCTCCTCGACCGAGTCGGACTGCTTGATGAAGTAATCAGTGCCGTAGCCCACTTCCAGACGGGCAGCGACAAGGTGGTAGAATCGCACGAAGCGCAACTTGAAAGAGTCCGCCGGGTTTCCTTGAAGCTTGGTGTAAACCAGGCGGAGAATGGTGCCAAAGTACTGGTCCAGAACAGAGCTATGAGGAAGTGTTAGTTTTCCTACTTCAGTCCTAGGGATAGGAGGGCACTTACGGCTCAAAGGTCTTGACGATGGAGTCGAGGATATCAAAAGCGAGCAGCTCCGACTTCTTACCGCTCAGAAGCTTCTGGAAAATGCCCAGGACGGGCTCAAGCTGGTTCTCAGCAATGATGGCTTGAGAGGCGCGAGGGATAACGGCAGACAGCAGACGAGTGCATGCGGGAACATTGCCTCGTGTCTCCCACAAGGTAGGGTTGAGCAGGGGGCCAAGAAGAGCCTTGTAGTTGTCCGAGATGGTCTCAGACGGGCTCGACTCGAGCAACTGGGCCAGAACCTGGAAGACGTATTGCATGAATTCTGGATAACCTGTTAGTAGAAGACTCTTGTTGTTCAAATCACATCGCTTACCCGTGACATCCTCAACCAGAATCTGGTGGAAGGGTCCCCACAGCTTCTCGTTGAAGAGAGCGGCATTGGTGGCTGCGCAGTATCGGACAAGAGCGCCGATAGCCTCGAAGTGGTAGTAGTAGAAGCGAGGGTTACTAGGGTTCTGCTTCATGACATTGGTGATGAGAATGAGGTGAGTGAGCACATTCTCCAGCAAGGGGACAGCGCCATCCTTGATGACAATCAGGATTCTCATGACGCATCGCATCAGGAACTCGTTCTCCTGCAGCTTGGCAGGGCTCGACTCCTTCTCAATGAGCTTGAACAGATGGCCGAGGAGGTCCTTGGCAAAGGGCTCAATGTCGGCGCGAGGGAACATGGCGTTACCAGCGTCGTCGGCAAGGAACAGAACACGCTCGACGGCAATGGCAGCGTAGGAGTAGACAACGTAGTTGTCCGAGTTCAGGTTCTGGATCAGAGGGCCCAGAGCAACTGTCCACTGCTCCTTGGATAGCTGGCTGCGGAAAGTGTAGAGGTACTTGATGGCGTCCACCTTTGAGATGGGCTCAACTCCCTCAGAGTTGATGAGATCCTGGGCAATGTGCTGCTCAAAGAACTCGACCACGTTGACAAGAGGGTTGACGGTCTTGACACCTTGAGCGGCGGTGACGGCGCCCTTGGCTGCGACGGACAGGAAGAGGTAGATGGCAGTGTCCTTGGCTTTCCAGTCAGACTTGCCCTGGGCAAGATAGTGGTTGATATACTTGGACACCACCGTGGTGACGGGGGCCTCGAAGCGCTCCTGAAGCTTCCGCAGGAAGTCGGTAGCAGATCGTCGTCTCGAATCCGTGTCCGAACCCTCGAGATCCCTCCGAATAAACTCGATGGGCTCATCCTCAAAAAGCTCGATGTCAGACTCGCGCAGCGCCACGTTGGGCAGGATAACCTTTTCGACAATCTGAGTCAAGACATCCTCGTTATTGAAGATTCCGGAATGCTCCTTTGTGGAGGCGACAGCGGTCAAAAAGTGCAGAGCCTTGCTGACAACAATGTCGTGCTTCGTCTCGGTACCAGTCGACGAAAGGAGGTTCCAGGCCTTCTCAATAAAGGGCTGGCAGTACTTGGAGAAGTCCTCATCGAACTTGACAGTGTAAAGCTCGAGGACCTCGCAGATGTCGGCCTTGACGGTGTCTGCTATGCTCGTCTCGGTTTCGTCGTCGGTCTCCAAGAGTGGGTTGGAGTATGTGAGGTACTTGTGCAGCAGCTCGGAAATGCTGGCGAGGTTCTCCTCGAAGATGGGAGGCAGATCGTGGCAGGACATATCGTAGAGAATCTTGATCTGCAGGTCGAGAGCCTCAAACCAGCCCTGTAGAACATCCTTCTTGTCGCTGTTCTCGGTGATCTTCTTGTCGATTGTCTGCAGTAGATGACGATTAGCAAAGTTGCAGGCGAAAGGTGAATCATGCTCAACTTACCACTAGAAGCTGAACAAAGGCCTGTCCAAATGTACTGATGACGTGGTTGATCTCCATGTAAAGCTCGTCGGTACGGAACAAAGGGCGCCATCGGACAAAGATGGAGTGTGCGACTTCGAGAACGCCAACATTGACCTTGGGGTCTGTGGCAGAGAACCGGCTGACAAGTTCCTGAGTAGATAATGTATTAATACCATGGTCAAATTAAAAGAACTGCAGAGGAGATTACCTGAGTAAGGGTATCCCATCGCCTCCAGAAGTCAGAGTCTGCGATAACGCTAATAGCGTCACCAAGCTGGGCCTGGATGTTGGCAGGTGATGAGATCATGAGGCCGATCAGGCGCTCCTTGATGATCTGAACCTCATCTTGAGGCAGCTTGTAGTTGCCCTCCTCGTCCTATAGAAAAATTCGAGTTCAGCTCTTTGCGCATCGGCGGATGGGGTTTGTGTCCAGACGCACCACATAATTTGTTCGAATGAAGTTCTTGAAGGCGAGGGCGGCGGCGAGTCGCGTCTTGGAGGGTATAGAGTCGGAGTTGACAATGTTGAGGAGGCTGAGAGAGTATTGGGGCTTGGTAGCCTCCTGCTTGAGAGCCGTCTCGGCTGTTGGTGATTGTTTGTTAGCATTCGAAATCGCGGGGCAACGACGAGGTGGGACGGGCAACGGAGAGGTTACCTTTGCGGTGCTGAGACGGATCGAGGGTTGCATCAAGCAGCTGGGCGATGTGACCAATGTCGGCCGCCATGATGAGAGATAGGATGGAGAAGGGGCTTATAAGGAGAAGGACAGGGAAGGGGAAGCGAAGAGGCGGTGGTGATGGTGGAGGAAGATGTTTGGTTTTGGCTTGGACTGGAGGTTGCAAGCTGCGTTGTTGGCAACGACTTGTATTTTTTCCCCCGGTGACAGGCGGTATGCTGAGGCAACCAATGAGAAGCCTCAAAACAACCAGCTTTTAATGAGCTTCGGACCTCAAATGCGCTAAACAGCTCGGGCTCGGGGCAGACTTCAGTAGGTGTTAGCGGGTCGGTTGCCCTGTAAGCAACCGGAGTTCAGGGTCCCGCCGGGTGTTCAAGTGGGGCTGACCGTGAATGGGCGCCTCGACGACTGGAAGTTGAAGCTCCCGCTACAGGTATTAATTGACTTCACCCCTTGCTCGTATCCCTCGATAGTCGCCCTGTACGGATGCACCTTTTTATGAATGGACATTAAGAACTGAGTTCAAATGAACAGTTCAGAGTTAAAGATAGACACCATGGGCCATCGAGGCATTCGAGTCTTGGCATTGATCCATACCTACACAGATAAATAGGCGGTCAGGATTGTCGAAGTGGGCTGTTGGCAATAAATGTTGAGCGTAGGCTCGACCTGGAATTGAGTTTTGACAAGGAACTTGCCTGGTCAAGAGAGGTATGCAGAGTAAGGAACTTGGGGAAACCTTGAATCGTGATATATATCATGCCTTTCTAGAGCTTTGACTTCTTAGGCAAACAAAGCATGTTCAATCTACTTGCAAGTTTCAGTTCCTGGTTGAAAGAGGTTACAGATATAGGCAGATGTCCCAATAAACTCGGGGATAGACAACCTCTTTATTCAGCCAGCCATGATATTCACTGTCTCAGCATGACCTTGTTATGATGCAGGTGACTCTCGGACATGACCTTGGCACACTGGAAATCGCTGCGTTTCGCTGAACTATTTCGAATGGGTACAGACAACAGGCTGTCGGGTCTCGGCTCTGGCAGGTCTATCAAACAAAACTCTGTCATTCCTTCAGTCGCCCACCTAGAACGAAAACAGCCCAGAGTACAACCCTACTGGATCTCTCGCAACCGATCAACCCAAGACTGCAGGTACGCTGTGGCTGAGATGCTCTGCTCCGGCATAAGGGTCCCTCATGTCCCGGGATTGGCGTGATTGGCTCTGGTACCTTACTTCCACAGTTTGGGGGCTACAGGTGAGATCCCTGAGCTGTTCGCGTGCTCCCACCCCAAACGGCCACTGAGAAGCCATCCAACAGCCACTAGGCGGCGCGAGGCGCGGCAGACCGGCCCGCGATTGGCCCGTCGCACGGCCCTCTGGGAACTGGACGAAGGAGGAAGTGACCTCCCACTCCACTCGCACGGGAAGCTGGCACTGTTGGATGGCTGGCTCAGGCTGGCTCAGAGTCAAGGTACATCGGCTGAGGTACTCTCGTCTGATCGGCGAGCCCTGCAGCTACCTCTGCCCATTGTCAATTGCAGGTCGTGTCAGAGTCTGCCGCACCGCACTTCATCCATCCTCCTTCCAGACCTCAGGTGCTCGCCCGTGCCCGGCGCAAACTCTCCTCCCATCCTGAACCTTTCATCAAACTCCAGCCTCTTTTGATTCCCTCCCTTCCCTTTGTCGTCTACCAGCCTCAAGGCGCCTCGAATCTCACACTCGATGACCGATCGACTCTTACGCTAGTCCGCGCACCCCAGCTGCTTTCACTGCCTCCTCCGGCCTTCCGCTTTCTTGTCCCGCCGACCTGCCCGCCCGCTCGCTTCCGCCCCGCCGTGGTGCCATACCGGGCCTCCGTCCACCTCCGCGCCATCGCTTTCATCGATTTCAACACCACACCTGCGCAAGGCTGCGACGTCATCCACGATCTCGTCTCTCCGCCCTTTAATGACCACATCCTCTTCTATAACCCTTCACAAGCTCTCACAGGCCCCGTGTAGGCCTAGGTAGCACATGTTTCGCCGGTGAGACTCGTCTGCACTGCCTGCCCATCTTGCACCTGCTACGACATCCGAGACGCCGTACCGTCCGTCGCACCCAGAACACAGGCTCTGGAGGCACCAGATCCAAGCTATCTTGACACTGGTGACCTTGTTGAGCTTATCAACCCGGCCGAAACTCTGCCCGCACCTGCCTCGCTCCATGTCCCTCGTTCATTGTCTTGATTCCTGATTTATACCGACCGATCTACCTTGCCGATGACGACGACCCTAGCACACGGACGTCCGTTCTTCTGCTAACATGCTACGCCGTCTAGCCTCTCTTAGCCATCCAAACCCCGAAGAGACTTCACAAGAGCACATGTCACCGCAGCCAGGAGATGGTCCACCGTCACCAGATACGTCCCGTCAGGGTGGCCTTGCCCACGTCCTGCGGGGCCTGACAAGCTCAAAGCTCTCCAAGTCGTCGCCATCAATAGCCTCGCCTTCATCCTCTACTGCGTTGCCGACCGCCGAGTTCGTTCATTCCCCTCTCGCGAACCTGCCTGTCCAACAACCTCGAGGTTTGTCTTCAAGTCACATGGAGTCATTCGAGCTTCTCAAGAACGGCTCTCCCAACGAGCGTATCGCTGCTGCCAACTCTTTGAAATATGCCATCGCCGAGTACCCTCTGAATCCCGTTTTGGATATATGGGATGCCGCCAAGGATCTTATCGATCCCGCAAAGCCCACCGCGGCTCGGGCAGCTGGCTGGGAGCTTCTGACGGAGTGTGTCAAGCATGATGCCTCTTCAGACCTTGAGCGGCAGGAGTACTTTGCAACCTTGACGGCTCCTGCAAACGCCGAAGATTTCCACCTGCAGTTGGCAGCTCTTGTAGACCTGACCCGCCGAGGCCGCGTCTTGACCGGATTTGATTACCAGTTGGTCCCTTTGCTGACTAGTTGGCTTTGGGAATCCTACAATGTGGTCCGCGCGGCTCGGAGAAGGGCGTCTCGGACTCCCAAGGGCTCTTCCAGGAGCCGTGCGGCGGTTTCGGGCGAAGAAAAGAACCTCGCTCAGTTATTCAGCTTTCTTATCGATGTGATCAAGTTCAGCTTCAACAATGCCGATGAACCTGCTGTGGCTGGTTTGGTCGATCGCTTGATGGCAATCTGCATGAGCACCAGCGTGGAAGACGACCTTAAGTCGAGTATCGCCGTTGTCGATGCTATCGTGACTTTTGGATCCATTCCAGATGAGAAGCTCAAAGGTTGTATCCATGTGTTGAGCTCCATCTATTGCATCGTGGGAAGCCTGCAAAACCACTCGTGGCATACATTGTCCAATCTACTAAAAAGTCACAATGGCCAGGCAACCGTCCGTATCCTCCTCGACATCTTGCGCAACAACCCTGGTGATGCGAAACAGGAGAAGGATATCAACCGAGAGATACGTGGCGCGTTGGCCGTGCTACAAAAGCTCATGACCAAAACCCCCGAGCAAGGTTACCCGGCTGTTCCCTTTGCCTTGCTTGTTGACGGCCTGACAACCATTGTGAGGTCCGCTACATCCATCAAGACCTTGACTGCAATTCTACAACTCATCAATGGTCTGTTCGACGATGGAGAGGGCCAGATGCATCGCCTTATTATTGACGAGGATTGGTCGGTGATCCTTGAGGCCGCCGCGGAATGTTCGAAACGAGTCACTCTCGAACCCCATGAGATAGACAGACTTCGCAACAACAGCAGAGACGAGAAGGCTGACGAGGGTCTAATCCGGGAACTTATAGTTCTCATCAAGCGACTCGATGTTCTCATCAATCAGAAATCTGGTCACTTTGTTCCCAGACCAACGGTCGTCACATTTCTCACTGAGGTTCATCAGTATCTCCCTGATGCAACTGCTTCCTCAGTTCTCGACTACTTTCAGCAATTCAGGTGCTGCTCTCCCTCGGATCTGCAGTGGGAAGACAATCTGGTTTTGGTCTTGAAGGGCTTCTTTGGAAACCGCGAACGATCCTCTCAAATCCGACTTCGGGCCCTCGAGACCATCATGGATGCGTATGAGGTTGTGGACTTGGTTGGCGACGACCCTGAACAGAGTTTTATTCCTCACCTTGCCAAGAGTGTCCTGCAAGATGTGGCCGAAGAGACGGACGTCCTGGTGCTCGAAGGTATCGTGTCCCTAATGGTTTCGGTCGCAGCATCCTGTGACATGGAGCTGTTCGAATACATCATCGACGCGTTGCGGGGCATCGTTATTGGCGATCGACTCAAGTCTCCGATTTTGTCCACGGCTTCTCCCAACCCCCTCGCCCAGGCTCCCTCGGACGATGCTGCGTCTCCAGAACAATCTCCCTCGAACGTTGTGGCAAAAGGATACGCCAAAATGTTTGTACAGACAATGGACACTGACAGTGGGAAGAGCATAAGACTATATCATGCTCTAGTCAACATCGCCAAGTCAAGTCACTGCGACGCAGATGCGCGGCTGACAGCCATGAAGCTACTGTTCCGTCTGCGTGCCGACTGGGCGAACCGCATCTACATTACGAAGGTCCTCGAGACTAACTTTCTCGCTGCCTCTATATGCCGAACACCAGAGACTCTTGCAAAGAAGCAAGCCGAGGAAGCGGCCCAATCGGTGCGGTTGCTCAGCCGTGATCACGGGGGAGGATCACGAGCTTCTCGTGGTATATCTTTCAGCCAAGGGCAATCCCATGAAAGAGGCCTTCCCATTCGTTCCGCGAGCGTCGCCACTGGAAGCGTCCCAAGGAGCAGCGCGGGTCGGTATCATCAAATCTGGAGCCTCCCAGATCCCGAGGCTCTGCCTGATGCTGTCACGGGCACCATCAGCCCGGTCTTGGTTTCTCACGCACCAGAATTGGAGGTGGACGAATCAACAGAAAAGTCTGAGAAGGAGGATGGCGATACCGAGACTTCTGTCCTCAATATTGCGACCTGGCTCGAGGCCGTCCTTACTCTCCTACACGGGTGTGACTGGGAGGTCTACAGCTTCATTCTTGTTCACCTGCCGTCTCAATTGAGCAACCACGCCATCTTCTGCGACACTATCCCACAAATCCAGGAGCTTCGAAGGCTCATTTGCGAGCAGATTCGGACAAACTCCTTTCAAGAGCCACCAAATGCGTCGGGCTTAAGACGTGCGGACGTGGCAATCTGTCTCTTCCACAGTCTGACCATGATTCTCAGCTACCATGATCACTTCCAGAAGGGAGACGAGGATGAGATCGTCAAGACGTTTGTCCATGGCATTGCTACCTGGGAACGAAGTGCCAAATGCTGTATCCACGCCCTATCTATATGCTGCCACGAGTTGCCCCTTTCGACGAGCAAATCACTTGTGCAGCTCCTTGCCAAGATGTCAACCATCATCACTCAACCGCACGTCTCGATCCACATTCTCGAGTTTCTGGCCTGTCTTAGCCGTCTACACAACGTGTATGTCAACTTCAGGGAAGAGGAGTACAAGATTGTGTTCGGCATCTGCATTCGATATCTACAATCGGTAAGAGACAAGAAGGATTCCAACAGGAGCAGCCACACGAGCGAGCCATCGACGCCACTGAGTTCGTCTGACTCGGTGCATCCAAGTGCGACGGATGACCTGCCACAATATGTGTATGCCCTGGCATACCATGTTATCTTATTCTGGTTCCTGGCCCTCAAGCTCCCTGATCGAGCAAACATGGTGGGATGGTTGGTTCGGAACATGTACAGCGACGCGGAAGAGGGACATGCCGATAATGAACAGGCGCTCACCTCGATCGACTTCATGCAGAGGGTCACATACGCCGACATTGAAGAGTCCTCGCCAGACCCTCTCTTCACGGAGGCTCGGTTCGGCGAGATTATCAAAAAGAACTGGCTGGTAGGGTATAGTATCGTCACGGTGATGCAGGCCACGACCACGGGCTGGGCACAAATCGTGAAGAGACAGCCATCAGGCACTTCTGTCTTTACGGTTCGAGAAGCTTTTGATCCACCACCTCCCCATCAGACGGAAAGTTATGTCGACGTTAGCAGAGAGGGCCAGCCATCAACCAACACCATCTTGCCCAGCCACCTGCTCGTTCAGCTCATGTCATCGGTCCCTCAAGGCCACGATCTGGCGCGGCCCATCCCGCTACCCGATGATGAGGTTGTTGATAGAGCTATTCGAGTCTTTGATCGGAGCTCTACTGTTGATGGTCACAAAGTTGGAGTCATTTATATCGGAGAAGGCCAGACGGACGAAGCCGAGATCCTTGCCAATGTCTCTGGAAGCAGCGACTACGTCGAGTTCCTGAACAACCTGGGAACGCTGACCAAACTCAAGGGGGCTACGTTCAATACCCATGGTCTTGACCGCGAATTCGATTCCGATGGTCAGTACACGTTCTGCTGGCGTGATCGCGTCACCGAAATTGTATTCCATGTTACAACGCAGATGCCTACCAACCTGGAACATGACCCCCGATGCACTCTCAAGAAGCGTCATATCGGCAACGACTTTGTCAACATCGTCTTCAACGATTCCGGAGCGCCCTTCAAGTTCGACACGTTCCCCGGCGACTTCAACTTTGTACACATTGTCATCACACCTGCGTCGCGAGCGTCATTTATTGCTGCTAGGGACACGTCCAAGCATAGCCAACCTTTCTATCGTGTGCAAGTCATGAGCAAGCCGGGCTTCCCCGAAATCTCGCCCGCTTCCGAGACAAAGATGGTCTCTCTTAAGGCGCTGCCAGGTTTGATCCGTCTGCTTGCGCTCAACGCTTCCGTCTTCTCGCATGTCTGGGCAAACCGCGAGGGTGGAGAACATGTTAGCTCATGGCGGAGCCGTCTTCGTGCTATCAAGCGACTTCGCGAGAAGCACGCCCCGTCAAAGTCGGGGCAGCTAACACCCTCAGCATCGCAAAACTCATCGCTGGGAAGTCCAACACCGCTGCACCAACAACAACAACTGCTGCAACAACAGGCCGAGGCCTCTTCACGGCCGGCTAGCACTGTTCGGGATAGCTTCACCAGTCTACGCCGTACCAGTGTCGCCACTTTCTTCACGAGCACAAGCGAGCAGACCTCTCACCGGTCATCAATGCTGTCATCATCCACTACAACCAACGATACAGAGATTGGCACAGTCCATGGGCAGGACTCTGTTGTTGACACGGTCGACTTCTCAAAATGGGCTTAAGCGAGCAAACATTCACCAAGGATAGTTGAAGAATCAAAGAGGGGGAAACAAGGATTAAAAAAAAAAAGGAGTGCTGTGTGTATGATGATGATGGAGTCTATTTGATCCTGGTTCAAGGTGCGGGAGGCGTCTATCTATATGAGGGAATCACGGATACAAAAAGTTATTGCTTGGGTTTTGATCATGCGGTTCTGTTCGTTTGTTTGTTTATTCATTATCGTGCTCTCTCTGTCCAAAGTTTGGCTGCGTATATTTGTTTCTCTCCCCCTTTTTTCTCAACAGCTTTTTGGCTTGAAATACCCTTGATCTGCATCCTGCTTTGGACAAAGGATGGATGGATGGGTCATTTGACTTGGCTTCCTTTGTCTACGAGATCTTGTTTGTTGTGTCGGTGAGGCGGCTACATGATTGATTACACTGCAAAGACAAAAACAAATGGCACCTCTGAGGACCTCGCGGTCCGGCAATTTCCCCTCCTCGGACTTAACATGTCTCCAAAGCGTCTCTCAACTGTCCAGGTGTGCTCGCTCTTTTGCATGGATGGGTATCCGGCCTAATCAGCCGATGAAAAACCTGTCATTTCCTGCCCTTTCTGTGTGACGCAGGCGGAAAGCTGTCGTGTAACCTGCATCCAGCGCGCTTTGGATATTGGGCCTGATGGGTCCGTCTGACCGGCGCTCACTATCGGCGCTTCGTCCGTGTCCGCTTGTCGGACCGGGTACTCGGGGCTCAGGCTCAGTGACCGACCTCCTGCCCTCTCCTTCATCAACCCCCTGCCGCTAATCCCGACTACTGAATCGTGGCAGCGGTCCGCCTACCCACACATGGCCCAGGGCTGATTTGTCCGGGGAGCTGGGGACGGCATGGGATGGAGGGCCATTGATAACCCAGCCAGCCAGCCATCCATGGTTACACAGCTGCGGCGTCTGCGGAATCCACCGGATGAATGCCCAGCCAGGAAAAAAACAGGATTGCTTGCTTCTGCCCAATCGAAAACATGGTCAGCCGGCACACAATCATAGTGACACAAGGGAAAAGGGAGGGCATCTCTTTGGGGACACGACTCTCAACAAGGAAAGTCGTAGAGCCGCGAATCAGAACACGGGTCGCGGTTGTCTCGACTGGCAGGCAATCCTGCAGAGACAAACGTGGGGGCTTGGAAGAGACATCGAGGTCGATCACACTTGGCGTCTATTGCCATCATGGACCTCTGAAACTCGAGTGGCTAGCTCAAGAAGGGGGCTGAACCAGCTGCAAGCAATAGAAGAGTTGCGGATGCGGACAGTCTACCGAGGAGCTGTTTGGTGTTTGAAGTTGAGTAGGTATGGCTATCGAAATAACGGCACGGCAACACATCGAGCTACGGCGCGACCAGTCGGAGCTAAAAGCGACCCAAGACCGAGTTGTGTGATGTGATGCGGTACGGTGCGGTACGGTACGGTGCGGTGCGGTATGGTATGTTATGGTGGGTGGTATAAAGCCAACGGGCTGCCGAAATGAGACCCGGGATGACGGTTGCAAACAACGGGCTGCGGCCATCCATCATCGCATGGCCAACTCGTGGATGCGAGTTTCGACCCAATCCTAGAGGACCAATATGACCTGTCAGCCAGCCATGCAGCGTGCCGCAGCGGGCTAAATCTCTGGACCGTCTAGACCGATAGATCCGTCAATGAGTTTTCTAAATTCGGTAATCCTTCCACGACTGCGGTGCCGCAAGGTGAACGACGAGGGATTCCCCGCATGGCGGGGACAGTTGGACAACCCCAGGAGCAAATCAGCAGACTCAGCGAGTTTCCCTTCATTGGCTTCGACCCTCAAGTCAAGCCAGGCCTGGGACCAGGGTTGCTTCAGTAACACAACACGGTGGCGTGCTGTCAAGCCTGTCTGCTGTCTGCCCGTCTGTCTTGTCTTGCTTGTCCCTTCTGTCTTTCGTGAGGCGAGCTGAATACCACTTTGTCAGCTCCACGCCAATAGACCAGTGCCTCGAAAGGGTTGCGATCTTCATGACCTTTCTTCTGCGGTTCCGGGCAGGCTGTCCAAGGGCAGAACCGCACGTCGTCGCTTGCAGACGCGCGCAGGTTGGGGATTGATTGCGTATGCATGATCCAGAAAAAAAGAGGGTCCCGGCGTATTCAAGTCTCTTGTCGCTGGGGGCAGGAGGCGGGCGTAACGGACAGACAGGTGGACGGACAGAAGACAAAGACATGCGCAACAAGAGAGTCGTCGCTTACAGGCAGGTAGATGGACCGAGAGTTGCTTAGAGAAGGGTTGGCTTAGAACTGAAACTCGGACTTGAGCTTGACGGTGTCCTGCCTCCAATTCCTCCTGGTTTCCAGTGAGAGTCGCCTTCCATCAGATGAGGGCAGTGCCCTATCCCATTTCCTCATCATTGAAGCGGTCTGTCAGAAGCAAATCGCTAGAGTGGGAGCTTGCGAGCAGCGGCTGGCTGAGAGTGCTCAGCTTAGATCTTGCGCCAGACTTCTTTGTACTCTGCCCATTTCCGAAACCCTGTAGAGTATCATTGTTAGCCATCCTGCGATTCTCACCTCCGATATTGCTCCTTACCGAGAGATGACAAGACGTTCTCGTCAGATTTGATTCCATCCACAAACATCCCTACCATTCCCCTCTCAGTGAGCGATTGGCGACATGCCAGAAGCAATCTGATCATGACAGAGTCCCGGCGATTCACCATGTCTGGATCGTCATCTGGCCTCCGGTTAGCGTAAGATGCTTGCGTGGTAGCAGTATAACTTGCCTTTAATGCAAATGCATGAAACGCCTCCGATATCTTGCCCGACTGCGGCTGGCCATGGGATATCTGCAGCACATGGGCTGCCGTTGTTGGGGAAATATGTTATGGCTGCCGCAACCAAATTGTCCCCCTCAAGTCCAACGATGACATCGCTGAGATGACAACTGTCTATTGTCTTGGCGTACTGGTCGTACCACCCAAACCCAAACTTCCTCTCTGACTCCCTATTCGCCATGCCGATGATATGATGGGCATCGGGAAGCTGGCATGGCCTGAAAGATAAACCCGCAGAAGCCAGGTCGGGGACTGGGGAATCCGCGAATCTCAAGCACCAGTCTGACACGGGTCGGCCTTTCCCAGGCGTAAGCTCGTTTAGTTTCCATCCTCGGTTCTCAAACCACTCGCTGTTGTCCACGGGATCAGGTAAGCCGTAAAGTAACCGTGGGAATGTGCTTCCAATCTGGATTCGACCGACGCCTCGGATCTTGTTGAGTTTGCTTAGAACTTCGTCGTGAAGCATGCGCCCAATTCCTCGACCTCGAAAGTCCTGGTGGGCAATAATGGCAGCAATGGACCCGATAAGTCGGTCGCCGCTGCTGTCCGCAAAGGTGGTGAATGTTGCGCAAAATCCGACAATTCTCCCGCTGCTGGGTTCCCGAATGATGTGGTGCATGGCGTACCCGTCGCGCTTCAATAGCGAGCCAAGCACAGCGCGACTGAGGTGGAATTTTGGCGGCAGGGCCGCTAACCACAACATGTGCACTTCTGGAAGATCTCTGTCGTAGTTCCAAGGTTGGATTGGCCACAGTGCTTGGGGCTCAGGATCGATGTCCATTGCCGGCTCTGTCGTATTTGTCAAGAGGGCCGCAATAGTTTCCAGGTCTGCTGCGGAATATCCAGGGCATTGCAGCACTGTCTGAAATCCGAGTTCGTGAATTCGATCGTGTCCATCTTCGGGAAGTTGACAGCACGCCACAAGGGCTGTTGGGCGCTCCTCGCACACTTCTCGAACTATTCCAGCCACTTCTAGCTGGAAAGCACCCTCATCCGAGGAAAAGCCAGCGAGCACAAAAATGACGACTCTGGCCCGTTTGATGAATGCCACATGAGTGCCCGTAATGCCACGGTCTTTGACATATGGTACGTGGCGAATCCATGGGTGCCTCCTCGCAAGTGCCCGGCCAAGGGGTTCGAATGGATCGCTCGTGCTAGTTAGATTCGTGTTTTGAGGAACAACGGCCGGAGTCAGCAGCAGAACCAGTTCCTCGTCAGCTAGAATATTCTGAATGGGGACCAGATCCTGGTGATCCCACAGCAAAGCAGCCGACGAGGTCTGGCTTCGTGAACTTGAACTCGACATCGTCTGTGGCCGTATTCAGTTTGGCGATTTACATGGCCGATTCAAGCTGCAAGTTGCTGATGACAATGACTCCTTTGGCTGGGTGCGTTCCTCACAAGCCCCGAACCTCCTTGATCAGGAAGCCGGGTTGTCAGCGTCTCAAGAGGCTCAGGCGTGTTGAAGCGATATCGGACGTGGTGGCAAGGTTATGCACTTGGGTCTAAATCCAGGTCCAGGTTTCGCAACTTGAGGAAGGGCCTCTGAAAACGGTGTCTGGCGATGAAGAGCGGCGGCGAAGCTCGCGTAAACTGAAAAAGACGTCTAAGTGGAGACAGTTCACTGAAGGGGTGAAAGAGAAGCTGCTGCCCAGGGAGTTGAAACTGGGCGGCGGGCGGTCTGCGAATGGAGTCTTTTGTGACGACAACGACCTGTATGGCGTCGCTGGGGCCCCGTGGTTTTGACCGTCCAGACTGATGGAAGAGATCAGGAATGGGTTAGATTAGTGGGGGTAGTTGGGACGAAGGCTCCGGCGTCGATTGGTATCAGCATCAGCCGCCTTGATGCGCCAGGGCTGCAGTGACTCTCCAGTTGCCAGGATGCGCAAGGATACCTGGCCCAGCAGCTCAGCCTCGGGCACGACCGGCTAGAGGTCAAGACGGGCGAGACTGTGGGTGGGATCCCAAGAATGATGGGATGGCGAGGATCCGTACCGACGGGGAAGGCGACTGGGGAGTCAGGCTGCGCATGCGAGAGGCTGACCGAAGGTAACACGAAGATGCACGTCGGTAGAGCCGGCGAAGCCGTTTGGCAAGGATGGACGAGGTGGGCGTCAGACTCAGCGCGGCCCGAGTACTGCCATGACTCGAGGCGGCAGTTTCGATCATGAGAAGGGAGACGGGCCATGGATCGATCAAGATGCAAGCCGCAGGGGGAATGCCAGCCATTCTTTGCTGGCCAGCGGCTTGGAAATGGTCATTCATTCCACCTGGGCGCTTGCTTTGAAGAAGCGGGAGACGCCCGTTTCGTACGTAGTCAATGGATGTCCCCTTTTGCCCTTCTGAACAGACATGGCAAGAGAACCCGTTGAGGGTCGTACCATGCGCCAATTGAAACTCCAGAGCACCAGACTGCCATCCCAATCACCTCGATGACGAATCAACCGCGCCCAGGGATCGTATCTGCTGTCGGATGGGCATCATTTGGTCCTCCTGCAAGGCGGCTTGGCCGACCGGGGATATTCCCTTCCAGTGTAACGCCGGATGAGGTGGGTTGGGTTGCAAGCAGCAGCGGGTTTGGTCGGCCGATTGAGACATCGGTGACTGGTCTTGGCGCGCGGTGGAAGCCCTGGCGAGATGAGAGGAGGAGGAAGTTTCGAGGGTGTCGATGGGGGATCGAAGAGGTTTACAAGAATGACGTTTCTTTGATCCGAGGTAGGAAGGACCGGGAGCCAGGGGAGAAGCGAACAGCTAGAAGAGGTTAGGGTCCTTCCCTCCCCAGAGGCATGAGTAGGTTGACAGGAGGAAGGCACGGTATTCATAAGAGGGAAAGAACGGTTGTCAACGGTCAATGACGTGAACGTCTTTGCAGTTTTCAACGCTATCTGCAAGGTGCAACTCAATTTGGACTTCTGACGTAGTCAAAAGCTACTATTGTCGGCTCAAACGACACCAAAGAGATAGGGATTGTCCCTGGCGTAACATCGACGATGGCTCAGCCTACGATCTCGGGAATGCTTGGCTCGACTACATGACTCCAAGAGAGAAGCGAGAATCCCCCCTGGCGGCACAGGAATGCCATGTCTCGAGAGCCCTTGCCACCCGGAAGTCGAAATAAGCTTCATCGCACTGATCTCCCCGTCTCACGAGGGTTGACAGAGTAACAATGGCACTGGAGTTGCCCTGGGAAAATTGCGGGTAAGCTGGTGGGACTGGAGTCGTGCCTCTCAGCAATCAGGTCCGGGTAGTGACCAACTGCAACATCTGCCAAGCCTGCTTCGATGCCGGTTCTGGGCACCTGGAGGATCTTGAAAGTTAGCAATCCCCCTTTGTTGCTTTTTTATCTCGTTGCCCGACTGATTTAGCTGAAACAAGGCCCGAGGTTGTCAGCATGTTGGTGACGGTTGGGTAGCCCGGCATATGTAATATACTGACGAAACAGCCCAAATGTGATATCAATCAAACTTGCAGTATTAAGGACTAAATTAGGAAGCCCCCCTATGCAACAGGAGGCCAAGGTAGCACAGAAATTTGGTTCCTGCTACCGTACTGTGTACGTAGGTACGGAGCACAAACAGCGAGCTCAGGCCCCGCTCCGGGAAGCCCCACTTCGTCCTCCGAAAACGCGTCTTCCTTCTCCGACGCGTCTCCCGGGGTGTCCCACCTAATTCACACTCCTCTTCTCCGTGTTCCGCGCCGACTCTTTACCAGCCGCTCCGATCCGGTGCCCCTGGTGTTCTTGCCGGTTGACCACCGACCTGGTAATTAACAGCGGGGCTCAGCTGTTTGTTTAGAAGTCACGGCTCGATTGTTGTGATGATGGAGACGGACACAGATCCCGCCTCGGCGGGCCATGATGAGCTCCGGCTCCTGGTTGGCGATGTCATTGAGGGTGAGATTATCATCCTTCTGCTCAACATCTTCGAGACACATACTTACATTCAACCAGCCTCTAAATTGCCGGCCAAGTCCCGCACCACCAGCATCAAACCCACTGTCGCCAATCTCACTTCCCTCGCCTACGAATGGGGCGTCCTGCCAGACACGCTGGACGACCTCGTCAATCTCATCACAACACCAAACCATCTTGACCAAGCAAGTCAAGCTGCCATTATCAGAAATCTCTACCCCATTTCCCCCGTATCGCGAGATTCCACCCTACGAGTAGTGTCATGCCTCGGCCATGGAAAGCTGAAGCCTTCCTTGACCCTGCAGGCTGCTCTTCTCAAGTGGCTCATCATGGTGCATCATAACCTTGAATCACCTCAAGTCCTCTCCCAAGCTTACCCTGTCCTCTTCAACCTTCTTGATGGTGCTGCTACTCGGTAGGTTTTCCATGATCACCAACAGTACATAGTTGCTAACGTGCCCTAAGACCTCATCTCAGCCACCTTCTGGCCCTCATCACGCGGAGAAAGCACGTCAGGCCCTTTCGAATTCAGACCCTGTAAGTCCTAGACCTCTCTTGTATCTACAATTGTCTGACCCTACATAGACTCAGTCTCTCACGGCAAACCGGAAACGACCCTTGCCTGATTGGTCTCCTGAGAGTGTTCAAAGACTACTATCCCGAAGTCATTGTTGGAGAAGCGGTTCGAGGGAAAGCCTCGTCCTTCAAGGTACATTCAAGAGTTCCCATTTTATCAGCATTTCTGACACTCAGTTCAGCACCCTGACCTACAATGGAGAGCAAGGCTGGACGAAATTCAGGAGGCGCATCAACAACTGGCCCAAGAAGGCACCTCTAGGCCTCGAGATGGTTTCCGAGTTCATCGCCCTATTGGCCGCGGTGCAAAGAACAAGCTCGTTCCTATGGTCCACACATCTCATGCGACAGAGGTATGCAACTTCAATATTGTTGGCGACCATTGCTAACGTTATTAGGACTCGGTTACACTCGAGGAGATCGAAAATGCTACCGACTTTGTTAAGAAGATTGACAATCTGGAGCTGCCTAACCAAATGGTCGCCGTCCTCGTCGACCCCCTTCTTCAAAAGCTCATGCTACTACGACCCAGCGAGGAGTCTGATCAACGGATAGCTAACTGGCTTAACTCTATCCTTCAGGACGTCACGGAAGGATTTGAAAACGAGGAGACACTATTTGATATGATGGATATCTTGCGAGACTATGTGGTATCTGCCAAGGTTAGTCTATTGCCTCTTAAGCTTCATCCAACCTATCTAATGCGATACAGAACCTCCCTCCACTTCTCCTGAACTTCTTTGCCCACTTCCTCCCTCTGTGGAACGGCTCAGGGCGCAGTGACTCCATGTTGGAGATTCTATCATATGCCCCCTTACTAGACTTTCAAGGTTAGTTGCCATCAACCACTACATCATGTGTCACTAACGCCCCCCAGAATTGTATCAACACATCTTCCAACCGCTGGAAACGGCAATTCTTGACAACACCCCCGAGTCCCAGCTGGCTCTCCTCGCCCTTTACAAGAACCTCCTTCATCACTGGACAGTCATCCTCCAGTCCAGTGACCCCATCCCAGAAAACGCCAGCAAAATCATCACAGACTTGATCAGTCACGTCAACCCTCTGGCACTCACCCTCGTCCAGACACGCCCAACCCTCTCTGTCTACTCTGCCATTCTCGACTTTTACGAGCAAAACGCTCGCCTCGTAGGCCACGAGACTCTCAAAAACTACATCCGCATCGAGTTGCCACCCTCGTTTCTCATCTACATCCTCTTCTTCAGCGGCTCTGTCGCCACCGTCTCGCGTATCTGCGCCATCCTCGCCTGCTACAAGAAGGGCTTCGAATTGGCCATGCTGTCTAAGCCTCGCCGGGACAGAAGCCAACTAGTGGACTCGTCGTCATACAATAGAACTTTTGTCAACTTGTTCAACGGCTTCCTCATGGACATGTGCAACTGCTTCTGGCGCGGCCGCGCGTTTGGCGATAGTGACGCCAACGCACATGGCTGCATGGTTCCACGACGTCTCGTCCCCGTTCTGTCCACGTATGTCACTTCTGTGGACAAGACTTTGGCACTCGCCTCGCTCTTGTCACTGTCACACTCGCCCGTTCTGTGTCTGCAGAGCATCAAGTGCGTGCGTAATGTCGAGGATGCTGAGATGGACACCGACGGGACCTTGCGGGCTAGGCATGAGGGACCAGTGACACAGCATAGCCTGGGACAGCTGGCTGCTTCAGGGGGGATACAGCTCTCGTGGCAGAACTATCGTATCAAGGTGTTGGAAACGCTGAGCGCCAAGGAGCTCGCAGGCATCACGGACCTTCTAAAGAATACGATGACAGTTCTGAGAAAGCTGATGGATGGCGAGGGGGGCACAATGCCAACAGGATCTCAGACAACCCAAGTCAGGTAATGTTGGAAGCACTAAAGTTGTCGTCAGCTCTTTCAAGTATCTGCTAGATATTTTATGAATCAAGACTTGTCGAGTTGATGTGACCAAAGCCTTTATCCCCTTGGTTGAAATACAGGGTATCAAGTACATGTATCAGAATAGAACCCATGAGCCGCCATCCAAGCAAAACCTCCATGCATGAAATGTTGAAGAGTATCAAACGCCGTAGAAACCAGGGTTGAGGACTGTTTTCTTTCAAATCGAACGCCATGCATGAGCACCATATACCGCCATCTCCGTCTTCCTTGTGTTCCCGCGCGCCTGAAATGCAGTTGAGTGCCACCCGTC
Organism: Fusarium keratoplasticum; assembly: GCF_025433545.1. NCBI lineage: Eukaryota > Fungi > Ascomycota > Sordariomycetes > Hypocreales > Nectriaceae > Fusarium > Fusarium keratoplasticum. Next base: position 1,207,757 of record NC_070537.1, on the reverse strand, counting down.
CTTTTTGAACTCCAGGCAAAGACAAATGAAATTCGAGGTGATTGTTAAGAAACCCTCGATGCAGCTCTCTTAGTCAAGTCGTGTCTAGACCTCGCGCTGCTTGGACTCGTCACCGTAGCCGCCGATCTGGATACCGCCGAAGCCGTACGTCTTGCCCTCAGGTGCGCGCTTCGCATGGCTGCGGGGTCCTCGCTCCGTTCGATCATCTCGCAGCCAGCTCAGGACAAGCTCACCCAGGCGGCTGTTGCCGGAAGCGCCCACAGTACCGTCAATGGTGGAAAGCATCTTGTCAGCCTCATCCCATTCCTTGACTGTGCCAAGGTGCATGTGGACGAGGTGGCTGGGCCAGCCGGCGAGGTTGTCGAGAATGTGAGTAGCGTAGACGATGGTGCACTCTCGGATCTCGGTCTCACGCTTGAGCCAGCCGAGGAACTCGGCGCGGCTGAGGACGTCAAGATCGACGGTGATCTCGTCGAGCAAGAGGATAGTCCAGGGTCGCACGAGACCCATGGCAAGCTGAACGCGACGACGCTCACCGTCAGAAACGGCGTGCATGCGCCAGTTAGTGTCAACATCGAGCATGGCTACGAGCTCATCTCGACGCTCGGGGTAAGCATCGCCACCGACAGAGCGGAGAAGCTCATTGACACCAATATCGTTGCGAACAATGGGGTTGAGGACCCATTCGAGGCCGAGATAGGTGACACCCTCGAGACTCTCCTTGAAGGGGTCAACTCCGCAGATGGAGATGGTGTTGCTGGGTGAGAGACGCTTGCCGGCGAGCAGGCGAAGGAGGGTCGTCTTTCCAGCGCCGTTGGCACCAATCAGAAGAGTGCGTGAGCGCGGAGGCAGATCGAGGGTGATGTTCTTGATACCGGTTGAGTAGTCGGGGAATGTGTACGAGAGGTCGTTGACCTGAATGCGAGGAGGCTTGGAGGGGGCAGTCATGATGGGCGGTGGAGGAGGTGAATTGAGGATGTGATAAGGTATGAGAGGGTGATTGATGAGATGATAAGAATAGGCTCAGTCGTAGAAGAGAATAAGAGAAAAAAATACAGTCTAGTTTCTACGAGATACTCGTCTATGAGTAGGCCAGATGTTGTAAAGTTGAAGAGACAGAGATTTTCCCCTCCTCATGAAGCATCCAATCCATCCATTTCTTCCGAATGGCGGGGGGGTCTTCGGGTCATGACCCCGCCGCCCTTCAGCGGTCTCACCGCCCAAATCCAGCACGTCATGCACCTAAAAGAGAAGCTCGGGGTCCACTGGAGTTGCCCCCATCCCGCCGGGGTTGGCCCATGCCTGCCGTTGTCCAGCCACTTTACGCCAACCTTCGTTTCTGACGCGTATCAAGCTTCGGGACGCGTTTTCTTGCATTCAACTTTGACCACCAGTCAAAGGCGGCTGCGATAACCACGATATCGGGACACTGTGATATCCAGATATTCGACATCGGCATTTTACAGCTTGACTATAGCCAATATCTGTGCTATCGTCACCGTCCTGCAAAAATGGTCGCCCTCGAAGAGGTAGAGGGCAGCCTCCTCCAGAAGCCATCGCAAGTCCTCCTTCCAAGCTCCCATAACGACACCTCATCCAAGATCTCGACTAACACGATACTCCTATAGTGATGCCGCTCACCAAGTCCCTTCTCGAGTCCCCTCCGCGTACAAGCCCATGCAATCCTTTGCACTCGACAAGCAGCGATCCTACCAGCAACAATATGGTGACATGTACTTCTTGCGTCTTACAAAGATCAAGCCCGCCGTCGATCAAGTCGCCGAGGCTGCATGGAGTGGTACATCTATCGGTGGCGAGACGGCTAAGCGAGTTGAGAGAGTGCTCGATGTTCGTCAGGGAGAGCTTTGCTGGGTGACGGGCACCGTGTATATGGAGATGCCCCTGAAGCCTAATATTCTCGAGGATGTGTCCAAGGATGTATGATTCCCTCCCAATTGGCCTTGTCCTAACCCCTCAAGCTGACTTGTGGCCGCAGCGCTGGATCTCTGCCCCAATTTTGACGCCCAAATACTTTTCCGACGACGACCAGGTCATGCTGGAGGACGAGTCAGGTCGTATCAGGCTAGTTGGCGACTTGCTCAAGTCCCTACACCTCGTGACGGGCTGTATCATCGGTGTTATGGGCACTGAAAACTCGAATGGCGAGCTCGAGATCATTGATGTCAAGTTCCCGGATCTAGCTCCCCAGCCAGAACGCTGGAGCCTCGCCAACGGGGCCGGCAAGAAGGTCAAGGGCGAGGATGAGGAAATGGCTGACGCCTCTGAAGGGAAGAAGGGTAACAACAAAGTCGCCATCGTGTCTGGCTTGTCCTTTTCTGGAACCGATGCTTCCTACGCTCTCGAGCTCGACCTGCTCCTTGAGTACTTGCTCGGTGAGGCACTCAGTCCTTCCAGCCAGGCCGACGTCTCGCATATCAGCCGCCTCATCATCGCCGGAAACTCCATCTCAACAACAGACCAAAAACCCCAGGCCGCAGATGAAGCCCAACCGGAGAAGAAAGCCCACAAAAAGTACGGCTACGACTCCAGCGCCTACAACCCGCTCCCCTCTCAGCTCTTCGACGCTTTCCTTGCTGAACTCCTCCCTTCTATCCCCGTGACGATGCTCCCTGGCGCCCAAGACCCTGCCAATGCCAGTTACCCACAACAGCCTGTGCACCCAGCCATGTTCCCCAACTCGCGAGCCTACGCCCGTGATCCATCTTCTCCAGCAACGAAGCCGGGTTGGTTCGATATGGTGACGAACCCTTGGGAGGCCGAGGTCGAGGGATGGCGTTTCTTAGGCACCGGCGGTCAGAACGTCGATGATGTCTTCAAGTATGTCGGCAGTGATGATCGGCTCGGTATGATGGAGGCCATGTGTCGGTGGCGGTGCTGTGCTCCAACTGCGCCTGACACGTTGTGTAAGTGCTCAACCTGTGATCATCTGCTCTGCTCAACTAACACTTTACAGGGAGTTATCCTTTCCAAGAAGACGACCCTTTTGTCATGAAGACGTGCCCACACCTCTATTTTGCCGGATGCCAGCCCCAATTCTCAACCAAGGTGGCCCATGGCCCTGACGGCCAGTCCGTAAGACTCATCACTGTGCCATCATTCTCGACGACAAAGGAGATCGTGTTAGTGGACACGGAGACTCTTGAGGTGGAGAGAGTCAAGATATCAGCCAAGTAAACAGACAAGGGCAGAATAGGAGTTGGGAGGTTTAGAAAATAGGTTGCAAAATACCCCGAATGCATAGACCAGTTGACCGAGCTACCTAAGCTCTCCTCATCTTCATAAGCAACGTTGTCCCAGAATATCGCACCCTTTCCCAGCCCAGTTCCCGTTTTCAACGCCCAGTTCCTTAGGAGGCATTACCGTGTTACACAATGCGCCCTTTGATGTGCCATTTGTGCTCAGTTCGGCTCAAAGTCAGAGTCTTCGTCCCCCTCATCTTCAGAGTTCCCGTCCGTCTCGTCTTCCACCACCCAATCGAAAGCCTCTTCGTCGTCAAGCCCGAGGTCGTCATCCGCTGCACCATTCGCGTTCTGGCCGTTCGTCTGGGCGATAGGCTCTTGGACGTGCTTTCTGCAGGCCTGCAAAACCTTGTACTCGAGCTCGGCCAGCTGCCGATTGCACCACCTGATACCCGCCATGCGAAAATCATGCATCCGGCGGTCACCTCTGAACAGATCGAGGGGCTCTCGGCCGCCGCTTTGGCGGCTGAGCTGCTGCAGCTTTCGGTGCTTGGCGAATCGAAGGTACTGAAGGGGCAACGAGATCTCGCTCCTGACTGGGCCCTCTCCCTCGTTGAGAAACTTATTCCAGACCTTGATAACGATCTTCTCACAAGCAATGCCTTTGAGAGCCTCGACAAGGGTCGAGCCTTGCTGGAAGAAGTTGACAAAGGTGAAGGTACCGTTCTCATAGCGAGGGCTGATGACAATCTGCAGGGTGTGGACGTTCATCTTGCTGGGGAATTTGGCGAATGTCTTAATCGCCTCGATCATGAACTCTTGAGTTTGGGCTGAGTGGCGATTGTGATCGGCCTGGATAGTCAAGTACCGGAAGTCTTCCCCAAACTTGTCGACGTTGATGGTGCATTCCTCATGCTTTCTGGTTTTCGAAGCCCTTCCTGGGTGGTAGTCGTCTACTGCAGCCAGCTGCTGAGCTCCTACCATCTGGTGAGATGGCCCAGGGGCATCACGAAGGCGGTACAGGAAAGTGTTCTCTCTGTAGAGGACGCCCGTCGCCTCTAGGTTGATTCTTCGGTTCACCCGGAGGATGCAAGTGTCGAGTCCTGGTCTCTCGCGCTCGTAAACACGCTTCCAGCCGTCGTAGACGGGAATGGGCTTGTGTGAGACGAGAATGTGGCGGTAAATGCCCTCTCTGACCTCCGTGGGCATACCCATCAAGCTTGCCTTCTTGAACTTGGGCTTGAGCTTGAGAATGGGCCTGCGCTGGGACCTGGGTTGGGGCCTGGGCTTGGGCTTAGGCCTGGCTGGCGTCACACCCCCAGCGTACGCAGAGAAGATGAATGGAGGAGGCGCAACGTCGTCTTCGTCAAGTGACTCTTCATTCTCAGATGCGGGCGTTGGAGCTGGAGTGGACCACTCTGGGATGCTGGCCATCAGGATGGCATCGTGAATGTACTGGTCGCGAGGGATCCCGAATTCTTTTTTGAAGTCTTCCGGAAGGGGAGCCTCAACCTCAACAGCAGCTTCTTGATCGGAATCAGAATCGGAATTCTGGGAAGGAGTCGACTGGCGCCGTCTATTGGCTTGGCGGTTGTTAGTTGCTATCTTTCTCTTGCGGCCTGTAGTAGACGAAGAGCCGTTCGCAGATGGCGTGGAGTTGCGGCTCGTCCGCTGTGAACTTGCCCGGCTTCGTATGGGCAGGTTCTCAGAGCGAACCGCTGTAGGCATGATTGGTTGTGAAGGCCTGAGGGAGTTAGAAAGGGGTAGTTGAGAGTGGGGGTTGTGTTGGTATGAGACCTACCAGGTGTGGGAGGTTGGAAGAGCTGAGACAGACGTGGAGGGGTGTAAGTGAGGAGAGGGGGTTGAAGGAATTGTGGAGTTGGAAAGGAGCAAGATGATGAGTGAAGGTGTAGGCTGGGGATTGAGGAACTCTTGTTGAAGGCAGTAGAGTCCTATGGTCAAATTGCGATGAGAGTAACCTAATTGTGAGCAGAGTGAAGAGAAATGGAACAGAAAAAGGAATTTAAGGGGGAAAAACGCGAAGAAATTGAAATGGGTCTGAAGATGAAATTGTGTCGGATGGTGAATTGGGTTGAAGGCATTGAGGAGCGATGAATGGGATTGAGTAAACGATGAACGAGGGTGGTCTAGAGAAGTGGACTAGAAGGCTCGACGGCGTTTCGAGACTACAATCTGAGCAAGTGACTAAATGGGTGAGAGGGAGAGAAAGACTCGGACTTCCATCGAGTTAAGATTTGGTAACTTAAGTGAAGGGATCATGATTCACTGCCCCTTAACATCGGGTTGAACGTATGTGCCTCTTGAAGGCTTGGAATTGGAGCACATATGGACAACGCTAAGTAATTCTGAAATTGGGCAACGGATAGCTATCGTCCAAGCTAAGTATGTTGTTCCAGACCACGATATCTCGACTCTCCACGCAACGCCTTCCAGTGAGCCCCTGAAGCTGAAGCTGGCATCACACACATCGGTGGTGGATAAATGACGTTTCCACAAATTGAAATGCTGAGTCTTGAATATTTCAAGAAAACATAGGCCTTTGTTCAAATGTTGTTAAGTACCATCCAAAGCTCTATTCACTCAATAACTCCCAGGCCCTCAGTTATCCAAGTTGTCACAACCGCAAACAAAGAGCTCTAGGTAGGTGAATCGACACTCCAGCCTACCAATTCTATGTCAGCTGGGCCTCATGTAACTAGCTTATAGAAAAGAAGTCCATATATCATGACGGGCAGACGACGTTCAAAGTTTGCCGCTATCCAACGTCCACGAGACTACCCAATCAGGCAACGATCAAACACCAAAAAGGACTTTCAAGAACAAGACGATACATCTTGTTTACACCGCAAGATCCAACTCGACGGTTCTCGGGCGGTCAGTTCTCACAAAAGTCAATCTTGTCTCGGTATACGACCCTGCGTCAGGCACATGAGCCCCTACTCGACGGGCGCATCACATCCCCTGATCTGGCCGTGATGCGCACCTGCATTCCTATTACCCTATAACTGACCTCTGATTACCCTATAAATTGTATCCCGTTGTTGACGGTTTATTTGTGGTGGTTGCGGCGACGCGTTGTTGGGTTCGACGTGACCACTTCCGGGAGCTCGGCTCAAGCGGGGAAGTCGGGGTCACGATGGCTTCAGAGTGTCTTTTGAGAGAAAACACGAAGCTATTACCCTATCAGAACGTCATGTGAGAAATCTGAATCAATCTCCCCGCTTCGAATCAAAGTCAGCGTCTCGTCTGGTGACACAAAGAACACCTTCGAAGAATGAGGTCTCAGAAAGAGGACCCCTAGAACAGGGCATCAAAAGAGGGCCTGGAAATGCCCCAGAATCATCCCGAACATGCGACGTCTGCGCCTTTCCAATGTCAAGCGCATGTCAATCCTTCCAGGGCGCGCCAATCAAAAGGCGAGTAAACCATTGGCGAGCGCTAAAACGGGCAGAGTTACGCGGGTGTTGAGGCCCGTTCTATCCGTTAAAGTCGGATACTTTGTAAAAAAAAAAAGAATTTTCTTATCATTCGAGTACTTATATAATACTTGTCTGTACAAAGCCACTTCTTGCCCCTGCTGATCAAACTAGAGCCGCTTGAATAGACTTTTTTATTCTTCTCTCTGTTGCTAGTAACGGCTTCTTTCGGGTTTCAAATTCGGACGTGTCCGGCCGAGAGCGAAGACCAACACCGATATACACCATCCATCCACTATACAGATATATATCAACCTGCTCCCTTCACGATATTCGGCTTGCCCTTTCAATACATTTTTAATTATCGATAATTACTCAAGTCATTCACAATGGGCTCTCTCGACGTCGACGCCAAACTCCCCTGGATCAAGACACCATGCATCCCAAGTCCCCAACTATCAAAAGTAGCAGGCTGGTAAGCCCCCTTTGCCTCTAATCACTAGAAACACAACTCACTCTTTATCTAGCAACGTCTACCTCAAACTTGAAAACCTGCAGCCGTCAGGCTCCTTCAAGTCCCGCGGTATCGGCAACCTCATGACCCGGGCCGCCGCCTCGGCTCCGGGCCCGGTGCACTTTTACTGCTCGTCGGGCGGCAACGCCGGCCTCGCGTGCGCCACATCGGCCCTCTCGCTCGGCCAGCCTGCCACCATTGTCATCCCCCACATCACCTCTCAGCTCATGAAGGACAAGTTGCTGGAGCTCGGCGTCGAGGTCAAGCAGGTCGGCAAGAACTGGGCTGCTGCTGACAAGTATCTCCGCGAGGAGCTGCTGGCCAATGATCCCTCGGGCGTTTATGTGCCCCCGTTTGATCATCCCTATGTATGGGATGGAGCTTCAACCATTGTCGATGAACTACGGGAGCAGCTCGACGTGCCCATCGACGGCATCGTGTGCAGTGTTGGAGGCGGAGGTCTAGTCAACGGCCTCATGCAGGGTGTCGAGGGTCATCAATGGTCAACCACAAAGCCAACCGTGCTCGCAGTCGAGACGGTGGGCGCGGACAGCCTCAACGCCAGCGTCAAGGCAGGCGAGCACGTAACGTTGCCCGAGATGGCCTCGATAGCAACATCCCTGGGCGCCACGCGCGTGTCGGAGCAGACATGGAAGTGGAGCCAGCATCCGAGCGGTACGATGAAGAGCCTGGTCGTTTCCGATGCTGATGCCGCTATCAGCTGTGTGCGGTTTGCAGATGATGGAAGACATCTCGTCGAGGTGGCATGCGGAGCGACTCTGGCGATTGCTTACCGTGGGGACCTGCGGACATTCCTTGGCAAGGGCTTGTCTGACGAGGAATGGAGCAGAAAGAATGTCGTCCTCGTGGTCTGCGGCGGCTCGAATGTCACTCTAGGCATGCTGCAGACATACAAGGAGAAGTACCAAGCAGAGTCCTGCATCAAGGTGTAAAGCCTTCAGTTGACTCACGAGACAATAGATTGGGTGACGCTCAGTTGGTTGCGACCTGGCGTTATAGCTCGGGCATATTCAAGGGGAAAAGAAATAGGACAAGGCAGATCAGGGTCGTTTAAACTTGTGATTTAGGTCTAGCGTTGAAATTAAAACCCGCCTCTCGTACAAGATATGCTTGAGCAATATGCTTAATACAGAGCCACGGCGGTAATCTCAGACACCTCTGCACCGCATGCGGAAACGTGTGAAGAGCGCAGCCTCAGCCAATATTGACTGGCGAAGCCTCCAACTCGTCGCAGGCTGCTGCAGGGCTGACGGCCACCCGCCAAGGCCTTCTTCAGCCGTTCAATAGTGGCGTCTGGTGGCGCTCCAGCAAGAGAGTCGTCGCCCGGGCAAAGGCTCTAGGACTCGTGAACTGGTGACGCCGTAAGCAATTGGCGTTATCGGGGGAGCGCCATCGAGGCATTTTGAAGTTTTGTCGAGGCGGAATTGAAGCGGCTGGAAATTGGTGGCTCAAAGAGCGGAGTACGAGTTTTTGGGCGAGTATAAGAAGTTGAGGGATGGACGAGAGATGAGAGTATGCATCAGAAACCACAAGCCTCACTCAATTACACAAGATAAAAGAACCCTTCTGAATCTCTTGAAAATGTCCAAGACTCTTGCCGCTTCGTTGGTCCTCCTGGCTGGCTTTGCCATGGCCATGACCCCCAACCCACAGACACAGAGCCTCAAGGCTCGCAGCGACTACTGCGGAACCGACCGTAAGTACCCCCTTTTGAAAGATCCATGTAAAAAAAAACTCCTAACACGTCCTGCAGAGTACAACATCGACTGGTACTGCGTCAACTCCGACACCTCCTGCTGTGTCGGCAGCGTCCAAGGCGTCTGCATGCCCACAGGCTACTCATGCTGCGACACTGGCTTCTACTGCGAACCCGACGAGCAGTGCTACCTCGTCGGAAATGTGCAGTACTGTATCAAGGACGGAAACAAGGCTGAGGCGACGCGCACCGCCGAGTCGCACTCTGTTGGTGAGACCGAGGCCAGCAAGGGCAAGAAGAAGGGTAGCAGCGACGACGATGACGACGATGATGATGATGAGGAAAACTCTGCTATGGCTTCCACAAGCAACAGGGTCTTGCTTCTCCTGCCTCTCTTGGGTGCCGTGGCTGCTTGGCTGTGAGGGATTCACTTATAATGAGGCGTTTGGAGTTCTGGGTTTCATGAGAGTAACGAGGAGCCGTGAACCGGGAAATAGTCATTAATTGGTTACTATAATCTGCATATACATGTCAGCAATCTTTTCTGTGAGGTCAATTACCAGCAGGCATACCTTCTTCTGTGCTAGACACCGTCTACCGTCTTCCTTTGCTTGTGCTCCCTCTTCCCTTGGCTGCCTCCTTATCCGCCTTGGCCTGGTCAATAAAGTCCTTCATAATCTGGTGCAGATCCGGGTTCTTTCTAGCGAGCAGGAGAACATCATCGGTCGTCACGGTTGTGCGACCTGCGTGGTTGCTAAACGTCTCCAAGTCGGTGGCCACATTTTCTAACGCCCGGCCTCGTCAGCACCTATCCCATATGAATCATAAGGAGAAGACGCACCTATCTGGGCCCAGACGAGCTCTGTGAGGGCGCCGATAAACTGCGGCGTAGCGTTGCGGTTGCGGATGAGTGACTGCTCATCGACAATCTGACCGACGGCGTACCACAGTGCAGCCTTGAGGCGCTGGAGAGTTAGTTAGCTAATGTTTTGCAAATCAACTGGCGTGTTATAATACCTCGCGATCCTCATCACCTGTTGTGTCAGCCATTTGATGCGTTGGTGACGGCTAATGTGAAATGGTGAAGTAATACTGAAAAGGTTGGAGCGTGCCTAGACGCGTCGCGGGGTACAGAGGGTGCTTGTGAAAGTGCCTACGAATAAAGAGGCGGGGTGTTTGCTTGGTTGCACAACAGCGGTAGAAATAAAGCCATATTCATAAGACAAGGAGAAAATAATTTTTTTATGATTGGAACTCTTTTCAATTCTTTGAGAAGAGACTAGAAGCCAAACGTAGCATTGATACTATCTTGTGTTGCGCTGGCAATCACATCCAACAGGGCCTTGCGCAACATCGATAACCAAGCATAGGCCTAGACTATCTATGTAGATGTTTGACCATGTTGGATGATACTTACCATTCGTCTAATAAATACAAGAGCATAGCTGAACTACCTATGCGCAAACACTATTTCGGTTTGAAATTTGGATAGGGCCCTTGGCTTGGTCACAAACCGTCCATTCAAAGGTACTTTGCCAGGTATCGGCGTTGTTCCGTTATGCCATTCACACAGCCCTTCAACCACCACCGTTCAAGCTCAATTCAGTGCCACAATTCTCGCAAGTCCACAATCCCCTGTAAATCATTCCCTTTTATGTCAATCATAAAACTTTGCTGCTGAAAGTTCCCGAACTCGTTCGTCATCACATGGATGATCAGCGCTGGAGCTCTTGCATCATCAACTCCATCAAGGACCCAAAGACCCTGATGGTGATCGACACGTGATGGCGCCTGCGAGTTGATGCTTGCGTTCAGCATTTCCCCAACGCATATGCAAAGGTGTAAACTCTATAAGAAAAGGTCCGACTTGGCGATGAAAGATCGCAGCTGATCAAAAAACAAGAACAAAAAAAGGTTGGTGAGATGCTTTAGCATGGCTTCCAGAATCTCGCAATTCGTCCAAGCCACAGTTGAGCCCATCACCCCACCCACGAAGATGGCTGTGTTTCACCTCCACCCAATAGGATGCTACTAAAATCCAACCCCACACTTCCTGACGCCATGGCTTAATGCACCAGCCACACAAACCTCGTCATCCTTTGACCAAGCTGCCTCTCGCCACTCACAGCCATCCATGGGTCCATCAAGCAACAGGAACACCCATCCACACACTCGAATCAGATGCTTTCGGGTTTTCGGCCCAGAACGGCGCCTACGTAATGCTACTGTACTTTACCTTTGAACCGTCCCTGTAAATAAACTTGCGTTCGTCCGCTTACTGGTGTTCAAACCATTGCCGTTTGATCTCACCCAACCTTGACCCAGATTCACCAACTTGCACATCACCAATTCACACAAGTCGCGATAACCTCACCAACCATGGGCGCAAGATCAGGCGTCACTCTCAAGTTCCTCCAGTGGTTCATCCGCGGAGTCCAGTTCGGGTGTGCTGCCCTCATCCTCGCCATCTACTCGTACTTTCTCGCCGCCCTCCACAACCACAAGCTCCCCATCAGCGACACCGTCCGCGCCGTCGAGGGAATATCAGGCATTGCCGTGCTCTACACCCTCGCTGGTCTGCTCCTCCTCTGCTGTCTCGCGGGACGGACCCTCTCTTCTTTCATTGCCATTATTCTCGATGTCGCATTTATCGGCGCATTCATCTACGTTGCCGTCGCCAACAAGAATGGAGCCGGCAGCTGTGACGGCTATCTAGACACTCCATTCGGCAAAGGTAAAGCTAGCCAGACAGCCAAGGGAAGTGATGGCTTCACGGCCCTTCCCAGCTATCGCGTTGCTTGCAGACTTCAATCCGCTTGCTTGGCCGTTTCCATCATTGCAATGTATGTACCCCATCTCACGTCGTCCAATTCCACCATCTGACATCAGCACAGCTTCTTCTTCGTCTTCTCCATTCTCATGGAGGTAGCCCTCGCCCGCCACCATAACAAGGAGAAGCGCTTCGGCCCCAGCCCCGCCAACAACTACACCTCCGGCTACGGCAAGCGACCCGGCTTCTTCGCCCGTCTATTCCGTCGCAAGACGGCCGTCGCCAACGACGACAACGAGCTTCCCGAGCACACCCACCCCGACCAGCTCGACGATAACGCCCGCCAGAGCCACGGTACCGAGCGTACCGCTGTCAACAGCTACCCCGATAGCACGTACAACAAGTACGACAGCAACGGCTACAGCTACCCCGACGCCAATCACGGCCGTCAGGACGGGTACGGGCAGATTCACTATCCGGAGCCCGAATACGGTGTCACGCAGCCGCCTCACAACAATCACAACAACCCGAATTACCGATATGACGACGGTGTCTACGATCGTGCTTAAGAAATTGGGAATGTACGGATGAGAACAAAGGATCAACAGAGAATGAGATACCCGGAATGTTGCTCCCGGCTAAAGCAACCGGTCGCTTACGAACATTTCATATTCAGAACAGATAGATGACAGGACCTAATGAGCTAATAATGCATAATATTGTACGGTTCTTTACACTTATAATGCCCCATTTACTTCAATCCGCCCCATGAATGTCCCAAATTAAGGATTCGAGTAGCCGTAGAGATGACGAAACACAAAAGTCTGGTAGCATGGCAACCAGCTCAACAAGGTTCCACAACGGCATTGCGTTGCCATCATGACCTCTGACAAAACCTTGTTATAAAGTTATAACAAGGTGCTTACTGCACCGTTGCGGTTGCTCCAAACCTAGAATTGGCCAGAGTTGGTGATGTGTGTGTGTGTGTGTGTTAGCTGACCTCCAACTTGACAAACCAGCCATATGAGACAGCTAGTAACACAAGTTGAGATTCGTGATAGCGATAGAAACACATCCATCTTGTATTGCATGGTTGAACCTGCACGAAAGTTGACATCATGTTAACTGAGTTGTGATAGTAAACCGCTGGACTGACAAGTTGTATGAGACATCACCACAGTCAAAGACAGTTTAGTTGTGCTTGGATTCGCTGCATTCATAGTTATACTCGCTGTTTGTGAGCAAAACATCTGCATAGCAACTGACAGCTACATCACTTCATTCAACAGCCACCATGTTCACCATCCCTCAACATGCTCCAGCTCACTCATCCCATCATCAGCCCCGGGGTCCGGCCAGCTCAAATCCAGCTTTTCAAGCTCCCTCGAGAAAAAGTCCTGCTCCTCCCTCATCGCAGCTCTGATATCCGGCGCAATCTTATCCGGGTACCGTCGAATGTTGAGCCAGTGCGTCAGACTCCTGAGGGCCTGCTCCAGCGGCAAGGCCGCGTCCACCTCGGCGTCGACGTCGCTACCGGCGAGCCACTCGTCCCGGAGCTCTGGTCGGCAGTGCAGGTAGACCGCCGTGATGACCCTCATGTTGCTCTGGCGCCACTTACGGCCGCAGTATGGGACCTGGTTCTTGAAGAGCTTGAGCGTGTAGAGGCGCAGATCCGGCTGTGGCACCTTGAGCGACTTGCGGAGAATCGTCGACGACTTATACTGCACGAGAAGCAAGTTTCGGTGTGCTTTGTTCTTGCAGATCTTCTGCATCACTCTCAGGTAGTTGATGAGAGAGAAAAAGTTGCGGCGGGAAAAGTCCGTAATAGGTTCCATAGGGAGGGCGTTGAGGGGATATCCCAACTCGTCAACCTCGGGTCTTGTGGAAGACAGGTCATCACCCTTCATATCTCCGTCCTCTTCATGGTTTTGTTGCGAGGGTGGTGACCGCCGTCTCTTGATCGGCGGGGGCGCTGCTTCGTCTTCGCTCTCTTCTAGATCGTCGTCATCTTGTTCCATCTCTGCAGCTGCCTTGTCTCTCGACTTTGATAGTAAGTTGCAAAAGTGAAAGAAGCTTCTTCAATAGTCAGCAAACCAACCTAGTACTCAACAACAACAACTTCGCTCACCTGTTTTCAGCTCGGTCCATCTTGCTGTCGACGACTTGCTGTACGTCCTGATGAGCGAACAGCTTAAGAACGAGAGGGACGTAATTAGAGTCGAGAAGTAGTTGTGTCATGTACTCGAACTTGAGCACATCTGATACGATATTAGCAGTGAACACACACACCAGCCAAGATAAACTTACGAGAAACCCGTAGCCACTTTAGTAGGAGGATGAGAATTCCAGTCATGGCTTTGGAGGTAATCTCTCGTGTCCTTGCAGCATCGACTTCTTCCAGAGACAGTTCTGGAGTTGGGACCCTAGGCGCATTCTGTCCTGGCAATTCTTGTTGTTGCTGCTGTTGTTGCTGTTGCTGTCTGTTGCCTGCAGGGCCTCCGTTCATGCCAGGATTGTTGCCCCTCCCCATTCCCGGCGGTCCTTGTTGTGGTTGTTGCGCGACGACCGCAGTCACGTTAAGAAGAATCGGCCGCAGAAGCACAATCACCAAAGATTGGAGGTGAGGCAAAGCATCGCGCTAGAAACTGTCAGCATGCTCAAAGCCGTCCATCTTCCCAAAACACTCACATAAAACCTCTCCACAGCAAGAAGTCGTTGCTTATCCTTTTCAGTCAAGGCTTCCGGTCGAGGGCCGAAGTCTATCTCAGGTTCAGCTGCTGCTGGACGCTTGGCCTTCTCTTCCGCTTTTGTTTCCGCCCTGACTTCTTTCAATATTTCCTGCTCTTCCAGCGAAAGCTCGTTTAGGTCGAGATCCTCAATGTCGTCGTTGTCATCGTCATCGCTACTGTCGTATCCACGTTCAAACTTGAGGAATCGCTCGCGCTCCTCCCATAGCTGACGGGTTGCCCGGGTCATCCTCACCCGCGTAGAGAACAGCTCTCCGGCCTCGAGGATGGACGCGGGAATATCGCTGCCCTCCCATTTCCGGCCAACCAGAGCGTTTTGGAGACCGGCAGGACCCTTTCCGCCAGCACTGTTACTGGTGGCATCCAAAGGCGGGTACATGAATGGGAAGTTCTGGTTCGTTTGGTAATTCTGCTTCTTGCCGCCTTTCCCACCAACGCCCGGTGAGGGAGGTGGTGAGGGGGCTGGAGTTGCGATATGGACCGGCTGGTCCAGGATCGAGGTTCCTCCGCTCTGAACTTGTGGTGGTGCAGGTATAATGCCATTAGCACCATTATTCCTAGATACTTGGTTGGACAGTGGGGGCAATAAGGAGGTGTTATCTGCTTCCAATGGGATGGCTGGTTGAGGAGGCACATAGGCCGGGTATTTAGAGGTGATCTCTTGGCGGAAGACGTGATAGTCTAGGGGCGAAGCAGTGATGGTGTCTTTACCAGCTGCCTTGTCGCCCATCTCATTGGTAGCCTCCTTGATGGCCTTGAGCTCCTTGGACCCGCCGAACACAAGGAGGATACACTTCCAGAAGAGGAGAAATATCTACGGCATGTGAGCGCAGAGCCTAGCTCTTTACGAAGGGCACATACATGAGTTTGGGGCATAGTGTTATGTTCGTCCCAACGGAGTTTCGAGGTTGCTGTAAACATGTAATCGACCAACGAGGGCTTGAGTTCCACTAATAGCTGTTAGCTGCGGCATCACATATGTGAATAACAAACTCACATAGCTTTCCATGGGTGGAGGACATGTCCTCTGGATCGCTCAGGGTCTCTTGTATGGCAATATACATGATAGTCATGAGGTTCATCAACTCATCCTGGGCTTCTTGAACATTGTTATGTTGCCCGAGGGGTTCTCCGGACCTGAAAATTGCCAATCAGCTTGGAGCGGAATAACCAAGAAACTGGTATAGTCACCAATGCACTTCAAAGCTATTTCTGAGGGCTTCCCATATGACAGGCAAACCCTCCAAAGACGTCAAACACTCAACCCCGGCCTTGATGGCCTGGAGCTGGGATTTACTCGCGACAGACCGACTATCACCAGGCGTCGCATTCGACATGGCAGTATCGTTCCAACGCCCCAGGACAAGGTACACCAGCTTCCCGATGGAAGCGTTCCGCAGCGCGGCATCGTTGGACTGCACGCCTGCGATGGCGGCCTGGATGAAGCGCGCACGTGTTTCGTTGTCGGCGTCGTCCCACTCGTCCTGGGCGCGGAACTCGTGCTGCCAATGCCACTTAAACGCTCGCTGGGCTGCACTCAGTCGTACCCACTGTGGTAGTTGATAATTGAACCATTCGTCGATCTCCTCGGCGTGCGGGCCCAGGTCGGTGTACTCGAAGTCGTAGGCGACGGGCTCAGAACGGTTGAACTCGGCGACGATATGGCGTAGTTGCTGCAGAGAGAGCGAGTCGGTCGGATTCGGGGGGCCGTTAGCCGGAGGAGGAGCCATGGGTGCCGCAGGGGGAGCTCCTTGCAAGGCGTTGCGCTGGAGGGGAGGTCTCGCCGGCGGCGGCGCGGGGACGGGGGGAAGCTCGTGTTGCTCGGTCTCTCCGGCCATGTCTGTAACCTCTCCCGTGTCGGCGACGTCTCCGGTGGGTGTGAGGGCCTGGGCCCCGTCTTGAGCGGCCCTCGAGGGCCAGAGGTTGCTCATGGTATATGTTTGGACGTTGGATCTCGAGGCTGGTTCGAACGATGCCCCACCAAGATTGTTCTCTTTTCGGCTCTGGCTCTCAAGCCATCGTCACGGTACAGGGTTCGTTCTGGTCGTCGGCGAGTCTAGGGCTATTACAAGATGGATACTGTTTCCAAAGGCGAAGATGCTCGGTGTGGTAGTGGATGTGGACGTGGCAGGCTGGGGGATCCAATGCAAGCAGCTCACTTCAGCCTTGGGGATTTGGAGTTGCGCCGGCAGAGTTAATTGGTGGCCTGGGCGCCTGGAAATACAGGGTCCACCTCCCACCACAGACTGCGTCACAGTTGATCTGGACCATGGTTGGCTTGTGCGACCAAGCCTCATTTTGTAGCTTGAAGTCTCAAATCTTTTTTTTAAACGACGGCCAAGGAATTGATCAAGGCTAGGTCTGGGTATAATAGAATACGATAGAATTACTCAGAACCCGCAGAGTCGTCATCAGAACCTCCTCCCTCTCCGTTGCCCGCTTGCTTCTGTTCCCTCGCCTTGGCCCTCTTTCTCAGCTTCTTTAGTCGATTCAACCTCTTCTTCTTATCTTTGATATGCTCCTCCTTCTCCGTCAGTCTCTGCACCTCGGCCGCCTTCTTTTCTTCCTTGGCTTTCGACCTCTTCCTTAGTGATATCCGTTGCTTCTTGCCTGGCCGTCTTTTGCTCTTGCTCGCCTCGTCTTGTGTCTTCTCACCCAACTTGGCCTTTCTCGTCACCGTGATGGTTGTAACCTTCCAAGGAAGTTCGAGCCCCCAGGCCCTATCGTGCGATCTTTCGAGCACCTGGTCCCCACTCATGGCTGCGTATGCGTATTGTTGCTTCAGTTGTGTGGGCACATTCGTCACCACGTAGTAGGATAGTGGTCGACCACGGACGAATTCGCCTTCGCCTGTAGGTTCAACATCTTCCTCCAGGACAACCTTTTGCGCGGCAGGGGCGCTACTGAAGAGACGGAATGCAAATTCCTCCTCGGCATCCTCTCCTGTCCCATCAGGAGAACCAGAACCCCCTGCTTCTTCGTCACCTGACCCTTTGGGTCCTGCGAGATGAGAATCCCCCGTAATCAGATCGGCGGCCGGCTGGGCGAAGCTGTCGTCCAACCCCAGCGACTTTGCGATCTGCGCATTCAGCCTCGCCCGCAGCTCAGCGTCCTGAATACCATCATCACTCTCACTCCCATTGTCTGACCCATTCAGATCCTCTCTTCGAACCCTAAGAGGAAATTAGAAACTGAATCTCTAGTCTCCCGTAAAGGAGGAAGAATGGAACCGTTACATACCTCTTTGCTTCTGGAAGGTCAAACATGGTTGACGTCTCACAACCCCCCTTTCCCCTCAAACTATTGATGGAAAAGATGGAACGGGCTGAAGATGCTAGCGGGCTTACCAATATACGCTACCGTCCACGTCGTATTCAACAGACCAGAGCTGAAAAAAAGAAGAAATGGTCCGTCGCCGGCGGTCCGCGGGATCTTGAGAACGCGTGGCGTTGATGACGATCGGGACAAATCAGACTGGGCGCGAATGAGGCAAAAAGAACTGGGTCTCTCTCGTTCTCGTTCTGCACAGACGAAGAAATGAAGGGGGACAAGGGGGCACAAGAAAAGGTATGGCCACGACAACGCGAAAAGCAGCTGAAATCTCCAGTTTATCCGCTTTTCAGTGCGACGACGTCAAGACGAGACAATAGGCGATGCAACCCAAGAATTTCCTTCTGCTTATCTTATCGCGCCCGGCGGCGGAGTTGCCTGCCACAAGTCAGCACTGCCCGCAGCGGACAAAAAGAGCCAGACACTCTACGAGCTTGATATTGGGCATCTATTTTGGACTCTTCCTCTTACACTACCTTCGAGTGTGACGAGCCAAAAACAACATGAGATGAAGCTCAAATCTTACTCCAGCACATCATTCTTTCTCTACTATTTAGCCTCGCACAGCGTATCATCGAAGCTATACTACATCTACGGCAAGCTCCGTATTGCTTCGATTCCGGTCTTTTCTTTCCACCACTAGCACGACCCGCTAACAATACCTCATTCTCCTCCTCGGCCAATCAGCCCTCTCCTCCGTCCTCTCCCACAACGACCATCACGACACCATCCCACGGCGGGCCACCCCCTGGTTAGAGCCTCGACTTGGGACCGGGCTGCCGGGTGCCGCTATTCACGAATCTGGTAAATACCTCGCGACTACACGCTCGTGCGTGCTCCCACTGCCGCTCCAAGCAGGCTTCGGGCGGCTTGGATGGCCCAAGCCCCCGGGACCGACGGGGGAACCGACTGTCCATGACCCTCGGTGGCGCCCGCTCGTGATGGTGGTGACCGCCATGATGCGACGACACCAAGCAAGCTGCGACCTCGCCAGGCATAAAGCAGCTGGCATCCCCGAGACTATCTGGGATGGATGGACCCTTTACCACCCCTTTGGTACTGTAGACTCCACCTGCTTCCGGGGGAGCCACGCAACATCAGACTCGATCCCAGACTTGGCTTGGCCCTCGGCCCATCTTCACGATGTGCTGCCATGGCTTTGTTGGTCGCAATCGGTCGTCTCATCGTAATTTCCAGCCCGTGTCTCATTTCCTGGCGGGTACCTCAACCGCCTCAGGCGAGTACTTCAACTCTCTAACCCCCAGACTCGAGTCTGCCTCGGAATACACCTTCACACAAGCGACGGATGTTTCCCATTTGATATGGTCGTGGAGAACAAGAGACCAGTCTAACGGCCAGTTGGAGCCCAACTCGACTATTCACCAACTATCAACGCCCAAGCAACTCATACTCACTCCCCGCACATGGATGATCACTGATCATCGATCACCGACCACATATCTTGATATAAATCAGTCATTAAAGATTGTCAACTTCTGCGAATTACTTCATCAATACATAGGGGAACTTGTTCTCAGCAGCCATCGTCTGGTCCACGCGCCGCTTGACAAAACACAACAAAACGTCCATCTCAGAAAACATCTAATCAGAACCGACGATAATTCGCAAGCTCATCATACCAGGCAAGAAAGAACAAAACGCCTCTTCTTTTCGCCTTGTCCATACGTCCATCGTCCATCCTTTGGTCTCAGCCATGCAACAGTGTCTCGAATAATCGCATTCCCGGATCTTTGCTGGACAGCAAAAGACGCCGAGTCGTCGAATCTTGATCGTCCCGTCCCAAGTCATGGACCTCTAGTCGTCGACCATCTTGATGCATCGAAAACTCTTCACCCAGCCGATCCGTCAGTGCCGCCTCCGATTATCCCGTCGTTTGAATGAGGAGTCGTCCGTCATGCCAACCAACTGTTTTACCGCCAGCTCGTCGTCCTCCCATCAACCATCCATCCATCCGTCTACTTCCAGGTGTCCCGGAATTCTCAAAATCAGTGCAAGCCGCCCAATTCAGTTCAGTTTCCCAACACCGGCCGTCATAAAATAAAGAAAACTCCAAAAAGGTATTGTACAAGCTCACTGACATATGAACCAAGCGCTCGACAAAGCCAGTGGTGTTCATGTCTCATCGTCATGCCATCATCTTTTGTTGGCAGATTTTGTATATCGTCAAATGCGAGCTTCGCCACTCGAGAGGACGAGCGCCTCAGGTCTAACTGGGGTTCCAGGAGTACTGGTTCATGGCATCGAAAGAGCCTCGCTGCCCACCGTTATAGACCGATGGAGGTTGCGATTGGCTCGACTCTGTCTTGACTGGCGAAGTGCCGGCCGTGTTGTTTTTGTACTGGTCTTGGGGGAATGGGTACGGACGCGCTTCATTGTTGGCGTATGCGATGCTGTTGCTGTGCTCCCCCGCTGCCGTCGTCCAAGTGTTCGAGGGTGGATAGTAGTCCCTCGCTGGGACCGACGGCGGCGCAGACGACTCAGCGTTGTAGCCCGGTTGCGCCACATCGCTGGGGCTTGTGTGGACAGGTGCGTATGACCCGTATCGGTACTCAGGGGAAGCCTCGTTGTTCGCTATCGAGCCCGTGCTGCGTATCGATGGGTGGCTCATGTGACGGGGACTCTTAAGTGGTCGCGGGTTGTCGACATAGCGAGGAATGTTCATTGCGTGCTCGTGACCGCCGAGCGGCGCCGTGTGAATCGACAGCTGCGGAGGAGCTGTCGTTGACTGCATGTAGGTGTATTGAGACCGAACCGGTGGGTGCTCCGAGTCCGTGGCCACCATGGAGAGCGGCACGGAGGGCTCCATCGATGTTTGGATAGGCAACCCTTGTGGTTCGGCAGTAAAGTTGGTGGTCCCTGTAAGGGGTCCCATTGTCGCTGCTGGATAACTCTCAGGGCCAGAGGACGGAACCTGTCCCATTGGCACCTGAGTCGGCGACGTCCAGGTTGGGTACGAACTACCGTTTGTCAGTACAGCTCTAATCCAGGTCTCCCCCTAGCGACTCGGGGCCGACTGTGTCGCGTCCGGCGTCCAGTTCCCCATAATCTGACTAGAGGGATCGTAGATGGGTCGACTCACTTGGATCGTATGGGCCCTAGCTGGGTGCCGGGCATTTTAGGCGCGCTAAAGGTAAACGCGGTTCGCGGTAACTGTGTGTCGATGCCTCTGGCCTTTTCTTGGTGCTTCACAGTCAACGGTCCTGCAACAACGCCCAGCCCAGTTTCCACAAGGGCTTGTCCACGAGATCCTGCGCTTGACCCCAGAAGAGGGATCTCCTTGCGGGCCTGAAAGTTGCGAGGGCTTCGGCCTCGCACCACGATGGGCGCCGTCGTGGATTCCGTCAATACAGCCTTGGTGCCGTTGGCCAAGGTTCCAACCACCTTCAAGTGCAATACAAAATGCTGCTGAAGTTCCTTTCGTCGACCGTTGTTTGCTGTCGCACTTGATTCTGTCAGCATCTCGACGTCGCTCGTGTACGATAAAACTTACATTCTAAACTGCAGTCGGCGCCAGCCGATAGGGTACACGGCAAACTCTCCATCCGCTTCTG
Organism: Fusarium keratoplasticum; assembly: GCF_025433545.1. Lineage (NCBI taxonomy): Eukaryota > Fungi > Ascomycota > Sordariomycetes > Hypocreales > Nectriaceae > Fusarium > Fusarium keratoplasticum. Next base: position 1,186,470 of record NC_070537.1, on the reverse strand, counting down.
TTCCATCTTCCTGGAAGGGAATCAGAGGGAGGGATTGGGGTTCTTGGTCAGGACTCTGGTTGGTCTCGGGCGAGTTTGGTGGAGGTGTCTTCCAAGGGATAACAATCAACCGGACGGGGTTACCATCGACAGACTCGATGGCCGAGATGGTGACCTCGGTGCTGTTTACTGCCACAGTTTCTCCCGCCTCGGTGATGACAGAAAGCTGACCACGCGGAGTTACAAGGGAGCCGCTGATCTGGAAAAGGTTTCTCCGGTAGCAGGTCAGTTCCGGCTGTCGAAGCGAGCCGTCGGCTGTGCTGGTGGGCATCTCGGAAAGGAAGAACATGCCGTGGAGCTGAGCGGACAATTCGAGCTGCTGCACACGGCCTTGCTGGTCGACGATGGTGTTCTTGTCCTGTGTCCTCTTAAAGGCCAAGAGCTTGTGCTCGTGGCTGGCGCTCATCTTGGAGTTGTCGTCGCGGAGATCCTGGACGATCTCCTGATACGCGGGTGGCTCCGTCTCGGAAAAGGACCTCTTCAGATTGGGGTAGCCGTGGTGAGAGACGATTTCCGGATGCGCTGACCTCTCGTACGCCTCCTGGTCGTCCGGAGGGTATCGACTGTATGAGTACGGAGGCTGGTCCATCTCTGTGTGGTTGCTGCTGGTTCGTCCAGAGAGCGGCGAGGAAGTTGACGGCATGGAATCGGGGACCCGACCCGGGATGTGCACTGAGCCACCATAACTTGACCACATGCCCGAATGCCCCGGGTGGCCTCTCAGATCTGCCATAGTGGCCGGATATGCTGCTGCGGTTGTCATGGGAGCATAACCTGATCAACTCGCCGCCTCCTCAACCAGACCAGAATGTCTGGGCTAAACCCGTCGCTAGTAAGGCGGCCCAGAGAGCATAAAAGTTGAGACAGGCCTAGGCGGACGGGCAAGATGGTTGTCGGCAGAGAAGAAAGGGCACGCAGATTGTTCTTGGCACAGAGCAGAGTGCGATGGCGATGGGAGCGTGCGTGCGTGCGGTGTTGGAGGCGATGAAAGGGACGGGATCCAAGACACAGGGGAGTGAAGTCAAAGGTTGCAGGTGCAAGTGTACTTGTATATGGGAGTGGATGGCGACCAGAGGAACGGCAGATGGTGGAGGGGAGTGTTTGGTAAAATGCCCGGCACTGTCTCCGGGGTGGAGACCGAGTTGGACGGGGGGAAGTTTCGAGGTCCAGGCACAGGGACTTGGGTCAGCACTCTCGACCACGGCCTCGCATCAAGCAAGCCCGGAGAGAGTTCTCAGTAGAGAAACTCAGAAGGGCCGGGCATGAGCGTCTGTGGGTTGGGGAGGCCACTCCAGCGCACGCGGCCGTTCTTGGAAGGAGGATGGATGGGGAGTGGAGGGGCGGATCTGAGAGAAACAACCACAGCCTGTTACGGTGGTCGAGGCAGATACCCTGCAAATACTCGGCAATGCTGGGGGAGAGGTCTCTTAAGAGACGGTGATATCCCACAGGATGTGATGGTATGGCGACGGCGGCGATGAGGGTGATAGAGCAAGCAGGCAACGCGCGTGGGCAACGCAGTTAGTTAGTTGTTCAAGGATGCTTCGTCGGGCGCCCATCATGGGAGACGGCAGGTCTGATAAGGTGGATGCGTTGATGGAGCGTAATGGAGCTTAGACGAAGCTATGCCCCGGAGGTAGTCTAGCAGTAAGAGGGTCCAAGGGAACCGCAAAGTGCCGGGTACAGGCAGGTTAGCAGACCTAGAGGCAGACATGGAGACAGGCCTGCTCTGCTGCTAGGAGGCAAGGACCGACGAGCCCGGTGGCTCGCTCGCTCTGGGGGCCAGGGCCTTTGACGCGAAGTGAGAGAGAGAGACGACATCCCAGACACGCCCCAGTCCACCACAGTCCCTTCCCTTGCCATGCCATCCCCTCGTCAGCGTCTACCGAGGGGTTCGAGAACACCCCTGCCCGTTGAGTCAAGCATCGAGACTCTTTGCAACCGGCGGCCATGTACTGTTGACAAGCGGCAACGCTAAAGTCTGGATGAGAACATGCCATGTGTAACCCAGGGCCCGTGTACTGGCTACCCCGTCCATGGCGGTTGGGATTAGATGGAGAGAGGCCGACGAGCAATGGGTCGAGTGGAGACACGGGGGCCATCTCTCGAGGGCCGGAAGCCCCTCCTCCCTGAGGCAAGGCGCCCCATTCGTGACCAATCCCGGACCCTGATGCCTGACCGGGGATGTTGATTTTGAAAGAAGAATCCTCCGAGCTCGAGTAAAGGCTGCTGGCCCGCAAATTTCTAGAAGACCGTTGGACAGAGTCGCCAATGGGGCAGCGCGAAAGAGCAGGGAGGCGAGGAAACAGAGCAAAATTCGGACTCGAAGAATTTTGCTGTCGACAAGGGGTCTCGTCTTCTCTCGGCCATTGTTTCCCCCTATGTCCGCATCGCGATCTGCTGTCTTTTCTCAGAGCGAATGAATGCCTGAAGGCATTAACACGGGGCTATATCAGACAACGGGCCCTGCACCCCATGGCCCATGGTCGAGTCTGGGTAGCGTGCTATGCTAGACGATGCGCAAGCAACGTTGGATCGAGACCCGGTCACAAACCGGAGCAGGTATTTGCCTTGCAACGATCCGTTTTGGGATCGACTCGGGAGATGAGAAACTGGAGCACCTTCTCGGTCTGGCGAAGAGATGGCTTAGCTTATGCTTACCCGAAGCATTTTGGATGCGGTATTGGTGGGCGCCGGCTGACGGAGAAGAGGTGGAGACGACGGCGCGGCCCCATCATCAGCATAGCGCTGCAGTATGGCATCAGCCATCCGCTGCAGTGGCAGCAGGGACGGGCGCGCTACGTGGGTAGGTGCGTGCTGTACTGTGGCATTGCGGTAGCCCAGCAGCACCTCCAGTACTGTATCGGAGGCACTGCAGCCATGACAGCAGCAGCAGCAGCCTGGAGAACCAGCACGAACCATAGGCCATCCCAGGGCCATCCTGGGCCTTCTGTAGGGCCGTCCCATGCCATGGATGCCATCCAATCTGTTTAGAAGCTTGTCCGTAGCATCATCTGCGCGAGGTGACCTCCCAGCCTGGGCATGCTCGTGCCGCATTGTGGAATTGAATTTGGCCGATGGTGCGGAGAAGCTGGTTCCGGGTCGCAGCCTCGTGTTTGATGGAGATTCAGGACCACGGCACTGGCATATGGCGTATAGACCACAGGATCCGTTTGCTCATGGGCGAATGGACAAACAGAAGACGAGACTGCGGTTGGGCCGGGAGCTCGCTGCTGGGCCATGTGGCTTTGGCTCGGACCAGCACCACAATTTCTGGGATTTCCAACCCTTGCCTGTGAACGATGATGCTAATCATGACGATGAGCGCGGCTTACGACGAGCTTTCGGCGGGTGGATAGGCGAAACAGGCGCCTTTCGTCACGACTCAGTAATTGCTGTCATAGTGCTCAAGCTCGCTGCGGCTCATGATGAATACACGCGAGGGGGGACGGCCCTTGGAACGAACGGGCGCCCTTTTGGAGATGGCTTCACCTCGCGCCGTTGCATCGATGTCTCGCGTTGTCGTTGGTTGGTTCGTGGGTGGAGAAGAATGCCAGGGCCGGCCAGGGCCAGCCCCCCCAAAGGAAAAAGTGAGACAAGGGCACGAGGGGAAGGAGCTTTGGAAGGAGGTTCAAGTGGAGTCGCGACCTTTGTTGGAGGAGGCAAGGAGACGTGCGAGGGGAAACCGCGACCAGGTCAGAGCCAGTCGCAAGCATGCAAGCATGCACTAAGACAGAATGAGCAAGAAGCGAACCAGGGAAAGGCAGGAGCGGCCGGGGCCGTGCCCCCTTCCCAACGGCCGCCCCCCTCAACGGTCGTCCCCCCACAGTGTCTCAGTACGGTGTGCCTAGAGCTTTCGGCACCGTCTAAAACAGCCCACTTCCCAACTTCGTTCTCGCGCCGCTCGGCCAAGGTCCAGGCTTTCTGCCCCAACAGGGCCTTGTCTTGTTCTGCGTCCGCCTCCTCCAGGTTTCGCATGCATGCAGGCATGATGAGGAAACCTAATCGGTCGCGGGTATGGCATCCGCATCGCGTGTTTTTGTCGTCAGCGTGCCTCCAGGGGGCGGCTGCGATAGCCCCAAGCTCCATTTCAGCGACTTCAGGACACCAGGGCAGATCCAAGTTGCCAGGGCCTCAAGCGCGCCAGCCTACCTTAGGCGAAGCGAAGTCTCAAAGTCCATCATCCACCAAGGTTTGGCCGATGGCGTGAAAGGGCGAAACGCTCGCCTTGCTTGAGCAGGCCTCCTTTCATCCCGACAAGGACTCTCTGTCAAGACCAAACAAAAGACACCAAACCTGAAATGACCAATTCAGACAAGTCCAAACATTTTTTACCCAGGATACAAGACCACCAACCATGCCACTGCGCCAGAAGGGAAAATGAGGCCCTGCTCTCTACCGGGGCACGACTCGAACAGCAACTCGTCGACGAGAGAGAGCAGGCAAGGGTGTGCATTCCTCCATCTCGACAAGACAAGCACACACTTTGCGCACGTCCACACACCCGCATCGCCTTCATATCCAGGTCCGAGTAGCACAGACTGAAGGAAGCCCACGTACACCGCAGATGCTGACTACGAACAAGCGACGACGCAGATTCTCGCGCGCAGGTCATCACCCTCACATGCCGGCGGCGGTTCTCGATTGCGGGGATGGGTGGCCGGCTCTAGTCCTCATTCGCCGCTCAAGGTGTACGGCAAATGAATTCGCACCTCTTCACCCGCGATCATGGTTGCGGGTGTCCTTGGTTGAGACTTGCACATCGCCCGCAAACACGGCTGCCAAGCCCGCGCCCTGGAACCATAACCCAAAAACACAAGCCCCCCAAACCCAGACAAGGGATTGACTTTCACCGGTGGGCAGTCCCTCCTGACACACGCGCCCAGACGCCACTCCGACGGTAGTTCCTCGTCCCTATCTCGTCCCGCCGTCTATCCCTCGATGTAACCATCCCAGGTGGCCACGGCGATTTTTCTGAGATCTGGCAGTCCAGTGCGTCCGCCTGGCTTCGCAGCAGCAGCATTGAAATGGGATGCAGATGGCTTGCGTGCCCATTGATGCCGCTTGCCGTCTCACGGGCCACCCAGGGTCCTCTCCCAGGATTCCCCTTCGGGATGTGCCTGGACACTCCACAATTGGCCATTGTGACGGACTCCCGTTTTGGCCGGTTTGGGGTCATGGTTGACAGCTTTAAGAGCGTATCCAGGACAAGGGCTGGTCGCATTGATTATTCGGGGCCTGATGCGGACGAACTACCGCTACATGTGCCCTCGAGGTCGAAGCAAGCTTGCAATTTCAACGCCCAAGCACCAGCACCCGTGCTCCTGTACCGACCGATGACGAATGATGGATGGGCGCGGTGCAAACACTGCGCGGTGCGCGGGAGCGTCGCGGGATCCGCGACAAAGGGGCCGAGATTTGAGCGACTATTGTGACTTGTGGACTCTGGCCGAGATTATGTTTCGCACATCCATGGTCTTAGAACGCCGGCTTAAGATATATCAGCAAGCTTTTATGGGCACTACCACTGACGGCCGGTCCATGTCATTGGCTGCTGCGGAGGGTCGCTAAAACGGCGCTGCAGGTGTGCATATGCGTGAGGTGAGAGGTGTGCTGCTTTGAGCGCATCCATGTTCACACGCACGCCAGAAGCTACACCAGGCCGGCCGTCCGCAGCTTGTGCGGCCACGCCAGAGTTCAGAGCCGCACTAGATGGGATGGCTATCTTTGTCCGCCCGACGCAACGCGTTACGACATGGAGAGAGAAGGGAGCAAAGGTTGTTTGGAATGTTTCACGGCTGCAACCAACGATCAAGAGGTGCCGTCGGGGTGGACGGGAGGCTACGATGATGACTGGCTCCCCAACCGCAGCGTAACCGCAGACGTTGCAACGCGCCAGCAGATCGCGGCAGTTGAACGCCCACAGCCCACAGTGCCAGTGCCATGAGCCAGAGAGCGGAGTCGAGGCACCGGCTCCCTTGCAAGCCCGTCCAAGCAGGCAAGCCCAAGCCTTGCTGCTGCTGGCATTGGGTTTTAGTGCTTCTGCCCCCGTGGCTGCCGACGAGTCCCGCCCCTTGTTCCCTCAGCACGCAAGCCCACTTTTGTCCGGGGTGAGGGACGAGAAGACTCCAACTGGCTTGGCTTGGGCCCGCCTCTCCGGCCGGTAGACCCTTTTCGGACGACGATCATCGCCCAGCAACCCTGACTGGGAGGCGCTTGACTCGCTTTGGGCAGTGGACTAATATTATCGACTTGGCTGTTATTCAACGCGAACGCCGATCGAAGGGGGTTCAACCCGGCTCTTGTTAATGATGAGTTATGCCTGGATGAGGAATCAAACGCATCTCGGGGTCCCCTTCCACATGCAGCAGGCAATCGACGCACATCGGCCGACTAATTACCTTTCCCCTGAGATTGCGAGATGATGCAGATTGATGCGCATAACGTTATTTAACTCTGAGAGATGAGTATGTGGCTGGGTTGCTCGCTCTTGGAGAGTCAGAGTTTCAGCCTTGCCGAGGGAGATGGATGGATGGATGGATGGATGGATGGATGGAGTGTTTGGTTTCTCTCTGGTTGCTGGTGGCCGATCGATCCCCTGCCAATTCCCGACGGCCTCAACCACCACCTGGCTACCTTAGCAAGTCTCAGGTAACTCGAGACAAGCGCTACTTGGTTACCCGCGTTGGTGGCTCTACGACATGGGACGATTTTCCGCCTCTATGTTTGGAACTAGCCAAATAAGCAACTTAGACTTTGGGACAAGCGCACCTCTGACGACACAACGGCTCAGTCTCTCTGGATTTTGCCCAGTGTCGGACGAACCAGGGCTTGGCAGAGGAAGAAGAAACAATAACAGCAGCAGGCAAGAAACAACAATGATGACAGCAAAACATCCGAGTTGAAACGAAACGTTGGAGTTGTTTCTTTCCCCAGCCACCAATCGCGGCGTTTGTTGGGCCAGGCTAGCAAGCCCTTGAAGGCAGACTTAGCCTGGGGTTGCGGAGTCTCCAACGGCACCAGAGTACTCAGCGATTCCAACTACGTATTATGCAATTCCACGGCCGCTGAGGAGCGAATCGCATCTTTTCATCCCAAGTGTCTCTGAGGGCATCAGGCCACACCAAGACCAATAGTCCCGATGAAAACTGCTCGTGTAGAATCAACCAAGCGTCATTTCCCCAACGTCTACGGTGCAGCTTTTGGGGAGGAGGGATGGTCCTTGTACTCTCGCCTGGCCCACCATCAGCGGTAGATTGTCGCGCCCCAAAGTATCCCTGCGAGGCTTTGCAGACGCACTATTATTATGGCTGGCACGAAAATACCTCGAACGGAACACTCTACTGGACTGACTCGTCGACGGTGCCTGATTCGTGTGCCTGTGTTGGTGAGTTTCCTCTGTGCGTCGATGTGGTATCGACGACTCAGCCCTACCACTTTTAAAGGCACTTTGGTGATGCACTTGCGGCTCCCGACCTCGACGATCCAGGGGCATCTGACTGATTGACGATCAACGCAACGTGCCGGCAAGCATGGGGAACTCCCCCGGTGCTCCAGTGTCATGTCTAGACCTGTGAAGCTAGCAGAAAGCCGTTGTACTTGCTCCAATTCATTGCAGAGGAGGGCCACATGGGCGAGTGAGGCGTGCAACGGGGCGCCGCCAAACGCAAAGACCTCGACGGGACAGGACAGGACGCAGAGAAGCCGATATGCATGGCGCACGCGTGGCTACGGGTCCATCCTCCAAGGCTTGCAAGGGTGAATTCAACGGCGGCTTGCAAACAAGCCCGTCTTGGGAACGTGTGATGGTTTCACCACATTATCAAGGGCGCGGGATGTCTCTGCCGGCTGGAGGATCAGCTCGACTTGCCCTCGAGGCTTGAGTGAGGCAGAGTGAGGAGGACAGCTAGCCAACGATGGCCGTGTCTCGACTGACTTCTGACAAGACGCGTCTGGCTAACAAGCTCGTCACACGCTGAATGTCATGGTCGGGTCTCTAACCGAACCGATCTACCCGTCCCGAGAGGCGACACAAGAGCCGGCTTGCGCCAGTTCTGCAACTGTCGGCCCAGACCGGCCGCTACCGCAAGTCAACAATTTCAACGTTGGCCAGAGATGCCAGCAACAGCAGCAACAACGACAACATGTGTGTGTATGTGTGCGTGTTTGCGTGTGTGTGGGAGAGAGCGGGGGTCTCTTTTTAGGTATGTGATAGCTGTGGGTTGGACATCTGCAAGCTCCTGAGCACAAGTTCCTCGTTGGATCAGAGTTCCGGCACAGTAAGCTGGCTGTGGGAGGCTGTATCAACGGCAGTTGTCGAGAAGAGACGAGTCATTCCCCTTTGCGGCAAACGGACGGAAGGACGACCCATCAGACGATCGCGCCATGTCGTCTCTTTCGCCACAACCGGCTCCTCGAGGACGAGAAAGGAGTACGGACTCAACATTACATGTCCCGATCCATCCATGGTCCTCTAGCCCGCCCCAACTCGTCGCTTCCCGAGTCCTGTCAAAGATGATGCTGGTCTAGGTTATCCCTACTTGGGCGCATAGTCTCTCTCGGAGGGCAACCCTCGGCGTCTCTGCAGACAGGCAAGACCAGGTGCGGTACCACGTGAACTATTCAAATACGACGGCAGACTATTGGAAGATGTTGTTGCTCCGGGGTTTGCCTCGCGTTCGCGAGAGATGCTGGACCAGTCGGTGTGCGTCTTGCACCAAGGTTGACAAGATGGTGTCGATGCCCTTGGCATCAAGCCGACGGGTGACTCTGGTGCTACCCTCCTTGCGTCCGGGCTCTAGGCCTCGTTTAAGTTTTGTGCTCTGACCTTGGCTTTCCAGACTTGCTGAGAGGAAAGGTACGGTTCGAATGGTTCAAACTGGCCACGTTGCCATGAACCGTTTCGTCATTCTTTGTGAGAGGAGAGCAGGTGAGCAGAACTCTAGGCGGGTCATACTCTGCGGCACGGCAGTTGTTTTTCAACCTTGTGCTTGGGGAGCGGTTTGACCGGCTAGCCAGTAAGCCAGCGCTGGGAATTCGGAGATCAACAAAGCCAAAGGCTCAATATCGCCGCCCAACGCCGATCAGCATGTGATGCCTGGCATCAAACATGGGTCTTCGAAGGGATGGTCCCCCGAGTAAAAGCAAAAGGGCGAGTCAGGCTGGGCTGGTGTTTGAAGTGATCGGCGAGTCTTGTCCAGGATCAGGTTGCTCTACCGAGTGAAAAGCCCGACTGGCGGTCTGGTGCTCGCTCGCACCCAGGCGAATGGGAGAACCCATGCACACCAAAGAGCGGTTTGAGAGGTGTAGTATCCACAAGATGATCAAGGCGTACGTATGTTCCACCTGGGCAAGAGTCTAGTCTACCGGATATGTCAAACGGTGCAGGGAGAGAGGGTCTTGTTGTTGCACAAGATGATGCCGCCTTGTTCAACGGCCGCAGCGTGCATCTCACTTTATTGTAAGTGGTGTTGCTCATCCGCGAGAGTTGAGCGGACAGGGTGTGGGAGGGTATAATACTGACATCCCGGACAGGCAGACATCGTCATTGTGGCAAGAATGATTCAGTTTCGAGAAGGATATGCAAAGAAAAAGCTCGTGGATTCATTCATTTATACATCATTCTTTGGATCTCGGAAGTGAGGAGATCCGGATTCGCTATACATACGCACAAGAAAACGGCTGTCTAAAGTATGACATTTGAGTCACTCGGGTTGAATGAGGACTGCTGGATCATCCAGGGAGGGCCCCTACTGGGCTTTCATTTCCCGGTTATTGGATTATCCAGTTGTCGCCCTCTTCGTCCGAGTCACCTTCGACGAGGTCTTCCTCGTCCAGCAGGGCCATCTGCACGAAGCGACGAACCCATGCCTCTTGGGCTGGGTCGAGGCCGGCCTGGTTATTGTTGTTATTGTTATTGTTGACGGCCTGGTTCTGGGCCGGTTGCTGCTGCTGCTGCTGCTGCTGCTGTTGGTTGTGATGAGCAGGTGGTTGGTGTTGTTGATGTTGATTTTGCTGATTCGGTCGCTGACGTGCAGCACCTCCACGCCCTCTACCTCTCCCTCGGGGTGCCGGCGCCGCTGGCTGGTGTCTTCCACCGCCTCTTGCACCGCGTCCTCGACCCGCCGGGCCTCGAGGTGGGCCGTGGTGGCCGCGGCCCGCTGCTGGTTGTTGTGGTGCGTCAGGCGCAGCCGGAGGGACCGCCCGGCGGCCGTCTCTGGCATGGTTGTCGACTAGTCGGATAACGAGGGGACCTTCGCGAGCGACTTCGATGGCCTGACCTTGAGCGCCTAACTGAGCCTGCGGCTGGTTGGCGTCGGCGGCATTGCCCTGGTCCTCGTTGTCGCTGTCATCATCAGACTCGAACTCAACCACCTCGAGCGGTGCCGCCGGTTCCTGTGCCTGTGCCTGTGCAGGACCTCTTCCTCCGACAAAGCCAAGGCCCACGTCGTCGCCGTCGCCGCCCTCGAGTTCCCAGAGCCGCATGTAACACGAAGTGACCTTTCCGCCGGGCTGCTGGTTGTAGTGCTGATAGGGGTTGACGGGGTCGAGCCATGATGAACACAGGTAGCAGAAGTGGGTGTCGCAGCGGGAGCAGATCATGTGGTTGCAGCCGTGCGTCTTTTGCGCGGGAGCGTTGCACGTCGGACAAGGACTCGTGTGAAGCTGGAGATACTCGAGCGAGGCCTTTTCCTCCTCACTGAGCTCGCCCTTGTCACGTCTTGGTGCGCAACGAACAAATTCTCCGTGCCATGACTGGTAACACTGGCCGCAGAAGGCAAAGCCGCAGTCTTCACAGATGGCCAGGAGGTCGGCCCTGTTGAAGATGTCCTTCTTCTTTTTCTTCTTTGCGCTGTTGTCTCCCTCCTTTTCTTCGTCCTCTTTCTCAGACTCGGCATCAGACGTTTCGGCAAAGTCGAGACCTTCAGGCTTCTTGTGACGTTTAGATCGAGCAGCACCGTTACACCACTGGCGAGGACAGTAGATGGTGTTCTTGTCAGACTCGAGCTCGGTCTTGTACTTGAGCGTAACGTAGCGCTTGACCATGTCCTCGGCGAGGCCAATCTGGAGAAGCTCGCTGGGGCTCACGGCGACCTTTAGTTTCTTGGTCTCTTTAGAGGCAGAACGCTCCTTGGCACAGTTTGGTGCTAAGCACCGTACAGTGGATAGATTGCCCTCTTTGATGGCGTCATTGTAGAACTCCTGGAGACATTGGATGCAAAAGATGTGACCGCAGTCGAGCATCTTGTGACACTTGGATCCCTTCTTGGGGTCTGTTGATGAAGAGTTAGCATCCGAAGTCGCCAGTAAGCAAAGGTGGGTCAACTTACCAAGACAGACACCACAGTCAAAGGTTTCCCTTTCAAAGGCAGCCTTCTTGGATTTAATGTCGTGGTCTAGCACGGCGAGCTTGTGCTCAGGGTCAACCTCGAGGGTTCCCTCGGCGCTGATGGTCCCAAAGACATCCTCAGCAGCACGCTGGATGTGATCAATGTAAGTAAAGGCAACCATGTCACGTCCGATCTCATCCCACAGGCGCGGACCGTCATCCTCAAGCCTCTTGATGGTCTCTTTCGTCAACCACTGCGGCGTCGTCGATATGTGCACTTTTGGCGGTGCATCTACAGGGTAGCCTTCGGGAAGACGGATCTGCAGCCGTAAGGACGGGAGATACGAGACCTCGAGAGAATCCACCTCTGGCTGGCCATTCTCTGCGGCCTGGCCGGGGGTGTTCAGGCCCGGGTGAGCGGGCGCAGAAGCTGCTGGGAAGGTGACGGTGACGGGAGCGGCGGGCTCGACGGGGAGCTCAATCTCAAAGGCGAAGGGGTCCTTGGCGTCAGGGTGACGGATCTCGGGGTAGATGGCCTCGAGGGACCCGAGCTCCATAAAGCGGGGATCATCGCTCTCGTCCATGGTTGTTGATTGTGCGTTTGATATCAGGAGTGTTCATTATCCTGGATAGAGGTGTGTGGTGATGTTGGTGAATGCACAGAGAGGCTGAGCGCTCTCTGGGCAAGAGGTAAACAAACAAAGGCTTTTTAAGTTGATGTTTGGGGTATCCACGAGTAACCCCAACTGCTTTGCTCGGTCAAGCCTCCATTGTTTGTTCCTTTGACTCTTCTTTCAAAACTCAAACATTTATCGTGAAGCGGGGGGGAAGAGAGGCTTTTGACATGGGGGGAGAAAAGTCCAAAAGGGGAAATGGCGATAAGAAAGAAGACAAAGAAGCGGAGACTGTTCTAGAAAAAGATGACTGTGTCCGGACAAGAATAACGCAAGTCTTTTCTTCTTCTTCTTACTCCTTCGTCCACTTAGAAACTGTTGTTTCCGAGCTGTAAAAAGAGGTTGGAAGTTGATGACTCTTTTCGCCGTCGTTGGATTCGCCCACTTTAGGCGGCAGATGATGGAGTACGCCACGGAACGCCACTTCCGGGGTGGGGGGATGTTATGCGCCACATATTCAAAACGAGCACCAGCCACAACAAGCACGAGGCGCAACCCCCTTGTCTGTATCATGTGCACCATCTTCATCATTTACAATTGCACTTTTGCTTTCAACCCTCGACGAACGACTTGTCCAGGCAGACAAGACCCTTCCTCTTTTTATTTTAAACTGTACAAAGTATGAAGCCTTGAAGTACCTCTCGCGATCCTCTAAAGACGACCTCAGAGAGATTAGTTGCCGTCATGGAGGACACGACGCCCCTTGCTTCCCTCTCCGTCACCCACGTCTACTATGTAAGCCAACACCTGCACCCTCTATCCACAAAACCTCCCCTAACTTTCATGTCTTAGGACCCCCATGACAAACTCTCCCTCGTATGCGCGTACCTCGCCCTCCTCCCCCAAGCCCTCTGCGTCGTCTACGCCACCCTAGTCCTCTTCACCCGCGAAGTAGAGGTCGCCCTCATGTTTGCGGGCCAGCTCGCCTGCGAGGCCATCAACTTTGCCCTCAAGCGGCTTATCAAGGAGGAGAGGCCGCGGCGCATACATGGCAAGGGGTACGGCATGCCCAGCTCGCACGCGCAGTTTGTCGCCTTTTGGAGTGTCTCGCTCGCCCTGTTTCTGCTTGTGCGCCATCGACCGAGACCAGCAAAGGATCACCGTCCTTGGAGTGTTCCTGAGAGATTGGCTGTGAGCGTTGCAGGAGCTGTGATTGCTGCTGCTACTGCGTGGAGTAGGGTTTATCTCAACTATCATACTACGTGGCAGGTTCTCGTGGGGTACGCTGCTGGTGTGATAAGTGCGGTTGGGTGGTTCGTCATTGTTGCTGTGGTGCGACAGATGGGCTTGTTGAGCTGGGCTCTAGACACGAAGCTAGCTAGGGCTTTCAGAGTAAGAGATCTGGTAGTGGAAGAGGACATGTGTCAGGCTGGCTGGGAGAAGTGGGAGGAGAGGAGAATAGCTACTTCATCCGACAAGAAGACGAGGTAGATTTGCATGGACATGAATCATAATACACATTTGATAAGTCGTACAAGTAGTAGTTGGTTCAATGCCTCGAGGCCTGTCCTTGAGAACTGCCTGGGTTTCTAACTACCTGGTCTTTTCTAACACCCCCTCAGCAAAACTCACCAAAGGGGTTATAGTTTAACCCTCCCGGTATATAACAAGAAGGCAACTGGATATCTAACAAGGTCCCAAACAATGCAATGCTTGGCTTTAAGAAGAAATAAAGGAGAAGAAAGTGTCAGAAAAAGCCGCCCACCCGCCCAATCATGAATAAAAAAAAAAGATGGTCATGTCCCTTTCCTTTCCTGTCCGTAACACACCCAAAACAAGTCGCAGTTATCCGTTTTGACACGCGTCATCAGATCCACTGATCTTTTCTCATCTCTGTTCCAGCTCTTGAGCCCTGACGGCTATGTATCCCGCGAGAACTCACGGATGAAGATTTCGGGTTATGGGCGAAGGGACCAGGTTTTTGCCTCTGCGGGCTGTACACAGCAGAGCTGAGGGTTGGCTGGTCGTCTTGAGTCTTGTTGTCCTTGGCGCTCAGAGGGACAGGAGGCAACTCCTTCTCAAAGTTGTCCTTGACCTGGAACGTTGTGCCCTCGCCTGGCACATCAACGATGGCGATGGCTAGAGGGCTTGTTTTTCTTGGGAAGAAGGTCACAGTGCTGTTTGGGCAGTCAAGGCTGTGCACCTTGTCCGCGTCTTCTTGGACTGGCGCCTTTGAGGGGCGCATGTCGTTGATGTTTGACAGACGTAAGCCGATCTGGACAGTAGCAGTTGATACCACCGAGGAGCCACGCCGGCGTGGGGCGTCCTCGGGGACGTGGATGGCCGGTGGTGCGAGGAGGCCATCAGCCAGATTCGCCGATGTCGAGGCCTTCTTGGCTGATGTAGGAGAGTAGGTGGTCGTAGGTAGTAGTAGTACAGGTGACTTGGGCTGCTCTTCCTTGGGGAAGATGCTGTACATGCTCTTCTTGAAGTTCTTGAGGGAGGGTTTTGATGAGGTCCGAACAGGTCCTGGCTTGGATGGGAGGATTTGCGATTGACGCATGCTTCCGAGTCGCAGAGGTCTGGGGAACGCATGGTTGAGGATGTCTTTTCGAGCTCCCATGACCTTGCCCTCGTCTCTAGCTTCTGCGAGCAATGTCTCCCTGCTGTTCTCTTTTCGGATTTGTTTTGGGAGTTGAAGAGGTCGGGGCATGGCAGAATTGGGGGTCGATGGTTCCAGCTCTTGTCCTTCAGGATCTGACTTGAAGCCTTTGTTCACATCGTCCTCCTCGTAGCTTCCGCTCGGGGATTTGCTCGATCGCAGGAAGAGATAGAGACATCCCGTCAAAAGGCCCGAAAGGTTGGCCACGACGGATACCACCATGGATAGTTGCATTGTTTCGGGGCTTGCTGATTGAGGATCTTCGAACGAAGTGTTGTAGAAGAAGGTTATGAGGAGTGTCTGTTGTCATTAGCTTTAAACACGCTGCAGAGAAGAAGCAGTACTCACGTAGGAGAGCAACGCAATCACCATGTAGTAGACCATGCGCGAAGCCTCATCCCTCACCGCAAAGCTCATCCTGGAGCCAGTGTGAAGCTTGAAAGAGATGACACCACATTGAATGAGTATCGACAAGACGATGGCGGTGAGAAGCCCGAAGCAGCCGAGATTGTATCGGTGGAGGTACCAGAACAGACCAGCGAAGCAAAAGTTTGGAGGTTGAATCGCAAAGGTGATGGAAAATGTCACGAGTAGGAAAAGCCCGATGATGACGAGACAAGCAACAACGTTCCATCGTCCTCGTGCCGGGAATATGTTTGGCTTCGTAACTCGGATCGCTAGTTCGAGGCCGAATATTAGCTGGATAAAGGGGGTGATGAACAGAGCTGTAGTCATGTTAGTTGATGCAGTGCCAGTCGTATACCATAGTTGACTTGCCTGGTAGCATAAACTGAGAGATTGACCGGCACCCAAGAATCATGAGAGACTGGAAACCTTTGGACTGAGCTACCGCGTAGACAATGCCCTGAACCACGATACCGCAGGATAGAACGAAGGGGTGTACATCACGGCGCTTGATGAGTCGAAACCAAGAGGTCCTGGTAAGCTTGTAAGAGTGCGCAACTTCCTTTGGGGCATTCATATTTACCTCCACGTCCATGTCGCATCGGTCCGCTTTGCCCTCTTCCACGACTCCCAGAATATGCTAGCAGCAGTCGCAAACGCCGCCAACACATTGAAGCTCGCCAGGACGACGATCGATGTCCGAACTGATGCAGCCGCGGCGAGCTTGAGCTGGTTGTCCCAGGCTGAGGTCGAGTTTGCCTGGAACTGAAAGCCCGCTGTGTCCAACTCACTGCCGTCCTCGGCCCTCGGCGCGATCCAGTTGACGCTATCCATAATGTCTTTGTTGCAATTGCCGGTAGTTTAGGAGAAGGACAGGCTTCAAGCCTTAGCAGTGCCGGCACTGCGTAGTTGTTCGGGGGCATGGGATTAGGTAGACATGCCGCCTTTGCAAGTAGAAAGATAGTAGACAGGTAGGAGAGAGGGGTCACGCAAAAAGTAAAAACGAGCGATCAAAGGAGCACACGACAATGGCCGCTACAGTCAAGTAGTGACCTCTTGCCGCAGACTGGAATCGTCTGGACAAGGCGAGGCTGCGAAAAGAGTGAATTGATACACCAAGAAAGGAGAGAAAAGGAAGGCTCCTGGCCTACACCAACAACTGAACTGAATGTACAAAGAACGGTATGAAGGTTCAACCCAATATCATCCAGACTAAGGCAAAGAGGCGATGCAAATCTTGATATCTCTGTCCCATCGGAGGCGCATCAAGCCGACTCAAGGGCCCAGACTGGTCCTCGACCATCCCGGCGACGAGAAGAAGGGGACCCCTGAGAAGCAGAATCTCAGCAGGAGCAAGGGTTCTGGGTGCGCCATGACGGCGTTTGGTAACATCGTGGATGGACTCCCTTGTAGCTCTAGATGGGGGAGCTCAAGCCAAGCCCTCGGTATAGAGGAATGTCCTGCATTAGGGTGACAGGAGGCTCCAGTTGGAGATGGGGGTATTGTTTCACCTGGGGCATGTCGAGTTTTTTTTTTCTTTTTGAGCGATTATGTGTGATTATGTGGCAATTCTTCACTCGCAAAAGAATTGCTTCTCTTGAAGCTTTTCAAGAGTCTTGATGAAAGAGTTGATCAAGTCGTCGTAGTCATCGAGTCAGGTTCCTTCTGTTGGAGCGCAGGTTAAAGCAACGAAATTGATCAAGGTGTAGACCAAGGACGCCATCAAAGCCCAAGGCGGCCCCGAAAGCACGCATCTTGACGCTTAGCATAGCTAGTATGGAGCCGAACAAAGCCGGCCGAGAGGCTGAAGCATTGCTGGAACAAGGTCGAGTTTCGTCGTGTTGTAGAAGGAGGAGTTGAAGTCGTCGGGGCCTCTGCGCTAGTCTTTATCGAGACTAGCGCGGACCCCTGACGGGCAGCGATAAAACACCAGAAACGACAGGGGATGAGACGCTACTACTACACGAACAACACTTGCTCGGGGGGCAGGTCTGAGATCCGGATGGCAGGTAACACGGATCCAGCCAGTGCCGACACTGGACGCGGGGTGAACGAACATGGATGGTCCAAGCTGCTAAAAGCTCTTCAACAGTTACAGGTTACAGGTGTGTCTTGTTCCTAGGTCCACTGAGCTGAACCACTGACTGCCTGTAGCTGCAGTGTGCACGGCCAGACCAACAAACACGAGAAGACGAAGAGAGAAAAGAAGTGCTCTGTGCGGTGGCTGGCGTTCTCGATTTCTTGTTTCAACATGTCGACAAGGGCCTTTGAAACTCTCGGCCGTGTAAGCGAGGACGGGCATCTTGTTCGATTTGGGTCAAGATTCGCCAAGTTTGTCCAAGAGGCCGCCCTGCTGTTAGCGAGATCTTGTCTGCTTGCTGTCACGGGGTGGCGATGCCATTTGACAGCTTCACCAGGGTGTCAAAGCTGTCCTTCAGTTGGAGTCTCTCAACGAGGCAGGCTTGGTATCTTGAAATTGCACATGAAAACAATATCATGCACAATGCTATAATTGGCGTCAATAGCCCATATACTTGAAAGCGAAAAAGAAACAAAGTGAGGCTTGCTCGCCACAGACTTAACCTCAAGGCCTCCATTCCCAGCCTCCCGGTCCCGCGCAATCAATGTGAGACTGCCCGCATCAAGCTCTATCGCCCACGCGAACCCAATTGCGGAAAACGCTGCATGCACTAGAAGGTGCGCATGGACAGTAACGAGTCAAGTCAATGTCAAGCCCGCGATATCAAAGTCCTTGTCCAGGCATTGACTGTTGAATCCGGATCGAGCTGGCACCGCGAAAGTAAGCGAGGGCATGAACCAACAACCAACTAACAGATACGAGAACAACGAAGGCGAACCAACAACTTGTATCTCCTGAAACTACCTGCAAAAGACATCACAGCAATCTCACTTTACATTCTCCTGCTTCAATTCAGTGATATCATCTCCCACGTGCAGCTGACGGGCGTACACGTCCGTGAGCCGCTATAGTGTGGATGGATTTCAGAGGCACAGCACAGCTTTGCTGAGCTTGGCAGCCCGCGTTCTTTGAGATGACAGCAAAATACTTCTCTCAAGCTCTGACTTCCCGGCGGCACGACGGGAGCTACGGAGGTAAAATCCGGAGCGTGGGTACCCCCCTTTCCAACGGTATGGTATCGTTTCGGCGCGGTTCCGCTGGTGCAAGAATTCCGAGGATAGATAGAAAGCTCCAATACAGCTACCACCGCGGAATGCTCCGGAGCTCACGTGAAACGGGCTTCACGACGGACAAAGTCTCTTGCGAGTTTTGATATCCTCTTGTCTGTAACAAAGTGACAAGCCTAGGACGTCATCCCTGGTCCGGAAAGCAACAGCGGGTACTCCCGGCGGAGGAAGAAAGGACAAGCAGCCACGCAGTCATGATATCAGAGCAGAAGAGAGAAGGATGAAGAAGGTGCAACGTGAGAAACCAAGATTTTTGAGCTTACTCCAACGCCCGAAAGAGGAGCAAAAGAGGCAACAGGGTCAAAAAGCCCGGAGGCAATGCTCCGTGTAGACTGAGCACAAGCAAGAGATAGATCTCGATGTCGGGCATTGGTGGGGGATGCATTCAGCCGGCGGCAGGCGCAAAAGCAGAAAAACTGCAGAAAAACGATCGTGGCTGGAGAAGATGCAAGCCAGCAATCAAGACAAATCGGTTGTGTGAGCCAACTAGACACGCAGTAAGAGAAATTGGCTGAATGCTCAAACGTCTTCATCCACGTCATAGCAACTCTTCCATACGTCACCGCCACATCTTGAAAAACCCCGCCATCTGTGGCG
This sequence comes from Fusarium keratoplasticum, assembly GCF_025433545.1. NCBI lineage: Eukaryota > Fungi > Ascomycota > Sordariomycetes > Hypocreales > Nectriaceae > Fusarium > Fusarium keratoplasticum. The sequence continues at coordinate 1,167,617 of NC_070537.1, read as the reverse complement.
CCGCCAGAGAAGAGAGCACCAGCGAAGCGTGGAACAGAAGGTCCAGAACGCTGGGCAGAAAGTGGGCCATGAAGATCAACAGCCGCAAGAAGGAAAGGAAGTCGATCATCAATACTCGTAGAACATGGCATTCTGTACACATCTAAACCGCAATTCGTGTACTTTCTTACAACCTGCAAGGGGCAAGATTGCGTGTTGAACTACGATTACCCCGCAACGCGAGAGACGCGACTTGTTGCAAGTTTTGATGACGTCCGAGTGATGGTAGCTACAGCTCTGACGTCAACCGAGCTTGTTTGCAAGCAGCCATCACAAGCCAAACACAACCAGAGCAGGACCCCCGTATGGAGCCTCAATTTCTGCTGTTACCCGTACGTATGCAGTAAGAAATCAACAAAAAAAAAGTCTATGACGACATTTTCCCACGTTCACCCCCTGTTTGCTTCACATGACATTCTTCCGATCTAGTTGCTGCTCTCTTTGACAGTGGAGGCAGGACCAACCAAAGATCGTGTGCGTGTCAAACGGGGAAATGGGCAAGCGCGATGACGAGAGGAGAGTGAGCTCCTTCCTCTCTGCCTGAGGTCCGGAGCATTCTCTCAGAGAGTGAATCATGATCTATATAAACCTCCTTCTGCCACCTCCAAGCTTCGATTCTTCTCCTCTCATCATCACACACACACTCTCAAGCACAAAGCACCACAACAACTTTCAACCAACCTTCAAACCAACCCAACCACAACCTATCACAATGGATTCCATCAAGCAGGGCGCCAACTACGTCGCTGAGAAGGCTCAGGAGGCTACCTCTGGTGCCTCCAAGGAGGCCAACAAGCAGGTCGCCAAGGACTCTGATGCCGGCCTCGGCACCCGGTAAGTCACTCGACTCTCTACTCCTCCACCAACAGACGACTAACACTTCTTCAGTGCCTCTGCTGCCAAGGACGCTATTGGCGACAAGGCCCAGGAGAAGAAGCACGAGGGCAAGGGCGAGGCCCACAAGGAGGCCATCTAAGCTCAACCACATCTCGACAAACAACAACCACGAGTTGACGGGAGGAGATATGGAACTGTCCTGAGGAGGATTCGGGCTGACTCCCCATTGTTTTGGAGCAGCACCGCGAACTGGCATTCAGATACCCTACATTCAGTAGCCCCTCAATCGACCTAATAACGACATGAACATGTGCCTGCTTGTGATGGATGTGATGATTGTTCCTCCTCTTTCATGGATGGCTATCTGGAAGCCTTCTATGCCTGCAAGATGACTGTTGAAATCGTGTGTTTTGTCACGTCTTTGAGCTGCCTCTTGCAGCTCATAGACTCCTGTGAATTCTCACAGGCTCTTCTTGCTCTGTCGCACACTCAGCGCGTTGGAGATGTCCTTTGCCGAGTACCAGATAACCCAGAGAGGGATCCACACCCAGAGCGTGTTGAAGAAGACAAGATACACCCAGAGGTACATGAAGTTGCTCGTATCGAGGTTTAGGTTACCAATGAGCCACTCGGGGCAGAAGGTCATGAAGCCTAGCAAGTCGCCGTTAATCACCGAACAAGCTGTCTCTACGAAGCCATTCAAACTTACCTCCGTACAGCTCGCAGGTCGCCAGGATAATCATCCAGATGCTGACCTTGGGGTCCCGCTTGGCAAGACAATAGCAGATATACACAGCCAACGGTCCATCGAAAAACACCGTCAGCAACTCCAAGCTCACGACGCCCAAGTCAACACCCGCCCATCGCTTATCCGCCTTGGCATACACCATCCACAGCTGCGCAAACGGATTACTGCCCCCAGACTGCGCGCCATACACGCGATCGCTGTAACCCAAGAACCCAGCAGGCGTGGGGAAGTATCCGGCCGTCGACTCGGAGATCTGCTCGTGCGAGAAGAAGCAGTGGTAGAGGAAGCTGCCCTCGAGGAGGAAGTGACACAGCGCGTCGGCGAGGTGCCAGATGAAGAGGAAGCGGAGGGTCCCCGTGGACGACGAGGGGAGGAAGCGTAGGGACGCGAGGTAGGCGGCCGCGACGATGGCGAGGGTCGAGAGGAGGGAGATGATTGTCGTCTGGTCGAAGAGGTCGGGTGGGAGGGATGAGGTCCACGACTCGGCGGAAGGGGCTTCTGCGGCCATTGTGATGGGATTGCGGCTTCAATTGGGTGCTTCCAAGACTATAGATGGCGTTGGAAGGGTTTACACGAGACAATTGAGTCGTGTTTGGGTGGAAGCGGTGTCGAGATGATGCTCGACGGGAGTTAATTTCACAGCCGTTGTGGGGTGCAACTGTTGCGCCTGCATATAAGCAGCGGCCTGTGCATGCACTCTCTCCACCACTCAACGATGGATGGATGATATTCACAACCGTCAAGACTCTCCCAGTAATGTCTCTTATTTGTATTAACAGTAGAATACATGATCATTGCTGTATTAGTCCTTGCGTTTGTAATTCTTGGTCCTATAGTACAGAATACCCATTCCCCTAGTCTGTTGATCCCTCCCTATATGTATATGCACATTTCATAACCCATACTCATGCATCCATCCATTCATATCCCTCCATAACCCATCATTTGTCCCATTCCTTGAAGCTCTTCTGCTTCTGTCTCGTGTTCCAACCGAGCTTCCCACTGATGCTATTCACCCAATCCTCGCTCCGCCGTCCCTCAGACTGCACCGAAGCGAACGGATACCGACTTGCACTGATGGTGACGTAGTCGCCCGGCTTAAGCTCGATACGCTCGCGGCCGTCAAAGCTGGCCCATGACGCCGTCCGCGCATTGTACGGCACTCCGATGCGCAGAACGATCGTGTCAGGGAGGATGATGGGTCGGAAAGACAACGTGTGCGCGCAGATGGACGTGACTAGCATCACGGGGTTCTCCGGGTGGCAGAGCGAGCCGCCGGCCGCCAGGTTATACGCTGTCGAGCCCGTAGGCGTCGACACGCAGATGCCGTCGGCGAGCACCGAGGTGAAGTGCTCGTCGTCGCCAAAGATCTCGGTGTACGACATGGCTAGAATATACGTCAATGATACAACATCTCCTGCAGGGGCGGTGCGGGTTATGGGATTCTCACTTGGATTGGGCCCTCGGTCCACCACCACCTCGTTCAGAATCTCAAACGTCCCATCCGGTCGATGCGTGTGCTCGTCTTCTCTCTCCTCTCCGATTAGTTCTTCCACGAGGTCGCGCTGTCGGTGCAGCTCTTCCCCATCTTCCTCTTCGGCCCCGTCTTGAAGCTCTGGCCGTTTCCGTGGCTGGCTCCTCATGACGGTGCCCTCGAATCGCAGCCGTAGGCTCACTGTGACGCCCTTACTAAACGCTGATGTGAGTGTCCGCTGGTAGTCTTCGAAATCAAACTTGGTCAAAAAGCCCAAACTCCCCAGCGCAAAGCTCAGCACGGGGGGCACAATGCGCTGGAACAGCCAGCTAGCATAGAGCACCGTACCGTCGCCGCCGAGCGAAATGACAAAGTCAAACGTGTGCGGTCGTGTCCGACACATGTGCTCGTCCCAGTACCGCAGACGCTTGTGGAGCATCTCGCGCGCCGCCTCCTCGTCCATCTCTCCCAGCCCGGCGTATCCCTTGCTCAAATCATCGATGAGCCCCTTGACGTCAAATCTCTTGTTTGTCTTGAGCTTGTCCTGGACGTAGACGGTGTACGCGGTTTCCCGATCGTGGTGAAGCAGCCAGTGCGTCAGCTCGCGCGTCTTGGGGATCAGATCCTGGTCGTAGATCTTTGTGAGGAGGAAGATGGACTTGACACGGAACCGAATGCGCATGCTGCTTAGGCGACGGCTCAGCTCCCGCACGCCCCAGGCCATGTCGCTGAGCTGCTGCTTGGTGAGCAGCCGGCTGCGCACGTCGTCGTAATCCGTGAGGTCCAGGTTGGAGAGGCTCTTTGTCATCTGCTGCGTCCAGGCCTGCTGGTCAGCTTGTCCACCGCCGAGATGATCCATGCTATCGGGTTCGACAACGGCTCGGCACTTCTTGTTGGACTTGGGGTCGACCAAGACATCGAGACTCTGGTCCCTGGGATCAACCTGATCGCCATCATCGGTGGTGTGACTTGTGGTGAGGCTGATGTCCGGTATGGTGCCCATGTACCCAGTCGAGGCCTGCCCCGTCGAATATTCCGAGTCGGGTTCGCTGGCAGAGCTGGCTGCATCCTTTGCTCGGCGCTGGCTGTCGAGGAACTGGTGAACGAGACATTCGTCGCGGCGGGTCGGACGGCGAATCATGGGCTGCCTCATCTCAGAGGCGACCATGGAGCTCTTTCGACGATAGGGGTTTCCCGGGTCAAAGACGACCTGCAAGCGACGTCAGGAGGAGCCGTCGAGCACTGCAAAGAGGAAGAGAGGCGTTACCTCGACGGCGTTGCCATCGTCATCAGAGCTCCCGCCAGAGCTACAGCTCTCTTCAAAGGTGATGTGTTTTCCTGCGCGCTCGCCCATGGCTGCGTGCGTGTGCTAATGAGTAGTGACAATTCAGCACGGCACAAGCACTCCCTGTATCTACTCTCGTCTGATATCGCCTGTCGCGTCGCGTGTTGTAGGTTCCCAGTAGATGACGTTGTGAGCCGGGTCTTGATGGCGGGGCAGATGGGCCCACTTGATCGCCGCCAGGAGAGAAGCAAGATTGCCGCAAGAGGAAGTTGAATGTGAATGAAAAGCTCTCGTGGGATGAGACGCTGGTTTTCGATTGCGTTTCGGTGGCAGAGCAAGGTTTTTGTGCGAGATGTAGATGTAGATGCAGCTGGTCAAGGTTGAAGGAGGAAGGGAAGCCTCTTGCTGGAAGCGGCCGGCTTAGGTTGGCAAGCTCAGATCATCGAGGCCCGTTCGCCCAATGGATGTTTTCACCGAGGGTAAGTCTCTGGCTGCTGCCGCAATGGATGATTCTTTCAGGTGGGGTTGGGTTTCTCAAAAGCCTTTGCTGGAGCTACCGTGACGATTGTGCCGCATCTACATCACGACCATGATCTCTATAGCTTGTCATTGGCTACTTGAGTCGGCCGACTGTAGGTAGGTAGACAGCCTTGTCTCTTTTCTCCATGAGCAGAGCCCCTCTCATGTCTGGCTTAGTGAAGCTGACTCAACCTGTAAGCCATATTATCAAGACCACGAAGGATTCGCCAGAAGTTAAGCAGTCAAGTAGGCATGGCGTCTCCCGTGCTTAGCGCCGTGTTATCTCAACCTCTCTCCGTCGATTGGTGTTCAAGTCGGCTACCCTGAAGCTGTCACGACGTCGAGCTCTCCCTCCGTTTTGGCTGTAATAACACTGCGGCTTCGTCTTTACACAAGCTTGCCGTGATAATTTTGATTTTTTTGTCCCTACGGTCTGGTATTTTAGCCATACCCATAAGTGACAAGTAAATATCCAGGTCTGTTCCATAGTGAAAGGATTGGATACTAGACACTCATTGCACACCTTATTGATATCTGTATTTCCTAGTATACTAGCAATCCAAGATCAAGAAAAAAAGAGCCCCAAGGCATACCAGAGGGATATAAACAATTAGCCTCCATCCCACAGGCAAGCCTCTATGATAAGACAGTAGCCCTCCAAAATGTTGTCGTTGTGACATATGCCTCAGTCTTCAAAACTCAACCCACTTGGCTGCACCACTGCACCTACCCTATACCATACCCATCAACGGCCCCGGAAGCCACAAACTCTGGACAGATACTCGGCGTTTTGGACTGTGCTTCACCATTCCGAGTTCACATCGGTTATCATAGATCAGCATCGTAGATTACACCGTGAACAGAGCCTTTGTCATGTTTTGACAAAGGTAAATCAGTAAAAAGGCCAATCAACAAAACTGTGGAACTCAAGCCCTCGCCCTTGGTTGGCCGAAACGTCTTCCTACCGGGTCGAAATGGCCGTCACGATCATCACCACTACATCTACACGGTACAGAGATACGGATATCACAACGCCGTAAACCGCACACGCCTCGAGAACGCAGCAAACCAGAAAGCCCGCTCGAGACCTCAGCCACAATGGCCGACCAAGCCAAGAAGCACTTGATCGTCGTAGGAGCCTGCTACTTGGACACGATCCTCAGGAACGCACCACCAACCGTGTCTACGAGGGCCGCCATGGCGTCTACTAACTCACCTCTCCAGTGTCCCCTTCTTCCCGTCCGAAGACTCCAAGCTGCGCGCCACCAGCCTCAGCATCCGACGTGGGGGCAACTGCCCAAATTCCCTTGAGGTCCTTGAGCAGTTGCTTGTTGACCATGATGCCCTCCAGCTGCATCTAGTGTCACCCCTGCCCAATACCTCGTCATCTGCAACACGACGCATCATCTCGTCCTTTGGTCCAGAGTCCAACATCAACTTCCACCACTGCATCTACCGCGATGCCAGTACCGAGGCGGCTAGCAGTTATATCATCCGCAGCGAGGAGTCAGGTAGCCGTACCCTTGTCAACTATAATGACCTACCAGAGATGACCCGGGACGAGTTTGAGCCCATCGCGCGGAGCTTCAATCCGGACCAGGAGACGTGGTGGCACTTTGAGGTGGGATCCACGAGCACCAACTTCGTCCGCCTGCTGGCCTTGGGCTGACATGGAGTAAACAGGGCCGAATCCCTGACACGACTCTGAAGTGCATCCGTCTCCTGCGTAACGTGCTACCAAGCGCGCAGATAAGTGTCGAGGTAGAGAAGCCGGGCCGCGAAGGTTTGTCGGAGCTGGCGGCCGAGGCAGACGTCGTCTTTTACTCGCGGAGCTGGGCCGAGGTATGAGCAAACCCACAATCGCCCGTCTGTTTGTCGTGAGCCGGCACCGCCTGACAATGCTATGGATGCATAGAGTCGAGGACATCAGTCCCCGGAGGCCTGCCTGAGAGCTGAGGGACACCGCAAGGCGTACGTGGAATCCGAGATTGTGTATGCCTGCCTGCTTGGGCTTCGTTGGCTGACCATGATGCATACCTAGGTCGCTGGCACTGTGTACGTGGGGTGCAGACGGAGCCGCTGGTCTGTCTCGGTCCGCAGGCGAGTGTTTTCGCTGCCCTGTCCAGGGCGAAGCCGGAGGAGACATATCCGTGGTCGAGTACGTCGTCCCGCCCTGCCCATCTTCCCATGTCATGCCCCAAGATGCCCCTCCCTGGCATAGCACAAGAGTACAGTAGCGGGAACTGCAACAACTGACCATTGCCCGAGATATAGTGCGGTGGGAGCCGGGGACACCTTCATAGCTGGAATGCTGTACGGGCTGCTATGCCACCCCGGCGACTGGAGCACCGGGGAGAAGCTGGGGTTCGCCGTCCGACTGGCCACACTGAAAGTGCAGCGAGAGGGGTTCGCTGGGCTGGGGGCAGACATGCTGGGGACTTGGATGCGGTCGAGTGCCAGATTGGTCTCCTCTGCCACCTAGCGGCTCAGTCGGTAAACATGATACTCATCTGCTTGACGACGATCGAGGCACCACACGCTCGACCCTTGGTGCAAGGGTGGGCCGGGAAAGAAGACGGAAGGTCAAGGGATGATGCCGAGGGCGCTAAGTCAACAAGAGCAAAGGAAAAAACGACCAAGACAGACAGACAGGCGACAGATGGCTTACAGCGGCTGCGACTCGACTGTGCGAGATTAAGTGGGAGGAAGAGAGTGTGAGCGAGCTGGGCCTGGAAGGGGGGCTGACGGTGGACGGATGGGGGAGAAGGGAGGGGGAGAAAGGCGGTGAAAATGGGATAAGGTCCTTCCTCCGCCTATAGTGGGCGCCAGACAAGAGTGGTGACAAGGGGCAGCAGGCGTTAGCATCGAGTTGTGTGCACTATCGACATCTTTCTCCAGGTCCACAAGACCACCATGTCTGTCTCAATCTTTGCTCTGCTGGGTGCCGTGGTGATGCAGGTGGATGCAAAGGTTCTGCTGCTAAAAGTAGGGGCCGGGAAAATGCTGCAAGACACGACCTTTGGCCACGCGGATGCGCCGGGGGGGCTTCTGCATGAAGACAACTAGTCTGGGAGCCGTCTCTGGTTGAGCACATCACCATGGGCGATACCCAGGACAGTGGCCAACGTCTGTTGCTAATGCATCCTAGAGGAGCAAGCGGCGTCGTCATGCCATGAGGAGAGGTTGCCAAGAGGCAGGTTGGCCAAGGTGATGAGTCGTGAATCGCTATCTGGCTGGTTGCTGCTGGGCTTGGCTCTCCCAACTCACATCGCAGCATCATCGGGGAACGGGGACAAGCTTGAGACGTGTCAGATGGGACGGGAGGAAACGTGAGAGGGAGTCAGTGGCTGCCCGCTTGACAGGGCCAGCGCCATGCTCGTAAGGGTTGGGCCGCGAGGGGATCGAGACGCTCTCACGGTAGACCTAAACGAGGTACGGATACAGCACATCCAGTACCGGCAGTGGATTGCTAGAAAGGGGCGCGAGGTTGACCAGGAATATCGGATCATATTGACTTGCGACCTAGAGAAACGTAAACGGTGGTGCAACATCCGGTTGGTAGAACAAAGGGTATCAGAAAAAAAGAAAGGACCACAACCGAGTCAACAGCCGGGCAAACCAAACTAGGCTCGACGGGGAGAACAGGCAGGCCAAAGGCTGTGGGAGGATTCATTGAAGGGGCGATAATTGGTATGTGGAGCCATCACCGATCGAGGGAGCTGAAGGCGAGTAGAAAGCCAACAGAGGACAAAGCTTCAGATCCATCCCTGGCTGCACATGGCTCCCATCTCGGTAAGAGAGTGCTGGATGACGCTGGTCCGTCTGCAAAGTGAGTGCATTCTCCAAGGCCCCCCCTTGACAGCAAAGAAATAGGGGTGCTTGCTAACCAAGGTTCGAGAGGGGTGGTTGCAGCGCTAAGGCCCTTGAGCGTGCCCAGTCAGAGTTGGACGGCGCCCAGGTCAGACGCCGTGAGATTAGCAAGGGGCGTTCGCTGGCAAACAAGACCGAGCGAGGGTTGCGGACTCGGAGGCCCAGGCCTCCCAGTATCCGTGGCGTGGCTGAACTCTGGCCCGCCCTCGACGTCCCGATCGGTGGGGCTCTCGGACGGAGCAGCGGGCGGCTGCTGGAGACATCTCGGCCGCCCGGGGCTCCATAGCAATTGTCAGAACTACGCCGCAGGCGTTGACCATGTACTGGACGGGACTGGACTGGACGTCTCGTCCCTGGTCACACAAGTACCTAGCGTTGGCGACTGATCATCCCCAAAGTAAATGTCTCACATCGTTTGAGCAACACAAGCAGGCCCTGGCTGACTTTACGTCGTGAACAACCCTCGTCTTGTCACAAGCGTGAGTGGGCAAAGACCCCGGTCATAATCTTGCTTGTTGTAGTTATCATAGGCTTCCTTGTTGATTGTGAACCTGATGATAGAGGCGGTGGAGTCTCGTACTTCGCAGTGCAGGACGGATAGAGGCGCTTTGGTTCCGTTGTGAATGGTACAGTACAGTAGCCGACCTACCTATGGATAAAGGTCCCCGCCAGAACTCGTTCCTAGTTTCGAATCTTGATGTCGAAATCCGCGCATTCATTTTGGTCAAGTCAAATGATGCCAAGATGGCTCTGGCGGGACGTCATCTCAAAGCCGGGGTGACGCGTTCCAGGAAACGGTTGTGGCGGCTCATGCAGCAGTCGTACTCGCGACTTGACTGTGATGTGTGTTGGCGCGTGCCCAGATCGTCAGCGTCTTGATCAAAGTAAAATTGGCCAGCTCCTCGGTGGAAGCCTGTCAACTTGTCTCATGCTGCTTCGAGGCTTGGAGCTTGGTGAGATTGGGTTGCGACGGGGACGCTGGGGTCCAATCAAAAGGGGTAGTTCGCAAAAGCAAAGTGTAGCGGGCTCGGCTCCTTTGGCTGGTCGAGGTTTCGGAGTCGACCTGCTCTGGTCTGCTCTGGTCTGCTCAGACAGGGTCCGGCCATGGTGGTAGGCAGGCCTCTTTGCCGTAATTGACGGCGCACCGTCCATGGGCCGCATTCCGCCCGTGGCGGTACCGCGCGGCCCCACCGAGCACCACCAGATTGGCATTGACATCAATACAAGATGTGGGGGTCGAGGAGGAATCTGCAGGCGGGCTGTAAAAGTCGGCAGCCTAGGACATCCATTGATTGATTGACATTGGAAGTGGGTGAGAAGAGCCGCCCGTTGTCCATGCCAATAGGGTTAACCATCATATCCATGAATGTGAGGATATCAAATGAGAGAAGCCCCTGGTATGAGAGGGACAAGTTTCATGAAATATTGGACAATATCCGTACTTCGTACCAAAATGTCTGGACTTGGCCAAGTTAGCAACGCTTTCCTAAACCGCTCGATTGGCCATGCTGGGCCATGTTGCAGCCGAGTCCTGTGGGTGGTGATCCGTTCCACTGGAGGCCAGCCAAGCGGGACCCAAAATACGCCAAACACCTTCGCTGCCTTTTGCGTTGAGTGATTCAGACTTTTTTCCCTAAAGCACCACTTGTCGGGGCCACACCAGACCAGGGGTCGAAGCCCCAACCCGTCCATCACCGTCGGCCAACCTCATCATCAGTCCTTCTTGGTCTTGACAAGCCTGACGCCAATATCAATCGTGGTCGATACTGCCAGTAAGAGCAGGTCCTGTCGACGAGTCATGGAGGAGTGTGGGTGTAACGAATGACTGTGTGCAGGGTCATCGTCTCAAAGAAGGCACCTGCATGATCATAAACCTCCCGCATGCTGTGGCAGATGGATGGTGCTCAGTCCTGGCGGCGAAGCCGGGGCCGTCGGAACCTCTGGCGGCGAATCTTGCTTGCTTGCATCCATTGCAAGAGGGAGGAGGCGTGCCCAAAACACTCGGCCGCACGCCACAGTAGCCGACAGAAATACCAGTGGATCCTTGGTGGAGTGGTCCCCATAGGATGAATCAATATTTATGTCGACTGGTTTCTGATGTGGGGTGTTTGTGGCAGCCTCCGCGGCATGGGCTTTACATCGTTTAGCCCTAGCGGCGGGTAGGATGGAGTTGGGGCCTTGAATGTGTGCGCTGCCGGTTATAGAACCCATTCTACCCCGGCCTGCATGTCCAGATGATGCCAAAGAGACCGTGCTTCTGCACAAGGGTCAGTCACCACGCCAATTGCCCGCTCCCCTCAGTGCTGGACCCATGGCAGCGGTTTTGCAAGGTGGCTTCCGCCACACGTTTGGAGTCTAGCGTAAGGGCACGGCGCATCCCAGGCCCAGGTGCAAGGTCCCTGGGTCTGATCATCTCCGAACCAGTGCCCCTTGGTGTTGAGGCGGCAGCTGTGGGATGTTGGCAGCATTATCTTTTTGAGGTGCTGTCGAGTCCGAGTTACGTGTCCATGGCCCTGTCTCACCCACTTGGTGAGTGCTGTGACTTACTTCCGAGCCTTGCGTGCACAAGGTCGTGGGAAGTTTGAGCAAATGTGAATATGGCTGGGGTGAGCAAGTTGATCGTCAGTGATGGGGTCGCGGCTTCGACGAATTCTTCTTTTTCTGTTCCTTGGCGGGACCCAGGCGCCGAGGCATGCTGATCCCTGGTGGCTTTAGCACTCCCATTCCACGCCTCCCCTGTCGTAGTTTCAAGCCTCCACGCTCTCCTCGAGTTAGCGCAGGGTGGGCCGTCCGTCGCCTCCAGATCCTGGCTTGTCCCCCAGAGCAGAGAGTGCATGGATCTTGCTGAGCCACCAATGAACTTAGAGTAGAAGCCAACGGAGCTTGTGATGGACACAATCATGCTCCGATGCGCCAAGCGAAACGTTGACCAGTTGATGTGGTGGCTTGGTTGGAGTAATGCCTTTTTAGATTGCCGCCTCCATTCATGGGAAACGAGACGCAGGCTGACATACCTCTGGTTTTCCATCCTCTGCAACAATACATGGGACCAACATTGAAGCAAGCACAAGAATCCTTTGTAGTTCATCAGAATCCTTCCAGTTCGGTTCGGGCTTCAGCTTGACGATGTAATGCGTTTGGACTGGAGATGACAAGGTCTCGTGTGTATGGCCTGTTTCTGCATGACGTGGGAAACCTAGCGAGTTTGCTTCTCCTGTCTCGTCTATCCACAGACACTGGACTGATTGCCGATCGTGAAAGTGAGCCTTCCTCCCGGGTGGGCTACGCATTCGGTAATGAGAGGACGATTCCCATTGTGTGGTTTTGGGGTAGCAAATAGAATACGTAGTAACAGGGGTGTGCCCAACAAAGCCCATCGGCTCTTTGGGAAGAGGGGGTATCAAAAAAGCTTTCAGCCTTGATGGGCCTGGCGCGGGATTGCTTTAGACCCAAGGAGCGCAAGCAACCGTGTTGCTTGTGAGCGCGCAATCCTGAACATTCGACGAGCTTGCGGATCCAGACCTGAAGCCGGGTTGGTTATTGCTTAGAAAGGTGACCTTGCTACCGACAGCTCAGCCGGGATAAGCCACCGGGCCGTGGTCAGTGTGGTACTGTAGTCATCACTGGTTGGCGATGACGAAGATGCGATCAGCATTGCCCAGGTCGTTGAGACAGCAAGGTGAACGAGACGGGGCTTATTGACGCGACGTGTTATCTGTGACAGCGAGGCAAAGAGTACAGCACCCGACCCTCAAGTTCACGGGCGAGGATCGCCGGAGGCTGACATTCGTTGTATATCCGGATAAACACGCAGGTGAGACGGCTCGATGTCTGCAAGGTCCGTTCTTGGATGGTGGGCACACAAGGATAAGGTCAACCAATTCAACGCAGGACTGGGCCGATGAGCAAGCAAGGCGGTGGGTGGACGATCGGTCGCAAAAAGGTATTTGGATGACGCAGCTGGTTGGCCAGGGCAATGGTTTGAAGCCCTCGTCAGCCGCGATAGGCAGATGTGATTCGAGACAAGGCGCTGGGCATAAATGTGTGGAGCTGATGATGTGGTGCTTGCTTCTCCAAGGATCATTGCTGAGAAGCGAGCTTCCGCCAGGCCCAGTGAGTGTGGTTGTGCGCGAAAGCTTCTCAGTTGCCCATGAAAAACCATCACATGGTGGCTGCACTTTCGTGACTCGAGTGACACACAAACACTGCAAGGAGACGCTGGGCCGGTGATCAGCAAAGAAGGACCCCGTGGGTACAACGTTGTGCCCATGTAGCCCCGCCATACCGAAGCCAAAGGCCCCTGGGGGACGAGAGTGTTGGGATGAGACACCATTGGACTCCGGCCGAGGGCGAGTGCTGACACCATTCCCCAGCCGGCGCCTCAGCCAGCGCGCAGGTCAATGCGTGACCCAGCACTGTTTTCCTCTGGTGTCAAGCAAGTCACGGGGCGAGAGACGGTGGCACCCTTCCATTTCCAGCGGGCCACGGCGAGTTCGCGCCTCAGCCCGGAGCCCATCCCTAAGCCCGGCGACCTGCAAGTTACGGAGGGCGGTACGTACTGTAATTAGTGCAGGATCAGCGTAACGCTGTCAAGTGGGCTGGTGAATTGGTGGTGAGCCCCGACGCAATGAGCTGAGCTGAGATTGCCTGGACATTCCCTTCCTTGTTTGGTTCGGACTCGGAGAGTTGTAGGTGCTGTGGAGAGCATAGTATCCGGCTTGTCAGCGGCAAGCAAGGGCAGATGGCATCGTGAAATGTGAGAATGAGGCGGAGTTCGGAGAACAATCTCAGCGAGGCAGCCGTGAGATGATCCTCCTGAATGTGTTCGTGATGTGATACAATCCATCCGGCGGGATGACATGGCGGCAGCAATGTTCCCGTTCAGCCCCCATGTCCTCTAGCGCTGCAATGCTGCCTGTGGTGAACTGAGGTCCTCGTCTCTGAGGCAGCACCTGTATCCGTAACTTGTTACGAGTTCCGGTGCCCGGCGAGCTGCGCTAGGTTTGAACGGGCGTCAAATGGTTTGCTGTGCTGTAAAGGTGCACTGGCGACCTTACGCGTAGAGATCGGCTCGGATCCCTACGAGCAGAGTAATAATAGCTAAGACCTGATTATTGACGCGCACGCAAGGAAGGGCTCACCGGGGTCTGGGAAAGTCAAAGATCCATCGAAGCGTCCTGCTCCCTCCGAATGGAGGAGTCGCTGAATGCTTTCATTCTCTTCCCCACCAAGCAAAACTCGCAGACGCCGCGGCACGTCTTTGGTGGCGCAACATAACAGCCCCTGTAAGATGTCTGATTCAGTGGACGATCAGGACACTTCAGAAGCAGGCTGGCATCCCTCAGGGCCTACGGGGCCCTCTCGACCCGCCAAAGGACGGTTGATCCCACCCAATCCTTAGCAGGTCTGCTTGGCGGGCTAGCCAGTGTGGAAGGTCCGTCGTCAGCAACCATACGGTAAGGCGCCCGAGTTGTCCAAGGGGCCCTGGTCGCAAGAGCTGAATGGGCAGCGTCCGGTGAGAGCACGGGGGTACAAGGCCTGTACCGTTCTTGACCAACTCGTTCAGTTCCACGGCCGTGATGGTCAGCAATGGAACTTTCAGAGTGGGGATCGTCCGAGTGACGACTCGCCAAGCAGGTTGTTGTGAACTGTGGGAGGGAAGAGGGGCGACAAGTGAGGGAAGACGAGAAAACGGCAGAGAATGGAAAAGCCGAAACTATGGCGGCGTGAGATTATCGTCGCAGCATCTCTGCGGGTCTTGAATCTGTGCTTGTGGGCAATGCTGGGGCATGTTGAATCCTCACTTTGCTTCTCCCCCATCGTCAACAAGGGGCGGCGACGAAATTGACAGAAATCCGTTTGTGACAAATGTTTCGGCGTGCATGCAGCTGCTGCTCCCGCCTTGTTTGCTCCGTTGGGGTGCCGTGGTACGCGTGTGTGGAATGAATGATTAGTGCCTTGCTGTGAAGGCTATCAGCCTCTGTCCAGGCTCGTCGTCGGGTTGATTATTTCGGCCAGTCATGGGCGAGCCATGCATCAACAATCACCCTGGCTTCGTCAAAGCACCAGAGCCTTCAGCACCGCATCGTCGGGCTTGCGAGCGTGCATAGGAACTTAGCTCGCCCCGATTAAGTTACTGGGATGATGTCTCGGTCCTGAACTGAATCGCCAGACAACGACGTGGCGGACCATCATAGAGCGCTGGAGCCCTGCTGGAGCCTCGAGTCCCGCTGGCAGGCTGCCTGTTGTGTGAAGAGCGCAAGCAAGGCCTTTGTGAAGTCTGGGCTGTCGCACAGGGGCCATTGAGACCGGCGGACCCTGCGAAGTTAATGTGGTAGGACGGGCAGGCATCCAGGATGGCGGCCTGCATGTGCTTGCCTAGGCTGGTAATCTGTTGCAGCTTCCACAGCCCCTGAGTGGAGGATGGAGAAAGACCTGGTGCTCGGCCCTGGATGGAGGGAGGATGGATGGGTTGATGACCGCCCTGGGGCTTGATGTGGGATGGAACTGGCAATGGCAGAGACAAACTGGGGACACGGGGAAAAGAAGGGAACCAGGGCCTGGAATCTCGGTGCTCAGAGAAGTGCTCGTGACTTGTCGAGGCTGCTGCTGCGAGGTGGAGGGCCAGGTAACGTGGACATTTCGAGGTCGATTATTCCTTCCCGGACGCTCAGGCCGCCAGGCCGCCAGACCAGCACCAAGCCCTGGATGCCTTACCTCCTGCCTGGCCCTTGGATGCCTCACCACCCAGGCACCCTTTCAATGGAAACGGCTCCGTGACCGTGGCCCCGTCTCTCCCGGTATTCCCGC
Organism: Fusarium keratoplasticum; assembly: GCF_025433545.1. Taxonomy (NCBI): domain Eukaryota; kingdom Fungi; phylum Ascomycota; class Sordariomycetes; order Hypocreales; family Nectriaceae; genus Fusarium; species Fusarium keratoplasticum. Next base: position 1,152,035 of record NC_070537.1, on the reverse strand, counting down.
TCCAGTTTTGACTCTAGCCTCGCGAGCCTCCATGACTCTTCCTCATGCCTCTGTGCCCTTAGCTCAGGGCGTTCTCCGCAGCTAAACCCGCCCTAACGTCGCCGATACCTTGTGCAGCGAAGCAAATTGCGCAGACAGCAGGGTCTCTGGTACCCGCTTCCACTGAGCGCGGCCTCGACTGTCCCCGTGGCCTGGCTCTGGCACCGGCTCTGGCTCTGCTCTGGCACCTTTGCCACCCACCTGGCCTGGCGACCTAGACGCCTGGAAAAAGGCTCCCACCAACAGACCCGACAGCGTCCCACACCGCCCAGCGCACCGAGAAAGGCATCATCTGCTCCAGGGCGACCACCCACGCAAATATCTGTAGCCACACTAACGCCAACTTTGCCGGCGTTGGGTGGTTTGCTTTCCATGGCCGACGCTGCGACGCATGTCGGCATCGGGCTGGCCCTGCACGCAGCGCAGCGCCAGCCACGCGTTTTGTTCCCAAGGAATCGCCGTTCCCACTCTTTGACGGTTCCACCTTTTGCTCCTCAACTTCGATGGCCCTGCAGAATTCCCTATTGAGCTACCTACCTGATGCTTGTGATGGTCGACGCGGCGCCCCTCGCTGGAGTTGCCCTGCGCCATCACTGCCCTTGACGACACCCCTCGTCTCGTCTCGTCTGAATGAAACTTCCACGACCGTGACCATCATGGCCAAGCCCCGGCGCCAAACTACCGTCCATCTAAACCCACCGGAAAGAAACTTCATTGCTTGTCACAGCTGCCCTCGAACCATGCTGACCGTCTCTCCGGAGTACCGCCAGTGGCCGCCCCAGAGACATGAGCAATGCAGGAGCAACAGACAACGGATGGGAAGCATCGAAATGTGAGCAGTTCGTCTTGCTGGTGTCTCGCTTACCGTGGTAGTGGCTTTCCCCGAGGAACGACCAGAAACCCGTCGCAAACATCTGCCATCTCGAAGCGCCTGCCGATCAGATATTATTGTTTCTTCTACGGAAACGCCTTGTGCTTGACACGCCTTGCTTCAACTTGCACGGGTTGCTCACAATCGCGTCAGGAAATGGAGCATCAGGGTGTCACAGCGGGGGTGGTCATAGTACTAGGCCCAAAGCATGCCAATCCTTCCAAGCGGTGATGCACATCCCGCCTGAGTGAGATTCAAAACCCCTTCCCGGTGGCACTTTTAGCAACAAGGAAATGTCTGTCCCATGCTCTGGGCTTGGGCACCTTCCTAGCTGCGGTCCCCCAGCCCAGGCCCCCGAGGCGCATCTGCATTGTGGCGCCGCGAGCTTCAACCCTTGATGCACTCCCTTGAAGTGGTCCACACCCCTGGCGATGGTGCTGGCCTCTCGTGGAACTCGGCCTGAGACTGGCTGGGTTCACTTATGTCGTCTTTTATTACGACGCCAGCCCGTGGGCCCAAATCTTCTCCATCCCTTCTATTGCCCACGGCTTGAAGCAACTTGCATCCCTAGCGGCAGGGGTGGTTTGCCAGAGTCCAGACGACCCGATGGTGCCCACTTGCTGGAGGGACCTGCAAGCCAGCTAAGCCGCTTGAGCTCGCTCATGGGTCTGCGACACAGTCGCAGCGGGAGAGCCCATCAGTGCCATCACCACCACCCTGTTTTCTCGTTTCTCGCCTTGCCGGTACGCCAAATTTGGCGTGGTACTGACTTTGTCGACTTGGACCCCACCGAGTGAGCAAGCCTTGCTGGTCCGACACCCCAGCCCAACACAGCACACACCCACCCGCCCACCCTCACACGGCTTCTTGTCCAAGCCCTCCACTGTTCGACTCCTCCTCCGTGCTGCATACGTCCCTATCCCCAGAACACCGGCCTGATTCTCGCTCTCCGGCACTACTTCCCGCCCACCCTCCTCCGACTGTGGAATCCGCCCGTTGAGGCACCCCCTGCGCGCCCCGTATGACGCAGGCCACCCGCCGCAGCTGCCATGCCTGACTGACAATCCTAGCACCCGGACTAGCAGAGCAAAGGACAATTCTGATGAGGAACCTAGCACCCACCCCCGGCGCGCCTCGCGCTGATTCGACGCTTGTTGTAATTCCACGGTTTGCGGCCATCGTGTTGGTGTCAAACCGCCCATGCTTCTTTATTGCCTTGTGCCCAGGCCCACTCCCAGATCCATGGCGAGTTGATCTTGGTAGACTGCTAGGCTCGATTTATCCTTTCAAGCCATCGATTGCCCCATGTTTCGTTACTCCCTTGAGCCCCCTGGGGACTGTACCTCCACTCCACGATACATAACCCAAGCCGAGCCCTTCTTCAGATCTTCCAAGTCTATCATACACACGACAAAGCTATCACCGACCATAGCACACAGCTCTCAACTCTACCTCATCTCAACCATTACGATTCACCTACCAGCTTTCACTCGATTACTTGAACACCGAAGATGATGCACCCACTCTTCGGTATGCAACCGGCAGGCTCTCTGCCTGTCACATATCCCTACGATGCCATGGTTGACGACCACTCTCGGCAAATGGCTTGCTCTCAGGCTGCACGAAGATTCTCTCGAGGCTCCAACGGACAACGATCAGGAGGTGCCATGAGAGTAGTCAAGCCTACCAGTGCTAGCAACAGCCCCCGTTCGTCTGGTGTTATGGCTCGCCGGAAGACCCTTATGAACGATGGCAACTCGCAACGCCGAAGACAGCAAGTCCTGGACCAGCTCTCGATGTTCTATGACACGGAGCAACAGCAACCTACCCAGCGTTCTTCACGCCCTGTCAGCTGGCATCCCAGTTCCTATGGCCAACAACCACAGGCTCAAGCCCAGCCCATGTATGCTCTCACCTCGAGCAACATGTATGCCAACCAGCAGGATACATATGGCTACCCCCATGTTTCCCCCATGCTGGCATCAACCTCCTGCGACACATCCCCCCTAGCTTTCTCTCACCTCTCACTACCATACCAGACTGCCGATAACCTGCCCTACTACCCTTACCAGGGAACCTCGATGGCTCAGCAGTCACCGGCCTCTTGCTCGGGCATGGACACACGTCAGGTTTCTACGGAAGCCTCTGTACCCAACGACAACACGGCCTATGGTAATGGATGGGACTGGAACAGCTTCATCATGCATGGCTTTAACGCTACAACCCCACCCACACCCGAGACTCTTCCCCAAGCCGAACTCTCTCAACCGGCTGTGTCTGACGACATCCCCTACCAGGCGCTTGAGGAGCCTCTGGAGGAGGAGGGTGAAATTCTTGTTGGCATGGGCCTTTACGACGCCCCCGACAAGTATGAGGAAGACCCTCAGCTCAACAACTATCGATCCACGGTTTCCTCTCTCCTTGGATCAACATTCAGAGGAAACGAGCCCCGAGGCAAGGGCCTTAAGCTCGAGGAGACTTGGGAGCCTCCCAAGTCCGATGAGGAGGATGAGGACGACGATGAGGAAGCGGACGCTTCTAAGACGAGCTCAGTCTGATGACATGAGCCACCAATGAACTTGACTGCAACTTTTGCATGAATTACGACCTGGGGAATGTACAATAAAACAAGGTGTTATCACAGGCCTGGGAAACGGCCTTTTGGGACGGTAGACGGAAAACTATGGATCTCGGAGCGGACATGGCGCAAACGAATGTTGTACTTTTTTGGGGAAAGGGGCATGGGAACAAGCGCTGAATTTTTTGAGGTTCATAGAATCAGGCGAGGATACCCGTGCAAGATAGCACAGAGAACTAGGATGGCACAGCCGGCCGTGCCGTGCTAGTAGCCGAAACAAACAACCAAATAAAGAAATCAACAAACAAAAAAAAAACATGGTCCCAAAATGAGAAAAGCCTAAGAAAAAAAAACCGCATCCCTCTCTGACCTGCACCAAGGTTCCAGTGTTGACGCTTACCTTTGACCATCGGCGGCGGTGATGCATGCAGTTACTGTAAAAGCAAAAAGTAAGAGACCGTTGTCTCGAACAGAGTGCCGGCGGCACTAAAAAGGTACAGGGAAGCTAGAGCCTCTCTGATCCCTGTTAGACATGTGGCACACGCCGTGTGACGTCCTCCTATTGGCCGCAAAGCGCCGATCGATCAACCCCGGCCCCGCCCGTTCTCCCAGCCCTGCGTGGGTATGTGCGCCGTCCCGTTGTGCCCCGCCGCTCCTTACATCATAATCGGGAAGGAGGCTGGAGAGCAAGTTGAAATTGGGAAGAGGCGCTAGCCGCCGTGGCGCTGCATGTGGCTGGGCCCCGACGTGGCTGGTGAGGCCTCATCCTAAAGCCGACTCGAGCCATGCTGAGCTCATCTCATCTCAGCTGGCCAGTGGCCGTTATCGGAATTGGCATTGAATGACCCCGCCAACAAACTCTGAAGCACATAGCCAAAAATTTTGGCGGGGTAGATTCTTGAGCTTGGAGTCATCACAAACCATAACACGATACACGAAAAATATCAAGATGGCACAGCAGTGAGTATTCTCTTTGGCGTATGAACTTACAAAACTGATAATGGATTAAAGATCTGTTCTTATGCTCGGTGCGGGCTTTGTCACGCGTCCTACTCTGGACGTGTTGACCCAGAGCGGCATTCCCGTTACTGTTGGTGGGTAACCTCGTCCGATTTTAGGTCACTCTTGACTTGGGCTTTTTCGAGCTCTGGACGACCAAGAAGCTCAATGGATGTTTGGTGTCTTGATGTTGACCTTCTGCAGCCTGCCGAACCCTCGAGACCGCCAAGAAGCTCTCCGAGGGCGTCAACCTCGCGACCCCGATCTCGCTCGATGTCAGCGACGAGAAGGCCCTCGATGCCGAAGTTGCCAAGCATGACCTTGTCATCAGCTTGATCCCTTACACTTTCCACGCCCTCGTCATCAAGTCTGCCATCCGCAACAAGAAGAATGTTGTCACCACTAGCTACGTCTCTCCCGCCATGATGGAGCTCGACGAGGAGGCCAAGGCTGCTGGTATCACCGTCATGAACGAGATTGGCGTAAGTTTGACCCATGGCCATCAATGCATACGAGAATTGACACTGACTGTTTCTTTAGGTTGACCCTGGTGGTATGTTGTCATCAAGACCCGATGACTTTGTTTTACTTTGGAACAGCCTGCTAATCACCATACATAGTTGACCACCTGTACGCCGTCAAGACGATCGAGGAGGTCCACGCCGAGGGTGGAAAGATTCTGTCTTTCCTCAGCTACTGCGGTGGTCTCCCCGCCCCCGAGGTCTCTGGCAACCCTCTCGGATACAAGTTCTCTTGGTCTTCCCGCGGTGTCCTCCTCGCCCTGCGAAACGCTGCCCGATACTACCAGGACGGCAAGATCGCCGATGTTGCCTCCAAGGACCTGATGGGCACAGCCAAGCCCTACTTCATCTACCCCGGCTTCGCCTTCGTCGCCTACCCTAACCGAGACTCTACCCCCTACAAGGAGCGCTACAACATCCCCGAGGCTGAGACCATCATCCGAGGTACTCTCCGATACCAGGGATTCCCTCAGTTCATCCGAGTCCTGGTCCAGATTGGCTTCCTCGACGATACCGCTCAGGAGGCTCTCTCTCAGCCCATTGCCTGGAACGAGGCCACCAAGATCATTGTCGGTGCCAAGTCCTCCAGCGCTGCCGACCTTGAGGAGGCCATCGTCTCCAAGGCCACCTTTGACTCCCCTGAGGATCAGAAGCGTATCCTGAGCGGTCTCCGCTGGATCGGTCTCTTCTCTGACGAGAAGATCACCCCCCGCGGTAACCCCCTCGACACCCTCTGCGCTACCCTCGAGAAGAAGATGCAATTCGAGGAGGGTGAGCGTGATCTCGTCATGCTCCAGCACAAGTTCGAGATTGAGCACAAGGACGGCTCCCACGAGACCCGCACCTCTACCCTCGTTGAGTACGGTGACCCTAAGGGCTACTCAGCCATGGCTCGCTTGGTCGGCGTGCCTTGTGCCGTCGCTGTCAAGCAGGTCCTGAACGGCACCCTGTCTGAGAAGGGTATCCTGGCCCCCATGAACGGCAAGATCAACAACCCTATCCTGAAGGAGCTCAAGGAGGAGTACGGCATCTTCTGTGTTGAGGAGACTGTCTCCTAAATGGGAAAATGATATGGACCTGAACTGCAAAAAGGTTCCGGAAATGAGAATATGACACCGGTAGAATGTGGAATGAATAAAACGAACCACAAATTAGACGTCCCATGAACTGAAATGTGCGTAATATGCTGTGTGATAATAAACATTTGGGTTGCTGATAGCTGTGATGTTCTTGTTGTAACCCACTGTCAAGCGCTGGAAAATTATTTCACCCTGCCAAACCGTAAACCTAGGACTTCTCATCTCAACAACAAGCACCATCAAATCCTGTAAATCGCCAAAGCCTAAGACGAAAACAACTCCCTCAAAGAAAGCTACGATTACAGTTGTTCCCATGGTTCAATACGTCTTCACGCCGTGGCGCGACCGCTATGAACTTTTGCTGGTTCGCGAACAGCTCTACGCCTCATTTGACGGAATCAGCACCACCACCCAGAACCCAGAGCAAAAGCCAGAAGATGCTGGTCAGCAGGAGCATTCGGGAATCATTCGGCCTCGCCAAAATATAGACGATAAAGAAGCGAGGAGGAAACAGCATCAGGCGGTTGCGCGGGTCTCGATGTGGATGCAGCGAGGAAATTGTCCTCATATGGTTGAGTCCACGGCCCTCTTGATGGCAGCCATGTTGAGTGATGGAGAAGCAGCTGCAGGGGAGAATGCAGCCTCATCAGCGTATGCTGTACGGGCAGCATACTCGGCGGCCTTTAGTCGGTGAGTCTTTACGCATGGGATGTGTTGAACAGAGCTCACGTCAAGTCTAGGTTCGTTACCGGCCTCCTCGATGGCCACCAGGACAAGCAGCGCAAGCAGAGCATGTACTCGATCGCAAAGACGATAGGTCTACCAGCCACATTTGTAGAGCTGCGGCATCAGTCCACACACGAGCAGCTACCCTCGTTGGCAAAGCTACGCACGGCGGCAAAGAAGGCTCTGGCGTGGATCTGGGACTACTACTGGAAGCACCTCGGCGACGACACGGGCGATCCATGTCGGCAGATGGTGCTGCGATATCTGCGCGAGGGAGATGAAGCTAAGCTGGGCATCATGATTGGCGAGTTTGAGCGGTGGCCGGGGGAGCGCGTGGTGAAGACGGTGGACGAGGTTAGGAGCAGTCTACCGGGGAACCAGGTGTTTCTCAAGTGCGCGGAACTGAGCCAGCGATTGAAGGATTTGGATGGACAAAAGGGCGCTCAGGACACTGGAGCTGCAGATATACCCATGAAGGATACTGAAGCTCATGAGCCTGCCGCAGGTGATGGAGAGGCGACAGAGGTTGACCAAGATTTTGGATGGTCACAGTTTGAAGGTCCTTGGAAGCCCAAGCCCATTGGCATTGTCTAGCCTTGCTTTCAGCAATAAAATATTTAATACCCCAACTTGATATCATGACAAGTCCCTCCAAAGCTCGCCATGCGGTGTTTCTCAACGTCTTGAATGCCGATATCACGTGCCGCATCCCCATCGGGGCAACGTCATGATGCTGGAGACATGATGCCTCGCTAGCCCTGGCCAAGATTACAAAGCCTCACATCCCATTCGGCATCGTCCTCTTACACTGCAACCTTGACTCTTTCCTCTGCATTTACACACCTATGTATAGACTCGCGGCCAGACGACCGTTTCTCAACAAGAAATTTGGAATCATCTCCACAGCGGTAAGTCAATTGCTCTCAACTTTGCAGAGCTGGATCGCTGAGTTGACGTAGCTTGCTGCATCCCGCGCCATGCATATCCAGTCGATTCCCATGTGTATGTAGAGCTTCTCACCTGGTTATAGAACTATCCGGCATTGAGGGTATAGAAGATACTGACTTTCATAGGGGAGGGGAGCCACAACAATTACGCCTACTTGGTGGTCGATGACAAATCCAAGGATGCTGTGATTATCGACCCTGCCAACCCTCCGGAGTATGTGGGACTCATGAAGCCTTTCTGAATTGGCTTGCTAATGGTCCATTTCGATAGAGTTGCTCCGGTTCTGAAGGATGCTATTCAGGCGGGCAAGATTAACCTGACGGCCATCGTCAACACTCATCAGTGAGTGCTGGACAACCCCTCCTTGTGCAGCAAACTGACCCCGCCGCAGCCATTGGGACCATGCCGGAGGTAACAAGAAGCTGGTAAGGTGCCATATCGAGCTGGATTTATGATATTTCACTAATCCTGGTAAGCTCGCTGAACTTGGCACTCCCAAGCTCGACATTATCGGAGGCAAGGACTGCGAGGGTGTCACCAAGACGCCTGGCCATGGCGAGACCTTTAAGCTGGGTGACATCACCGTGAAGGGTGTTCACACGCCCTGCCATACCCAGGACAGCATTTGTTTCTTCATGGAGGATGGAAATGAAAAGGCTGTTTTCACAGGAGATACTCTTTTCATCGGCGGTAGGACCCCATATCACCCGTGTGTGGATGAGACTGACCTGGTTAGGCTGTGGAAGATTCTTCGAAGGCTCTGCGGCGGAGATGCACGAGGCCCTGAACAAGCGCCTCGCCGCTCTGCCAGATGACACCTTGGTCTATGTGAGAAGTCAAGCAGACGATTAAGTTGGCAAAGTTCTAACATCGATGCAGCCTGGACATGAATACACCAAGTCCAACGTCAAGTTTGCGGCTTCTGTGTCGCAGCGAGATGCTGTGCAGAAGCTCCACTCGTATGCCGAGAACAACAAGGTGACGACTGGAAAGTTTACCATTGGAGATGAGAAGGTTAGGATATTGTTATCGAGACCTAACAGGCTGGCTAACAAGGAGCTATAGGAGCATAATGTGTTTATGAGAGTCGAGGTTTGTCGAGACGTAGGTTGACTTTGAGCCTAGCTGACTGGATTGCATCAGGATCCCGAAATCCAGAAGGTGACGGGCGAGACTGAGCCCGTGGCTGTTATGACAAAGTTGCGAGAGATGAAGAACAACTTTAAGTGAGTAAGTATCTCTTAGCGTCAAGTTTGACGGCCTCAATTGACCATTCAAGGGCTCCCGAGTCAAAGATGTAGGCAGTCATGGAGTTTGGGCGGTTGGGAGTTGAGGCACTAGGAGAACAGATGCATGATGAAGCGACCGGAGCGTGAATATACTGAGCAGAAATGCTCGTGATAGTTGATTGAAATTGGAAAAAAGTTGAAGTCTATGTTTGGCATGTCTCCAGGGATCGCGAGGCATCCGTCTCTGACAACGGCGTCGCTTGCTACCCACTGGAACCACATCGTTTGAAGAGTCGACGTGGCGGGTTTTCATCTTGCTTCACTGTCCACACTTGCTCGCTGTAGTACATTCAAAGCGGCAAGCTCTAGCATTTTTAGAAGCGGTGGGAGGATATTCTTTCGAGGGTGATTGGAATCGAAGGTAGCAAGACTAGATTCGCGCCTCGACTGTGGACCATTACAAACCTTGAGGCTGTCGCGGTAATAATTCCCGTAGAGGGACACGAATGGCCTTTGTCCTGCGTCGAGGCGTTGGAGTCTTTGAGTCTTGGATTGTGGAAGAATGTCGAGGAGGAAAGGTTGGGAGCTGGCGAGAAAAACTGATAAAGAAGTGTCGTGAATGCGGCCCGTACAGTAGCAACAATCTCATCACACAGTCTTTTTGCACTGTCCACCGGGCGGCGCCAACCACCCGCCGTCACCACCAAGATGACCAACACTACCAACCGTGAACTGCGTCGCAAGCCGCCAACATTCTTTCCCCGACGAATTACGGCAATATTGCACATGGTACGATACTCTACAGCACGCAACACACGAAAAAGAGAAAAGGTCTAACAAGGTCTCAGCCTCCGAAGCGCAAAGCAGCCGCCAGCGGTGGTGCCGCGCCCAAGGCCCGCCAGTCCAAGCTCGCAAAGGAGCACAACGTCACCCCGCAGGAGGAGGGCGAGATCCGTGAGGCGTTTAGCCTCTTTGCGGAGCCCATGGACGGCGAGAAGCATGGAGTTCTCCCCATTGACGATGTCAAGTCTGCGCTGATGTAAGTCTCCAAAAGAGTTGTGAAGCCTAGCTCTTGCTAACAAAGTGTTTGTGGTGTAGAGCGCTCGGTGTACCGGCCTCCTCTCCCGAAGAGCTCAAAGAGTTCATCTCCATCCTCGACCCCGAATCCGACGGCTACGCGACCTTCGAACCCTTCTTCGCCATCTGCGCGCTCAAATTCCACACCCGGGAGCACAACTCTGACGCCCACCGCGCCGAGGTGGAGGAAGCTTTCCGACTCTTCACAAACGGACAGGACGGACCGATCACGCTGGCGCACCTCCGCCGTGTAGCCGCGGTCCTGAAGGAGGATGTCGATGAGGAGCTGCTCAAGGATATGATTCTCGAGGCAAATGGCGGCGTGGGCGTTGCCAGGGGCGTGGGCGTCGACGAGTTTGACGGGGTCATGAAGAGCGCCGGAGTCTGGAGGTGACATGACGTCTCGACACGTGCCTTTCCGCGATACGAATTACGAAGATACGAAACTAACTATTACTACTATACGGGCGTTTGAGGAGTCGATAGTATAAGGGGGAGCAAGTTCAGGGATCAAGTATTGGCCATACAATAGCTTGACGCAAGAATTGGACAGGACGGTCAGTGGAGTCGAGTCTAGTGTCAAGGTAAGCCAGCCTTGAGGCCTGACGACGAGATCCATGTGGTTAACTCAGATACCCCTGCAAAGATGGCGGAAATTGAACAAAGGGGCGGACAACCCTTCATATCATGACAAGCCTGTTTTAGCCCTTGGAAGCTATCATGGCGCGCACTCATACGGAACAAAGGGAAAGGGGGTTGCGTATGACGAGCTCTGGTTCTCTCGCCTTGATCGATTTTGAATAGTAACCAGGGGATGTTAAATCCTTCTAGACGAATTTCCCTGGCCGTAATAGTATATGATTTCCCGCCTACTTCTGAAACGCCATGACAAATGCAATTCCTCCCCCGCCCGTGACGACGGGATGTGTGTCAAGGCTGAAGCCGACACACTTGATGTGTTCCCAAACTAAAGATCTCAAAAAGAAAATTAAACAAACAATGAAGTGAATATCGAAAGGCCGTAATATTCGTAACTCATTGAGGCGACTGAACCGTCACCTCGCGCTGCTCGGCCGGCGCAGCATCACCAGACTCGTCCTGGGTGGCCGCTTGTCGAGCGGCTTCCTCGCGGCGGCGGGAGTCGAGGACGGCCTTGAGCTCCGGGGGAGGGTTGAAGCCGAGGTGGTCGGCGTGCCTCTTGTAGAAGTATGCGTCGGGCTTGGGGCGCAGCTCCGGGGGAAGCTCCTCCATGACACAGGCGAGGATGCCCTCGACCGAGTTCTGCTTGGAGGCGTCGCGGTGCCAGATGGTGATGAGGTGCGAGTTGAAACGGACCGAGAGACCGACGCCGCAGAGCTGATCATCTGTAGTGGGTTTGGTTAGCGCTAGTTTGTATCTGGAGTAGTTGGATAGACATACCCTCGTCGAGGACGCTCTGGAGCTTCTCGCCGATGGCTAGCAGCTGCACACGGGTCCAGACATCAGGCCCAATGCTCTTGGGGACACGGAAGGTCCAGCTACCGCCGAGAATATTGCGGCGATCCTCCCAGACGGGGCGGAAGCCAGACTTGAAGAGGTACAGAGACTCGCGCATCTTGATGTTCTCGATGGGGGTGTTGTTGGCGTATCGCCAAAAGTCCTGGACCGACTCGATCTGGGTGCCGAGCTGCTCGAGCTTGGCGTGGTACTGGTCCTTGCCGTCGGCCGAGGGCTGGCCGTCCTTGGCCTGGCGGTCAAAGTAGACGTTCCAGTAGTGCTGCGTGGGCAGGGCGCGCATCGTCTTGAGAAAGTTGCGCTTGGCGTCGTCTCGCTGCTCGGCGGGGGAGCCTCCGCCGTTCTCGGTCTCCTGGGGGCCGGCGAGGCCGCGGGTGAAGAGGGGGAGACGGGCAGACATTTTGACTGAAGGTAGAGAGAAGGGTGAGAGAGAGAGAGAAAGGTAAAGAAAAACGAGTGTAAGAAATGCGGCCTTGTTTGAGGTTTAAGGCGATGTAGATGGCAAGGTCGGAATGGATGCTACGCTACCTTGTCTGAGTGAAGGAGGGGCACGTCAGGTTGACCTGGGACAGAAGCGGAATAGCGCCCCCTTGTCTGCCTAAGCACCAGCTTGCCGCAGATACTGCCAAGTCGGGAAAGGGCAGGCAGAGACAAGAGATTCTAAGGCCTAGGATATGGCAGGTAAGCACAAGTGAGACTTGGGCTTGGACGTGGTTGAGCTGATTGCGACAAGGATAGCTTTGGTGGGGATGAGCTGGCAACTGAAGCAACAAGGTGCTTCAAAATCCACAGTTTGAACCAAGTGCCGGCAGTAGTAGCAGTAGCAGCAGCAGCAGCAGCACTAACAACTTTGGGGGCTAAAAAGGACAGTTGATACAAAAACAAGAGGATGTGCAACATCTGAGCCGAACCATCCACGGTCTGACCTGACTTGACACGAGACGTGACTTGCGGGGTCAAAGCGACAACGAATGGGAGACGTCAAGATGGAGCAGAGAGGCAATAGCGTGATTCATTGGCTGTAGCTGCTCAAGTCTAGATCCCCTCAGACAAAGAAATTACAGGCGAATCGTTCCAAGTCTGCCCAGTCAACGCTGAAACTCAGGGTGGGTTGATTTCCTGCACGCAGTCGTCACCGTCGTGTGAATATAGGCCAGGGGGGTACCGTCCAATCACATCAACCCTGTCAGCTGGTCTGTTACTCTATAATCGCTAGTGTTGTTGCCCCTTGCAATTGTTGGGCTGCCGGTGATATTGTCAAGGGAGAATATGTATCAACGACGAGGTTGAGTCTCGGACTGGACGTGATGTTAATTTAAACTTGACTTTTTATGTAGCCCAGCAACGTTTTAGCAAAGGGTAAAGTTTCTTTGACCGCCGGTAGGTGCCTGGCCTAGTTACCAAAAAGAAGCTCGGTATCGGTATTCCCCGAAAAGCGTGGCATCCTCAGTCTCGGTAGATGTCGACGATGCGACCTATCGTTCTGGTGTCCATTCGCCTTAGTGGCCCAAGATCAATGTTCTGCTCCCAGCGAAACTCGCCCGTCGCCTTTGATGTCCATCACAAAAGATGTTGCATCATGTCCAGGTGCTGTCTGACTTGATGCTCTCTGGCCCAGTGCTCCCTTCACCCTTCATCTCTGAAAGCTCCTTTTGGAGACTGGAAATGGTTGCCCGGTCCTCGGCCTGTGCTGCTCGTGTCTCGTCCAAGACCTTTCTGGTGGTTTTCAAGTCTCTCCCTGTCTTTCCCACGAGCTCAATCAGTCTCCGAAAGAGTGATAGCATGTCGTGGTCGACTCCTGAGCAATGCTGCAGTCCCTCTAGCAGACCCAAAATGTTGTCATTGGTCGTGTCGATCGAATTCTCCAGTACGCCGACCTTTTTCTTGACCGCCTGACCCACACTCGACAACTCCGTCATCCGTGGGAGGAGGTAGCTGATGTCGCCCACATGCTTCTCTGTGGTTTTGTCGAGAGACTGCACCTTGTCCTCCATAGTAGCTAGGCGTTCCTGAACTGCGAAAAGCGTTAGCCACGCATTATGTCAACGTAAATTCGCAATACTTACTATCTAGAAACTGTCCATTGCTTGGAACGGCCAGTGAAGCAGGGGTCTCGTTCGCATGTTGATGCTCAGTTTCGTCTCCTGAGTCCTGTGCTACCATGTCGCTACTTTCGATCGATATGTCCTCATCGTCGAGCGGCATGCATCTCGCCTTCGGAGTGTGGAAGGTCTCACCCTCAGAGTCATCGTCGAAATCTGCTCCCCGTTTCTGGCTTCTCTGCTGATAGCCTTCCCGAGGGGCGATGATCAAGGCATCTCTCTGAGACTGACGAAATGCGACGTCGCGATCGTAGATGCTTGTGGCTCGATCAGCCCGTGAGATGATGACTTGGTTCTGTGGGGTAGGTTCCCAATAACCGAGCCAGGGTGTTTTCTGTGCCTTGGGCATGACGATGGCAGTGCGTTTGACAGGTCTAAAGATGAGCGGATGTGAGAGCGGGTTGATGTGAGGGAGGATGGGGAATGCTGCACGGGGTTGGGAGAGGTAAGAGAGAGGATGAAAAAGAAGGAATGGTTGAGGAGGGGAAAGAGGAAGAAGAAGAGATGAAAGGAAAGGGGAGCTAGATTCCTTCCTTGTACTAATATGATTTCTATCAGTAAATCACCACTGCGCACTAGTAGTTCTACCTAACTCTTATGATGATGTTGTCAAGTGAAGAGGCTTTATCTCATGGGAAAGATGGCAGAGGGGAAATGCATTCACTAAAATACTATTGAGTACATTCCCTATAACTCGTGAAAAGTGCCCGATGTATTGATTGATAATAGGCGCTGAACAAAGCACTCGTCGTCAAGGAGTAACCTAATGGTGTATCATGGACTCACCACAATACGAGCCATATAGACAGAGTATTGATGACATAGTTCGAGGCTCTCTTCATGTGGTGGATAGTCCTGGCTACCCAGGCCTAAGTAGGGGGGGTATTTCAGCCGCTCGGCGTGCTGTTCGAGAACTACAGACATGTCAAAGTTAACAAGCCCGCTCCCAGTTTATCCAATAACTTCAAATCACCAGATAGATCTTATCAATTAAGACCCTTGATCGAACATGCAGCTTGCTCTCCCTCAGTCGACATAGTTCTCACTCCTTGCCCATCCTGTCGACTCTGGCCTCTGGACCAGCATCGTTCTAGCAAAGACTCCTAGTGGGATTGCTTAGATCTGCCTAAGCAAACCATCGTGGAATCCTGGATAACCCCTTACACTTATCGGAAACCCGAGAGGATCAACTGAGTTCCAGATGGTAGAGCTAGGATTCTTACAGGTGACGAACTCACAATTAGAGACCCAGTTGCCATCTCGTAACATATTTAAAGAGGCTGTAAACGTAGTCATTTCTAATGAAGTCGGTTTCGTATTCGCCTTTAATCACACGGGCTTTGGTGGAAGTCAAGTCCCCTTCGGTGGCGCCATTAGAAGACATGTGAGGGAGAATATTAGATAGAGAAATTACCAAATCCATGGCTAGCATAGAGAACGTAGCATCGCTTTTTGCATGTCTAAATTCCTGGTACCGCGTGAGCAAGGCGCTTGGTGAGCCTGGAGGGATAAAATAAAGTACTGTGGCAAAGTAGAAAGATATTGAACAAGGATAGCCAGCTATAAGAGTTCTGGCGTATGTGTTGAGTCGTCTTATGGTAGGTATATGAGCTGTAGTTGCAGCAAAGCCTCTCCGTAAGGGCAAATGGAGGAGTACAGTTTAGGCAATCAAAAGATATTTAAGCACCTCATACTATCTTCAAGAATTCCGGCAATGAATGCAATGTAAGAGCTCAAGAAGATAAAGTTGAAAGATCGAGCCACAAAGTAGTGTTGTAGTTTACATGCAAGAGTCCTCTGTATATCAAGAGTAGACGAGTCTCCATAAGTAAATCACACGATGGCTACTATGAGAACCTTGCCTATTGATCCACTGAGAGATGTATGTACGTAATGATGTGAAGAAAATACCGGTCTTTTTGTGATCGGAATGATTTCTAGCTGGGCTCAATTGGAATAACGTATCACCATGTGAATAGGGTAGCAACACTCAACTAGCAACTCTAACCTGAAGGACTGCAGATGTCTTCAGGCCGGATCATTTGAAAGGCGATTGGAAGTATGCCGACTCTCAGAAATACTCACTGCCTACGGAAGTCTGTGGTCAATCATTGTCTACTTTTGTTACCATTATTTGGACCTGAACCTTTTATCAAGACGGTCTGATAAAGTGTCTACCATATCCCCATTCTCTGTATCTAAACTCTGTATCTATTACATACATGAACCATGGGCTGCTCCGAATAACCCGACGGAAGGATGGAAATCCTGTAGACCGCCCCCGCGTGTCTCGGGGGGAACAACACGATCGGATGATTCCATGACAAGAGGCGGCTCGGCATCGATCCCTGCCCCCCGGCCGGACTCTCTTAGCGAGGGCAACCCGACCCGGGGGCTCGGAGGGTGGACCTTGGGAACCTGCACGAGCCACGGCAGCGGGATTGCCGTGACCCACGGCTTGGCATGTCATGGAGAGGGGCCGGAGGAGTTTGGTACGGGATGGAATGTCTGAAGGGAGTGGTGACTGGTAGATCGGTCAATATCAGTTTGCTAATCGGAAACTGATCGAGTGTAAACTAACAAGCTTATTCACAAGGTACCTGTAGAACATAGCGAGTGATAGTCATTACTCTGCTTCAATTCTTCATCACTGCCGGCCCAGTTCAACTCACGTTGACTTCGGCCGTCTTTCACCCGACAAGCATCTCCCTGGAAAGCTGCGGGATATCGATCCATCCCCGATGCCATTTCGCAATGCCAGCTAAGTAAAATGCAGTCCCCAAGTAACATTTGTAACCCTCTGATCGAATCCTCAGCTGTAGGATCAACGGTAAGAATAGAGCCACCAATCAAGTCGCCCCAGTCGTATGTACAACTGCCAAATCGAGGAGCAAGGCGACGGAGCACCTCTCTTGCTACCCCGCAAAAATTACCTGTTTGTGAAAGGGTTTCATTGGAAATGTCACGAGTGGTCAGGGTCTCGTAGGGTAGAAGAGAAGTGGTACTTTATGGGATGACCAAGTGTGTGGTACCGTCTGACATGCTGCGAATATCTCGTTGGTGCGGATCAGATTCATCAGATAGCACCTTGTTGATAGGTCCTTTTTAACCTTGTGTTGAAGCTTTAATAACTAGACCGTACGAGGGAAAAGCCAAGTAATTTCCATGTGAGTTTCTTGCCGTTATTTCCATGTCAGCAGGACCCACGGCTTGGGACCCAGCAGCAGAAATGAGTTCAGGGGCACACCTTGATCCATCATCATCAAGTGAACGTCTACAGATGACAACGAACTGTGGTGTGACCAGGTAAAACGGACGTCATATTCATTCTGAAACATGGTCCCGCAAGGTGATTGCCTGCCTTACCCGCACCGGCCCATTGAGCCGAGATGGACCGGGGTGGATGAGGGTCCCCGTCACGGGCCTCGGAGCGTCGGCGGCACGGTGGACGGGGTTCATGATTTTACGGATACGGGAACTACGGAGGCATCCATCAGTATGCCCCGCGTGAGCTGGTATGGTACGCCTTGTCGTGGAAAAGTCGTGGAAAACTTCCATCAATCAGATGGACTCTTGGTATTGTTCATGGGGTCTCTGAGGCCTCACGAGAAACTGACGATGGAGGATTGGTGTTGTGTCGATGATCTATATAATAGTTCATTACTACGGTCCTTCTGTTTCTAAACCATCTCACAAACAAGTCCATCGTCTACAACTCTCTGCTTGATCTCGACCTGTACAGTCCTACCACTATCCAGCATGAAGGCTTCAATTCTTGCTGTCGCGGCCACGAGCCTGCTCCCCTCGGCCATGGCCTGCCTCGGATACACTGGTGGCGTCCCGAAGCCCACCGATCACATCTCCAAGAGCAAGGTCATCGAGGTCAAGGCCGGTGAGGTCTTTGACGGCAAGTGGGCTAAGTATGACCGCGGATCCGGAGCCTGCAAGGGCCAGAATGAGGGCGGTAAGTGAACATGAACACTCATCGACAAGACATATGTGAAGCTAATATGCTTCCAGATGACAAGGACGCTGTGTTCCTGCTTCACGAGGGTGCTACTCTGAAGAACGTCATCATTGGCAAGGACCAAGCTGAGGGTGTTCACTGCAAGGGACACTGCACTCTCGAGTTTGTCTGGTTTGAGGATGTCTGCGAGGATGCCATTTCAATTGCAAGTATCCCATAATAACAAAGGTAGCCCGGAATATTCTAACAGCCCCCTAGAAGGAAGACAAGGCCGGCAAGGAGTCCTGGATTATCGGTGGAGGCGCCTACCACGCCTCAGACAAGGTAGTCCAGCACAACGGCTGCGGCACGGTCAACATCATCAACTTCTACGTCGAGGACTACGGCAAACTGTACCGATCCTGCGGCAACTGCAAGAAGCAGTGCAAGCGCAACGTCTACATCGAGGGCGTCACAGCCAAGAACGGCGGCGAGCTCGCGGGCATCAACGCCAACTACGGCGACACGGCCACCCTCAAGAACGTCTGCTCCGACGCCAAGCAGAAGTGCACCATGTACAACGGCTGTGCTGGTGGCTGTGAGCCCAAGAAGGTTGGAGCTTGCCCCGCTTAAGCGGTTTGGTGATGAAAGGGATACATGGGTTTAGTTTGGGCTTGATGTGTCTTTTGATTCTTGTCCATAGGCTTGTTAGCTGCTTGGAAATGAGACTACAGTTTCTAAACAAGCAGAAATGGACTTTACTTGACAAGGACCTGCTTCATGTTGATTGTCTTGGGGCATACATAGCTAACAAGCCCCCCTTAACTCTCAAACTGGCCTTTTTGCCATCAAGAAAATTGGCATGGGCTATGAAACCATTTCTGACAAGTAAACGAGAGATTGGATGGCGTGGTAGGATACTTTTTCTTTGTGTTTGGCAAACTCACACTGCGATGTGAGCTCACCGCAAAGCAATCACTGTCAACCCCCCGCTCAACACATTCCATTTGTCCTTGTCTATCAAGCAAGCTTGTAGTAATGTCTAGTAAATAACCAGAGCCAACTATATTCCTGAAAAAGCTACAAAGTTCCGTACCATTACGTCAGCTCGATCCTCTTACTATAAAGTCACAGTGTCTCCTCCTCGTTTCTGCCACTTACACTGCTACCCTTTCACCACGAAATGAACATGGCTATTACGCAGTATGAAGGATAGCAACCGGATATCTTCTCCCCCGCAGCCACAGCCAGACGAATCAACTGGTTTTGAAGATTTTTATATATAAAATTTCTTCCTCCTAACCATAGCGGGTTACCCATGAGATCAATACCCCCCAAAGATAGGTTGGGGCTGAGGAGTGACTTGGGCCTGAGCATGCGAATTTTCGACTTTACCCCTTTCACTGTCGTCAACAACAACAATATATACAGCCGTGCCCGGATTTACCGCCATGCCATTCTAGTCATGAACCGTGTTACAATCTGGAATCACATCTTCCCTCTTTGTCGGAAGAAACCCACATTCTTGCGTCGGATCCGGAGGGAGTCGCCAGCACGGGGCGGTGCTCTTTCAAGGCTGAGCGTGATGGGAGACATGGGGGTCCACGCCGTCATCCAATGTGTATATATTCTGCGTCTCGGCTCCCTCACCTTTCTGGATGACTATATGCAGACAACGATCCATCGCAATCCTTTCGTTGTGGTCAACTCGTCAAAGAAGGGGCAATGCGACCACGTGTCCGCACATAGAGGACAGACGCTTGCGAGGACAGGAACCTGAAATGGTTCGATGATGGCCTTGGGAGGATAAAGATGGAGAGCACACGGAGAAACAGGAAGCATGCGTCTTCTTCAGTCACACGGCTCTAGAAGCAACGCGGACTTTCAGCCTGCACCATCTCAGCCTTGACAGCCATCAGAAACCGGTGCAGATTTTGTCTCCTCTCCTCGTTCTTATCTCCATCTTATGCGGGGATATATATATCAGTGTTCGGTGAGCGGTCTGAACCACTTGGGCGGAAATTGTCGATGAGGACCAATTGGGGTTTCCCTTTGCGTCTATGCTACGTTTGGAAGATTCCATGACCGAAAGACACAATGGCCACCTTCGGGTTTGAGTTACACCTACGTTCTTGGACTTGCGAAGTGTAGCATCTGCTGCAGGCTACCTTGAACACCCAACAATCCGTCTTGAATCACTACCACCAAACATCATCCTGAAACATCTTCTATCCTTTCCCCGACATGTGGGTGTAGTTCTTCCATTATCGCGTCTCTTTATATATATGGTTGAAGGCATGATTATCCGAGTCCTTCAAGAACAAGACCCAGGGAACGGATATCCTACTGAACAAAAGGGGAACAAAGCACCTTACAAGCTTCTATATATGAACCACCTTTTTCAAGATTGATGGCCAATTCACCATCAAAGACAAAGGCGAATTTGACGTCGTAATCTGCAGTGGCAGTTTCGTCAAAAAGCTATACGAGGGCTGGATGGCATACACCCACTTTCTCAAAGCGATCCACCGTGTTGGCCTCAAGCAAAGTCACAGTGCCTTTCGCTCTTTCCTGATTCATTTCACTTGCCACCTTTGGAGACTGGATAGCGAGAGGTGTAACTGAGGTGCATTGAGCATGATATATATAATCAACAGACTTGACGGGGACGAGCCACCAGAAGTTGAGACAATCTACGTCACCCACTACAGAGACATTGTCAACTTTTAAGGAATCATAACCTCATCTCTTGCCTGCTCTTTACACTTGAGCTAAGACGGGGCTCCCCTTCTACCCACAGGCGCTCACGCCCAACAGGTGCTGAACAGCGTCACCGGTCTGGGGGCATTTATATTATACACAACCCCGACAAATGAGGCAGGCTATATCCAAGGAGTCACTCATTTACCACTCCCATACGTGGCATCAGACGGGGACCTCATCGAGGGTTCCAATAAGGGTGCCGACGTCAACACCAAGACCAAGATATGAAGGAGAGAAAAGCTGACCGAAGGAAGGCAGTCGATCGACAACCACAAACGCGTGTTGCTAGCTAGAATATTTAACTCGAATCTCCCCTACTCTAATGAGCTTGGTGTGTTGGCTTTTACGAACCGGTTATCCATTTCGTTCGTTTTTCTACATTCAAGACGGAAAGATTCAAGGTGGCATGACCCAAGTTAGTGGGCTCGTTGATAAGGATATAATCGATGACTGTATTTACAACTTCTACTACAACCAATACAGGATCTACTACACCGGGGTGATGAATAACCCAAAAGCTAGGCAGACAGCAATAGTAACCTAGTCAGAGGACCTCATGGGTAATATAGGACTGCACATACAGTGCATGATAGAGCACGAGGCTAAATATATAAGCAAATGAATCTTTTAGACATGAGCCTATGAAACCTAAAACCTACATGAGATATTCAACCCAATCCAAGCCAAGCCAATCAGTCAATCGTCATTCAAGCCAACGCTCCCAAAACACCGTGCTCCTGCCAATGCTATGCCTCTTCTCTTGATCCATTTCAAAAGTTCTCCCTCAAGCCCAGTGGCATTCTGGCGCTGTCCTCGTCCTTGAACCTCGACAGGTCGCCTCCGATCAGCTTCCTCAGGTTGCCCATGTCCTGGAGATAGCGCTGCATCTCTTCCTGCAGCTCGTCCTCGTCTCCGTACGCCGTGCTCTCCGAATCATAATCGTCTTCGTCATAATCGGATCCGTTCTCCTTGTCCTGCTCGTCCAACTCTCGGTCTGTCTTGACCTCGACCGCAGGGATGGGGTTCTTGAGGCTTTCGATAGCCAGCTTCAGGTGCAATTTCAGAGCCTCGTTTTCGGTCTGGAGCTTCTTGATCTTGCTCTCTGCCACCATGCTGCGCTCCTCCATCATACGCTGCATGGTAGCAACACGGGTCTGATACTCCTCCAGTTTCTCCTCGGCTTCCTTGGCGTTCTTTTCTTGTTGTCTCGAGTCCGAGACAGAAAGCTGAAGAACGCGAATCTCTTCCGCCATGGCGGCAATCTGGGCATCTCTTTCGGCTGAGGACATATGGTCCTGGTTGACCACGGCCCTGGTGCGGATACGCTTGGCTTGATCGGCGTATCGGAGGGTTGAGAGAGTCTCTTCGTAGTCTGAGGGAGCAATACAAGCAATCATGGCGGTCTTGCTGTTTCCACCCAGCGAATCCTTCAGGAGCCATGTGAGGATAGAGTCTCGGTATGGAACCACCTCCTTTCGCTTGCCGCCTCGGTGCGCCTTCGGGTCTGCCAGAGCAGCAATGACTCGTCCAAGAGTCGTAAGGGACTTGTTGATGTTGCTACCCTCGCGAAGTCGGGCACCAGTAGCTTCAGTCGCCTTGGCACGTTCACTACCAGCGAGATCCACCAATCGAATACGGGAGCTTCGTTCCGTCGTCTCATCAGTCTCCATGTCGTGGTGAATCTGCTTGAGCATGATTGTAAAGACGGCATGACTTCGACTACTGGTGTCGTTCATCTTGGTGCTTGCTACCGTACGCGAGGCATCACCCATCTTCATGTAACGCAGAATCTCGTTGATGTTTCGCACAGGCACTTCGGTGAGATCCTTGACGTATGGGCCGTCAGTGGGCGATTCCCGGATCTTGAGATAATTGGGTGTCTTGTTCGGCATAGCAGGGACCAAAAGGTCGCGAACGTGTTCGTTGTAGACCTCAAAGTACGAAACTCGGACGTTGTAGGCGACGTTGGAGTTTTCGCTGTGAGCGGCGTCGATGCGCTCGAAAAGGTCCTCGCAGGTCCGAGGGATAAGTCCAGGATGATCAGGAGTTCCCATCATGGTGTAACTCTTTCCCGATCCAGTCTGTCCGTAGGCAAAGATACATGTGTGGTAACCCTCAAAGTTGTGGTCGAGAAAGTCCTCGCCCAGGCTGTTGTAGACGTCCTCCTGGGTGGCATAGTGCTTGTCGTTGGTGTCGTGACTCCAGAAAGAGTTGTCGAAAGTGAACTTCTTGTCCTCGATTACCTTTCGGGTCTTGAGCTTGGCGGCAGCGGGATCTTGGTCGTCGGGTGCGAATAGAGTCGTGAGCTGAGTGATGGGGTCCATCTCAATGAGACATCTTGCTTGGCGCTCGAGTTCTGCTAGAGTCAGCACTTGATAGTGTGTCGTCGGAGGATATCACCAGTCTCACCTCTCTTGAGGAAGGCCCTCACTCGGACAACAACTTTGACGTTGCCTCCTCCGTCCATCCTGGCGAGCATGGGCAACGCCCCATCGCGGGACCGCAGTGAAGGCGTTGAAGCCGAAGAGTGCACTGTCCGAGCCTCAGAGGGCGAAGCAGGCATCAGGCGATGATCATAAGCCATCGTCAAAAGAGTCTGGTTGACGGTGTCGATGCTGTCGTGAAGTCGTTGGCAAAGGATGTGCTACATCACATATGCCTCTCTCCTTCCTCACTTTCTTTTGTGCGATTTGTTTACTGCTGTCATGGGCGTTGCTAGGGTGAGCTGCAGGGGTGGCTGGCATCGCTCTGGCCGTCTTTAACTGGTGCAACCGGGCTGGAGCTTGGGCCAATGGCCCACCGCCACCCGGCAGAGCTAAACTTTGTCGAGATTAGCGCACTAGCATCAGCCGCTGATGAGTGACAGAAATAGCAGCGTACCACAGCTAGCAGTTAATTTTGTCGCCTCTTCAGCAAATCACCTTCCTTTGCTGCAAGTCACTCTTGCACGCGGGGATGGAGGTGCAAACGCGTTCGGGGAAGGAAAGCTTCAGCCACTTTAGCTCACTAACCATTTTCCCGGACTTGGAGCGCGACTCCTCCCAGTAGATGGCCATCTCCAGACTCTTCTTCCTTCACCATCAACGCCAGACAACCAACACGTCCTGACTACGTTGTTGATCCCATTTTAACCAGGTCGCGCTCCCTCGCGTCATTTTTGCATAATTTTTATCGTCCCTCCCTCCCTCTCAATTCCTATTCTCGACAACTTGTCGCATCCACCATATCCACCATGGCGCGCACCAAGGAAGACGTTGTCGCGACATCGCCTCGTGTCGCCAAGTCTGCTGCCGGCATCAGCAAAGATACAGAAACCCCAGTAAAGCGCGGTCGTGGTAGACCTCGCAGCGCCGTTCCCAAGCCCGCCTACGTCCCCAGCGGTCGTCCCCGTGGCCGTCCCAAGGGAAGCACCAAGGCCTCGAGCGCGAAGAAGGCTGCTCTCGGAGAAGCAGTTGGCCTCACCAAGAAGGCCGCATCAACGGATGCCTCTGGCGCTAAGCGAGGACGTGGTCGACCTCGCAAAGTTGCCCAACCCGAAGCCGAAGGCGAATCTACAACCCCGAAGTCTGGCAAGAAGCGTGGCCGGCCAAGCAAGAATGCCACCGAGAGCCCGGCTGCCCAGGATGTGGCTGAGGACGACAACAAGGAATCCGAGCCCGTGGAGGCTGCTGAGCCCGTGGAGGATGGTAAGCCTTGACCTTGGCGCTCAGTGATGAAGTAACCCATGCTAAGGCGCAGCAGCCAACGCCGATGATGAATCGGATGGTGACATTCCCACAGCTGGCCAAGAGGAATCGGCCGATAAGGAGGTCCGTCCATCACCATGGCTATCCGGTCTTAAGAAGATGTTTCGCTGATGATCGCAGTTGCCGGATGATGACTTGTCCAACTAGAGTGGTGGACGGAGACGTCTGCGCAGAGGATAGCATGGGCCATGTCTATTCCTAGGACGGATTATACTCTATATAAATGCCAGGCGGTTTGACTTGGCTCTGGCACCAAGCTGTGATGCTGGGCAATGTAATGGCATCAGGTTTATGGGCGGCATGGGGGATTACTGGTTTTACTATGCAGAGGAGTTTTGTGTTATTTATTGATCAATGCTGGGAAAAGCCGGCTCTTTTGACTATTTGATTGTTTCCGTTGCACTGGACGCGTGATCAAACCTTCTTCCACGTCTCGTACTCATCTTTGAGATGGTCCTTTAGCTTTTGGAATTGGTTCCCAAAGTTACGACCACACCTCCAACACTTCATATCCCACTTTAGATACGCCTCCTCCTTTGTGTTTCGCCGTGGATCATCAGTTGCCAGCGGAAAGTCATCAACGTTGACCAGAAACGGCGTGTTGAAGGAATTGTAATGCTTCCGGTGTCTCAGCGCCTCCGAGTACATCTCGCGCGACAAGACGTGCACATGCAGATGCCGCATGCTGGGCACGGCGTGGACTCCGGAAATGACCTCTGCATCCCAGTCCCGTCCCGCCGGCAGCTCCCCGCTCTCGCCGGGCTCCGCGTCCCCATTGAGGACGGCCTGTCGTTGTGCGTCGCTGCGGCTCTCCGGCCCGAGACGGCGTTGCAGCTCCTTCACCACCAGAGCTCTAAGGCGCGCCGTCTCGGCCTTTACGCTAGCTAGAAACTCGGGGTCGTCGAATGCTTCAAAAGGATGCAGGAGATTATGCTTTGTTGAGCGTGGGAGGAGGAGGGTGTGGATTGTTGCCTTGGGATAGCGATCGTTTATGGCGACGAATGAGTCGTTGTGGTAGATGACGCGTGACGACGGATATGAAGCTGGGTCTTCAAGGTACGCACCCAGACCCATGCGGTCTCTGAAAGGGTTTCCTCCTCGCGACATTCTAGGCGGCGGAGCAGACAGGGGCGCCTTTCGCTTCGGTGCCATGAGCTCCGTGACTGTGAAGCGTGAGAAGGTGAGAGAGCGATGTGAATGGGTGTTTGCGTACAGGCATTGCGAGCTGATACAGGCGCTTTCCCTTCAATTTCTTCTTTGGTTATGGCCTCTTCGGGCTCAGAGTCTTGATGCGCCATGGGTATTGAAGCGAGATTTGAGGTGAGTTGATGGTTTATAGGTAGTGGAGGAGGTTAAGGTGAGGTTGTCATGGGTGCTCATGACAGCCTACCTACGGAGGCCCACAAGGGCTAGTTGCTGCCTTCAAGACCAGGAAGCTATTTGTTGCATAGCCTCAACTGCTGCGGACCAAATTTGAATGAAAAATAGGATGAAAGAAGTAAACCACACATAAAATAAACATTTATACAGGTGAATGTAAAAGTCACTGACAAGGAATTCAAGCTGGGGTGGTGTTTATGGTCGTCCGTAATGCCCCGCCGTGCCACTTCTCCCACCATGCTCATGACTCCTTATTCTCCCTGATGAACCAGTGCACTGTTGCAACATGAATACTAGACATTATAGACGCAAAACCAAAGCTCTGAGCTGAATATTCAAACATTGCATCTTGGATGTGCCCTATAGAGTGTTCTTCTTACCGCTCTTAACAACCTTGCATGGCTTTCACGTTATTCTCGCCTCAACATCAACAGACATTGGAGCCTGGTCAAGGTCATTGCTTTTCCTCTCATGTATGATAATCTCACAAACTTCAAAAACCCAAGCAAATACCCCGTCTAAGCATCCAATCCATCAAGCTCAATCATTTTCCTCACAAGCGTAATCACCTCCTCATCCTTGACGCTCAGCTCAGGATTCTCAACCTTCTTGGCAATCAACTCGTCAACCATGCCCCTCAGTCTCGCCAGCAACACTCCGATACGTGCCCAGCCTCTGAGTCGCAGCCATCCATCCACGAGGAGTCCTCTGCCCAGGGTGTCGAGCTCGATGGGGCCTGAGAAGAGAAGGAGAGTGTACGCGTTGAATGCTGCAGCCGTGTCAGTATGTGCCAACCCAAAGGTCATGATTAATACGTACGCGTCAGATCCCGGATAAAGATCTTGCTCGTCGAAATGAGGCTAAAGTACGCCATATACGCCGCGTTACCCGAGAAGCCCTGGCTTCCAAACAGAGTGCTGCTAGGATGCACAAATACTCGTCCATTCTCCTGGTTAAAGTACTTGATCGACCTCGCCTCGGGGTCCAGCTCAACAGCACCAGACATGGAACTGGCAAACTTCTTGTCAGGGTACTGAATCCGTGCGATCTGAGGCGTGAAGGCCGCTGCCACGAGGGCTCGCAGGAGTTGAGGAGAGTCGGAGCCAACACCGCGACCGTGGGCTTCGCTCGTGGCTTCAGAAGGCGGGACGATGCCAATCTCTCCAAGAGCCGTGTAGTACTGTGCCTTCGTGTTGGAGATGTCAGACAAGGTCTGGAAGTTGAGGAAGTGCTCCTCGCACCAAGACCGGACATGGCGCTGAGGCATACGGTCTTGCATCATAGCATCCCACTCCTGGAAGGCATGGAGATCGGTCAAGAGATCGCCATCGCCGCTGTAGAATATCATCCGAGCTTCCTTGGCCTCATCTCTCTTCTCTTGTGGCGACACAAACGGACTTCTTGTGCTCAGGATCGCAGCAATCGTAACACAATCATCCAAGCAGCCAAAGATGGCACCGAATACCATCAACTTGCCACATCTCAGGTCAGCGGGTAACATGGCCAGTTGCTGACCCATAGCAGTCAACTCATCACCATCAAGGGCTCCCATACGCCGCAGGAGCTTCATGGCGCCATCAATAGCCGTAGCATCGGGAGGTGTAGGGGATCGCCCAAGGAATCCAGCAACATCTCTCATGCCCATGGCACGGACCGAGAGGCACAGCTGCTCCAGAGGTACACGCCGAATTTCAGGCTCTGGTCGTTCAGGCATCTGCTGTTCCAGGTTCTGCGTAAAGAGCTTGTAACATTGGCCCTCTTGGACACGACCAGCTCGACCGCGTCGCTGCTTACAGGCTGCGCGAGATGCCCACGTCTCCTCAAGCTTTCGCATGTTGTTTTGCACATCAAAGCTGGTCTCCTTGACTTTACCGCTATCAATCACCACAACGATGTCGTCAATGGTGATGGATGTTTCTGCCACATTGGTAGCAACCACAACTTTGCGCTTCCCAGGTGGAGCGTTGGCAAACACTCGCTTCTGCTCGCGAGTCTCGAGCGAGGCGTGCAGAGGAAGAACATGGAGGGAGCTGATGGCCTTCAGAGCGTGACAAGACTGGTTGATCTCACCAACTCCGGGGAGGAAGATTAGAATACCACCCGTCTTCTTCTCATACGACAGCTCGTAGTCGATGGCCTTGACAGCGTCCACAAGAAGGCCGTAGTTGATACGATGTCCCAACTTCTGAATGACCTTGCCCATGGCCTCGTCACCGATGAATCCATCATCAGACTTGTCGGTTCCATATCCAGTCATCCGGATCACATCATCAAGATAGAACTCGTCCACAGGGAATGTTCGACCTTCAATCTCAACCGTGCCCACGTTGAGCCCCTCAGATGCAAAGTAGTTCTTAAACGTGGCTGCATCCAGTGTGGCGGACATGAGAATGAGCTTCAGCATATCCTTCTTGGCCTTCATGACGTCGCGGATGAGGTTTAGCAAGAAGTCGGTATCAAGACTTCGCTCGTGCACCTCGTCGATCACGACGTGACTGACATCTGCCAGAGACGCCACCACATCCTCAACTCGACCTCCTGAAGTCTGGAGTCGTCGAAGCAAGACACCAGTGGTAACAAAGGTGATCCGAGTATCTTTGGATCTTCGCGACTCGCCACGAATAGCATAACCGACCTCATCTCCAACACGAGAGCATCGCTCTTCCGCAACTCGATCCGCAAGTCCAAGTGCCGAAATTCGTCGTGGCTGGGTGACAATCATGTTGGCACAGCCGCCTAGTCCATTGGCATACAGATCGTCCAAGACAAACTGCATAGACTGCGTAGATTTACCCGAACCCGTTTCTCCGCTGATGATGGTGACATGGTTGCTCTTCACGGTGCCAATGATGGCTTCCCGCATCTTCCATGCTGGCAGCCTCTGACGCTTCGATAGCATGTCCTTCCACGAGGGTGAATCTTGTCGTCGCAGCCATTGCTCTCTGTTTCGCTCATCCTTGATCCACTTGATCATCTTAGGGGCACGGGAAGGTCGCTTCTTCTGGGAAATAGCTGCAACAGGCTTGAACTCGGCTGCGGCTGAAGAGACTGCAGAGATATCCACAATCTTTCCGGGGTTTTCAATGATGCCGTTAATGTTCTGCTGAACCCAGTCCATAACCAGATAGATCTTCATTGGCTCATCACGCAACGACTCTTCAATATGCTCGAGGGCTTTGCGGATGATGCTGAGCTTGATGTAAGAAGGCAGGTTGGCAACGATGGACAGGATCAAGTTGGCGGGATAGGTAGCTGGCCGTCGGACCTGTAGGAAAGCCTCCACGGTTTGCTGTCCATTCTTGACCGAATCCAGCTTGATCCGAATGACGTTGTCTCCGTCACGCTCGAAGCCATCACCATACATGGCCTCGAGACTTCCAACCTCTTCTTCCCACTGCTCTTCGGGAGAGCCTAGGTCTAAGAAGTCGGCATCATCGGTAGACTGGGAGTCGCTAGAAAATAGCAAGTTCTGCAGTGTCTCGGCAGCTTTGCCCTCATCACCACCTTGCTCATCTAGGACTCTCGTAGCCAGCTCGAGAGAGTACCCCGACTGAGCAAGACGCTTGATAATTCCCTCTCTCCTCAAGTTGGTTGTACCGACAGACACACCAGCAGAGTAGCTTTCCGGCAACGCCCATCTAGGAAGGTCATCTTCGGGAACGTGGATGAGCAGCCACTCAAGCGTCTCTTCTCGGTCCTTGCAATACTCGACCGCTTCTTCGACATGGCTTCGTCGAAAGCCAAGCTTGGCCAGTTCCGCGACAATGGCGTCCTTCTGAGCCTTTGGCATGTGGACATCGTTGGGATTCCACTTAACTCCAGTCCGTAGAAGAGTCTCCAGCTGTGCCCTCGTCTTCTTGCCCATCTCGACCTTGGGCGCAGTACTCCATCCTTTCATGATGTTGGATGATCGTCCAGAACCATTCCCGGCGTTGCTCATGAGGAGCAGTCCAGCCGCTCCAGGCATAGCTGCCGCCTTTGCCTTGGCTGCTTCGATCTCCTTCCTCTTCTTCTCCGCCGCAGCCTTGGCCTCCTGTCGTTCTTGAAGAGCCTTGAATGGATCCGCCTCGTACATCCAAGCCTTGCCCTCTTTTACGTCGGCGGTTTTGAGAGCCTGGAAGTCCTTCCACAGCGATTTGTGATCCGGTGGAAGAACCGTATGCTTGTTCTGCATGCTGCACACTCTAAAGAGAGCATATGTAGCCGCTGCATGCTTTGCCTCGATAGCTGTCGGCCGCATAATCAGATGCTTATGAGTTGCGGGGATCTTGAAGGGCTCAAGCTTGGTCATCTGCTGCGTCTTGGGGTCCTTTGCGCTCAAGGTGACCCAGACGGAGAAACCGTCTGGTGTCTTTCTGGTGTCATATTCCGGCCGCTCCCACCGCTGCTTTTGGCAGTATTCGCTCAGCAAGTTGACCGGTAGTTTTCCAGTCCACGAGGAGCCACCGATGAGCTGCTTCACTGTCGGTTTAGGAGGGCCTAGTGATGGAGTTTCTGGGGTCGAGGTGCCCGCCTTTTGTCCTTTCTTACCCTTGCCTTGCTCCTTGGGCGCGGCAGAAGGGAGAGGGTTGGACAGATCAATCCCCGCGTTGGCCTTGGCCTTGCCCTTTTTCACCATGATGAAGGCTGGGAATATGGGGGTGTTGTTGAAGAAGGGATAATATCAAGCTGGAGGCGATTGGTGGAGCTCTACGCGAAGTGACCAACCATCCTAATCAAGTTGCTTGGATTGGTTGAAAGAGCAAGCAAATATATGCTGTTAGTGGGCACGAAGGATTAATATGGACTCGATATCACCAATAACAGATTTATCTGTATATGTATCAAGAAGAGACGGCGAAAGACGCTGAGGTTGTCCAAAGAAGCCAGATTTTGAGGTCAACCCAAGCCTGTCACTGCCTAATTGTCCAGAAAAATTGTTTATAGAACTCACACTGTGCAGGGCCACATAGTTGTGTTGTGTGATACAGTGCGATAGTCATGATGGTTTCTTGCCCCACCATGCCTTTAAAATCGTTGCTGACCGTCTTCAAGAGGAATGAATTCGCAATTATCCGGATACAATTTGAGCTTAGACAGACCTTTTACAAGCGATTGTCCAGAGACATTGATATCATTGCACACCATGAAGCAGCATCACATGTCATCACTTCAAAGCCATGCGGATCATAGAATGAGGGGCAAACACTCCTTATTTTTGTTGACTACGGGTTTGGCTACTGTTGAACCAGACACACCACCACTTGGTAGTGAATCAGCCGCAGTTTTCAAGCTTCATCTCGGAATCTCCCGATGCACTAGCACGGGGTTCCACCTCCATTCGCATCAATCATACATGATGCTGCCAGACTCCTTCGGCGCCGTGTTGCGCGAGTCTTGTGGGCCTGGACAACACCCTTCATGATGCCCTTCTGCCTCCACTTCGACTCGTCCACCTTGGCCACTTCTCCGGCACTCCTCTCGAGATGCGAAGCGCCTCCGCTGTCTTCGCTCTCTCTCACTTTCTTCCTCTCTCAGGCTGGAGCTTTCAAGCTACCATAGGGCCTGTATTCTGCGGGGATGGGATTTTCCCTCGCATAAACCTTCCAGATACATTAAAAAGACGCGGTTGGGTTGGGGTGTGTGATATCATAGGGGTGGGGGTAAAATGACAGTCTGGTAGAACTGTGCTGGGTAAGGGGTCGTGATGCTACTATAATGCAAGGGTTGAAGACTGCTCCACGTTTCGGATATCCAGTCGGAAGTCATCAAAAGGCATGCATTGTCCTCTCAGAACGCTGCTGCAAGGTCAGGCCCTACATGTCCATCGCGTCGCTGCCCTTGCCAAAATCGAAGCCGCCAGATGGGGCAGCACCGTTGGCGCCGAAGCCGAAAGTGCCGTTGGGGCCGGCGGGCTGCGAGGCCATACCCTCATCAGCGTTCTCCTCGTCGTCAGAGAAATACTTCTCAATGATGTTGTAGGCCTTCATGTAAATCTCCTCGTTGGCGTTGTTCTGGCAGTCGTGGATCTTCTCCATACCACCACACTCCTCAATGAAGAGGGCGTAACGGTTGATGGAGTCGCCGCTCTCGCCAGCAGCCTGCTTGTCGAGGTCGCCAATCTTAAGAATGTTCTCAAGACCGTCGAGAGCAACCTGGATGATCTTGTTGTCGGGGCAGGCGAGGAGATCGCAGAGAGGCTTGATGCAGCCCTGAGCGACGAGGTATCGGATCTGCTCAGGCTTCTGCAGACCTCCAGAGGTGGCATTGCTGATGGCCCAGCAAGCCTCCTTGCGGGTCTTCAGGTCACCGTTCTGGAGAAGGTGGATCAGAGGAGGAATGATGTTGGCATCGATAACGGCCTGGATCTGGGACGAGTTGCCGGCGGTAATGTTGGAGATGGTCCAGCAAGCCTCCTTGCGGATACCGTCCTTGGTGGAGCTGAGCAGAGAAAGAAGGCAGGGCAGAGCACCGCAGTTGATGATGACCTGGGTCTGGACATCGTCACCGGTGACAATGTTTCCGACGGAGCGCAGCGCAGGGGTCTGGACAGAGGTGGAAGCGTGCATGAGCAGCTCCACGAGTCGGCGGGGGATGCCAGCCTCGATAACGGCCTGGATCTTGTCGTTGGATCCATCAGACAGGTAAGAGATGGCCCAGCAAGCATCGATCAACACCTCGTCGTCGAGAGAGTAGACCAGCTTGGAAAGGACGGGGAGAGCAGGGGCGATCTAAGGGCACATGTCAGCTTGCGTTCATATGGTTCGATGTTTGGTCACTTACGGTGCTCCAGTCGGGCTGAGGGGTCTTGCCACGGCAGAAGTTGCTGAGAGTCCAGGTCGCGTTACGGAGCATGCTGAGCTTGCGGCTATCGCCGAGGAGGTTAAGGAGAGGCTTCAGGGCACCGCAGCTAAGGACATAGTCGCGGCAGTGAGGGCTGTCACCGGCAATGTTGCCGAGGGCCCAGACGGCCTGTTCCCGCACATCGGGCTCAGGGCTGGCGAGAAGCTCGACGAAGATGGGGACAGCGCCGGCCTCGATAACAACCTGTGTCTGGGTGGCGGAGCCGGAGGCAATGTTGGTCAGAGCCCAGGCAGCCTCGAACTGGACAAGGGTATGGGGGGATCGCAGGAACTCGACGAAGCGGCTGACAACACCGGTCTTGATGACCTCCTCGATCGGGGGGTTGCGCTCCTTGGAGAGCAGCTTTCGGAACTTGGTGGTGGCTTGGATCTGCGCATCGATCTGGTCCGAGAAGACGCCAGCGACCATCTGAGGAAGGTCCTCGTTCAGCTAAGAGGAGGGGTCAGCAAGGGGTCTCTTGGCGACGATTCAGACTAGGATTGTGAAAGTTAAAGGGCACGTAGAGGCGGTAGGGCCATGGAACGGGACGTGAGCGTCATGGCAGACGTGGTCGGCCTCTGCTCAGGTCACCGAGCCATACGCAATGTGGGGTTCCATGAGATGGGTTATTTTCCCCCACATCACAGGCGGGAGGGACGGGGCGAAGCGAAGGACGAGATTTGCAAGCCCGCCTTGAGACGACGCCCGAAGTAGACGACGCATAGATGAAACGGAAGATGAAGCACATACCTGAGACTCGGTGGGAGCGGACTCATCGTCGCTGTCGGGGGCGGCGCCGAGGGAAGCGCCAGGGCGGTTCTCACCGGTTCCAATACCTCGTCGCTTGGCCAAGTTCTCCTCACGCTTCGCCTTTCGGATCTCAACCTGCTGCTCCTCGCGGCGGCGACGGAGCTCCTCAGGCTTGAAGGTGTTCTTGGCCTTGAACTGGGTGCGGCGATGCTCGGGGATGTATCGCTCAGCCATGGTGACTGGTTTTGTTTTGGTACGAGGGGGCGTTGGTAGGTGAACAGCAGCAGCAAATTCTTGTGCGGGGGGGAAGCGCAAAAGATGTACGAGAAGGAGGGAGCTCAGCGTTTAAATGAAAATAGGCCGGCTCAATAAGGTTCCTCGCTTGGGTAAGATGGCGGGAAGAGTCGAGAGATGTGAGGAGGAAAGGGAAAAGGAGGAGGAGGAAGATTTTGTTGTTGATGGAGAAGGTGAAAGAGGAAGGCTCAAGTTGGGTTGGTCGGCCGGGGACTAGGAGGGCGTTGAAATGATTGACCCAGCAGGCGAGTCTTTCTTTGGGCGATGGGCAACAGTCACCACTGACTTCCAAGAGAGCTAGGCCCAAAAAGAAGCCGCTACCGCCTGTGCCAAAATAAAGGGCCCCGGTCGGGTGATTTCAGCCTCAGGTCTCAGGCAGAAACTTGGGCGCCATGGAAAGCGTCCAGAATCATCCACGCACGCATGGGCATGGATGGATGGATGGATGGATCCCTTCATTCACCCACTCGCAGCCCAGGCAAATAACCTCTTCTCCTCACTGAAAGGCGGTGGGTGATGGATGGTGCCTGAAGTTGACGCATCAGGTACTTGGCAAACACTGCTGCCTCAACAATTTGTATACAGTATCTGCAGTCTTCAATTTTATTACTGTATCTCCCTCCCAGGCTGTGCCAAATTTATCCCATTCACATGAAAGCAAAGCAATTTGCCACAAAATTAAGATGAACAGTCAAATCACATGCACCATCACGTGCTGTCGCGACACAAAGACATAGAGGGGCAAGCCTCTCTACGCGTCCGGTCCCTTTCATGTGCGCTCAGACGCCATGGACCACCGCGTCTCACTGACCCTCTCCCCATCACACGACGTCACATCTCAACTGTGACTATACGCGACCGCGTAAAGCTGCAAACAATCAGAGATCCTCTTACTCACTGCCATTTGCCTCGTGATGTAGGGATTGCCTCGCATCTCCTTCATCAGCTACAATGTCGCCGCCACCCTTACTTCCGGGCTATGTCTCGATTCGTAATATCCTTGACGGCCAGATTCGCCAAAATTCCATGGTCAATGTCATTGGTGTTATCGTCGATTGTCGTGCTCCTGTTCCGACCAGAGGCACTGGTGAGCCACTCTATCATCACCATCTCTTACCACGCTAACACGCGCTCAGACTGGAAATGCCAACTTCGCCTCTATGACTCTTCAGTTGAACAAGACACTGAATCTTCAATCTGTCTCAACATTTTCCGTCCTAGCAATGAGATGCCAAAAGCTGGCTGTGGCGATGTCGTACTCATTCGCTCAGCCAAAGTGCGTGCCATCACATACCACGGGCAGCATCCTCACTGACCGGCTTCTCAGGTTCAAAAGTATCAGATGGACATGCCTTCGCTCATAACCAACTGGAAAACGGCTATCTCATTATACCAAGCCTCTAAGATTCCCAAGCCCCCAGCCGATGCCTCCGTCGCACTTCATCATCCTATCAAATCCAAGGACCGCCTTCCTGATAACAAGGAGAATGCCTTCGTCTCTCAAATGTACCACAGCATCGACAAAGACCGCCTCCCTACACAAGTCGAATTTGAGAGCATGGTACTCACGTCGACAAATGTCAAAGACAAGTTCAACCTCCTCGAAAATGTCAAGGATGGCATGTTCTGCGACATGGTGGTCCAAGTTGTCAAGCCGCCCTACGACATGGGCGATAAGGTGACACTTTGGGTTGCCGACTATACTCAGAATGAATCATTTTATAAGTTCAGCTACACTCCCGGGGATCTCCCTGAGGGACGAGATGGCGATCCGTATGGATACACCGACAAGTTCATAGACACCTCTTCCACTCCCAGTTCCAACTGGACAGGGCCTTTCGGTAAACGATGCGTCCAAGTCACATGCTGGGAGCCTCACGCCACTGTAATCCGTGAGACCAACATCAAAGTTGGCCAGTGGGTGTCTCTCCGGAACGTGCAGATCAAATGGGGGCACAACAACGCCAATTTGGAGGGGTTTTTGAGAGAAGACCGTGGTGCCAACGGACCAAAGCTCAACATCTGCCCACTGACACTAGATGACCCCGAGAACATCAATCCTCATATGAAGGACGCCCTCCGAAGGAAGCGAGACTATGAACGCCTCAAGAAAACCCAGATCAAGGATATGGCCGAGGCAGGCAAGGCAGGCCAAAAACGCAAGTCAGAGTTATCCACCGAGTCGGAACCAAAAAAGAAGAATTCCAGGTCGAAACGGAAAGCAAAACGCGCACAAGCTCAGCTGAGCCAGAAGAAGGATGAGCAACCCGTTGAGATATCAGACCTGAACTCCCGAGGTAATACCAGGCTTCACCTCATATCACACTCAGATCTGCTAACTTGCATCGATAGTCAAATGCGAAAACATGGACAAACCCACCAGCTTTGTGGCTGAAATGACTGAGCCTGTGTATCACCAAACCAACATTGACGGGCAGGATGTGAAGCTCCAACTGCCCTTTGTTAACACCAACTACCGCTCCAATGTCAGAGTCGTCAACTTTTTCCCTTCGAACCTCGTGGATTTCGCTCGCCCCAAGAAAGAGACAGAGTTTGACATCCTCTCGGACGATGGAGAGGAATCCCTCTCTGGCAGCGGCTCAGAAGAAGAAGAGGATGCGGATCAGAGCACATTGGACGACTTTGCAGTCAAGCGCAACTGGGAATGGCGCTTTTATCTAGAACTTGAAGATGCGGCTGTCCCTGAGAAGAAAAGCAAGCAGAGGATGTGGGTTGCGGTCGACAACCACGCTGCTCAGTGTCTTCTTAGCCTGGATGCGTCCAACTTGAGGCACGAGACCAAGGATCTGCAGCTACTTCGCGACCGACTCTTCACCCTCTGGGGAGAACTGGAAGAGCGCAAGAGTCTGGCCCAGACTAAGAAGAGGGAAGCGCAAGAAGCTGCTCGAAAGGGGAAGCCCCCTAGTGACAGTGACGATGAGGACGACCAGCCTCGCAAGGCCAAGAACTCGGATAAGGCGCCGGTATCTAGTCGGCCGTTTTCATGCTGTATTCGACAATACGGTGTCAAAGTTTTGGAGTCTGACCCAGGCAAGGCCGACGCGGGAGAAGGTAAGCGTTGGCAGAGAATGTACAATCTCTTTGGAACACGGATAGCAGGCTAGGAGTCTGACGGTACTGTTTTGGTTCACGGACGGAGAAATGGGCAAGCCAGAGAGTTTGGGCCGTGGAGTTTTGCATTTCGGCGGCGCTCATAGGTACATGTAGGTATTTCCTTTACCCGGACAACACCAGGGAAAATAGGGCGTAAAAGGAAACTGTCTGAATAAAAGAAGTTGCAATGACAACAAACGTTTTGACTTGGGTTTCTTTTCTTTCGCACACACAACAATCTCTAGACGCCGCGAGCTTTCCTTTGGTCACATACCCAGACTCCAAACCCGACGACACACGTGTGGGAGACCAAGAGGGCTACACCTTGATAGAAACACAGAAAACAATAGAAAAAGGGGAGGTCATGTTTGAGACAGTGAACCTACAAAGTCGCAACCTAATAATAGAGAAAAGTCCAAGAATTCCCGCCTGAAAAAAGAGCATCGTGTCCACCGTTTACACATTTGCAGAAGCCAAAAACAAAAACAAAAAAGACAGCCTCGCCTTTTAATCCCCGAGAACTTCATCATCTGATTCGTGAGCTGGTCGTTCCTCTTCGTGTTCGTCGTCGTCGTCGATGGGATCCTCCTCAAGGAGGCCCTTGCGCCGGAGATCCTCCCGCGAGCCTTCCTCGGGCGGAGGCGTGTCGTCAAAGATGTCGTCCGAGTCAGAGTCGTCGTCCCCGATGGTGACGATGGGCTCGCTGAGCTGCGGCTTCTGGGTCTTGGAGACGGCGGCGGTGGAGGGGGGCTGGACACTGGCGGCCTTCTTTCTCGTGCGCTCAGCAAGCTTCTCCTCGTCGAGATAGGCGACGACTTCTTTGAAGTTGTGGCCGAGTTTGTGTTGGTTGCGGAGTAGACGTCTCCGTAGCTTGCCGGCATGAGCGCCACGGTTGTCTACGAGTCTCGCTGTGATGGCGAGGACATACTTGGCCGTGAGCTCACAGAGTGCCTTTTCAGCCTTGAGCTCAGCGGCGAACCGCTCTTCCTCAGACAGGCTCTCATCCTCATCATCCTCGTCTTCATCTTCGTCATCGGCCACGGGATCTTCATCCTCAGCTGGCTCGTTCAGCGTCTTATCCTTCTTTGACTTCTTGGCGTATTGTCGCTCAGCGCCATCAAAGATGGCGACCAGTTCGGGCACAAGGCCTGACTCAATCTCCTGAATCAGGGACTTGTACTTTTCGCCACCCGTCGCCGCCTCTGACTCAGAGCTTGACGAAGGACGGAAGTGCTCGATCGTTGGTCGAAGGCTTGCAAAAGTGAGGTGAAGATCGCAAAGACTTCCAGTAGCGAATAGTCGAAGCTGGTCGATGGCAGCCCGAGATGAGAGTGTCTCGATGAGATGTCTACGGAAGGTTTGCCGTAGCACGGATAGGCGATCGAGATCAGCGTCTGCGATATTCACGCCCGACGAAAGCAGTTTGGAGAATGCCCGGGCCTTCCACATAAAGTAGAATTGGCAGCTCTTGATAGCGAACGAAACCACCTCGTCCTCGAGATCATCGAGGTCCTCGTCGTCCAAGGGCTCGTACTTGCCCCGGTGCACGATGTTGGCCAGAATCTGAATGACTGGTGACACAGGTGACTCCTCAGTGCCACCTTCAGCTTCCAGAACGTCGATGCAATCCGAGATGCTCGCCAACTTGCTAATCTTGAGAAGAACTGTCGACAGTTCCTTGAGAGGTGCTTCGGCGAGGTTTCCTCGTGATGAGATTTCGCAAGTCTTGTCAAAGTTGTGAAGAGCAGTGACGACAGTTTCCCAGAGGTTCGAGAGCTTGCCGTCAGTCAGCTCCTCGAGTTCGTCGTACTGTC
Organism: Fusarium keratoplasticum; assembly: GCF_025433545.1. Lineage (NCBI taxonomy): Eukaryota > Fungi > Ascomycota > Sordariomycetes > Hypocreales > Nectriaceae > Fusarium > Fusarium keratoplasticum. The sequence continues at coordinate 1,113,743 of NC_070537.1, read as the reverse complement.
GTGAATGCAGCAAAGCTGTGGCTGCCTCGGACAAGACTCTCTTATCGTCGTGTCTGTTAAACTGCGTGCTGACCTCATCAAGCAGGGTCTCATATTTGCTGGTATCCTGTCGTAGTTGTTGGAAAACGTCTAGGTTGAGGAAATGAGCCAGACGAAGGACAATCGCTGCCGTATCCGGTTCGGCGCCAAACTTGCTGAGGAGCTTGGGGATGAGACTGACAAGCTCAAGCGCAATGTCCTCAGAGCTCAACCCATCGGTTGTCTGCAGCTTCTTTCTCCCCTTGTCATGCTCACTGGCCTGGGCAAGGCTTGACTTGACTGCTGAACTCAAAACATCCAAGAGAATCGCCTCTTCAGTTGCCGCGGGAGCGACAGCCTTCTTGAATGCCCTCTCTGCATCATTGCCCCTGGACTTTGACCTTGAGCTGGTCGTGTGGTCGTAGAGGAGGTAACCTGCCAATATCCTCCAGTCCTTGATCTCTTCGACTCTCTCATAGAGAACCTGCGATGCCAACGAGATTCTGGTGTCGGGGATTGTTGCCTCCAAAAGATCCACAGCGACGTCTAGCCTCAGGCTCTGCGCGGCTTGATGGTGTTCCTCGATCTGACTGTCGTAAATAGCGAGCGTCTCGGCGAGGCACTTGAGATCAGCCCAGTCGGCGCGAGGTGCGTCAAAGGGATCCTGTGGTCTCCCATCCTCATATTTTCCTGCGGGTATCTCATCCATCACCTCTGAGCCACCAAGGTCTTCCAGCTTCGAGTCAAGGGCCTCATCAACGCACGCCACAAAGAATCCGACCACGGCTTTTCGGATTCTGAACTCATTGTCAAAGATGAGCTTTCCAATGGCATCAATCTCTTCGGCCTCTAGCATGCCCTTGGCACGAAGAACATCAATCAAGCCAATTGCCGCCACGCGAACAAAGACCTCAGAATCCTTGCAGGCCATCTCTATGAGCCTAGGTCGGAATCTGTCAATAAAGTGGCCAAGCTGAGACGCGTCTCGCTTGAAAACCTTGGTGAGCTGCTTCAGAACCTCATGTCGAGTCGGCGCGTTGGTATCTGACAGCATCCAGCCAAGGTAACGGAGGTAACTTGGCTCAAGAAAGACGTTTGGCAAGCCCAGGATCCAATTTCCGAGTGCCTCGACACACTCAGTTCGGATCTTGGGGTCAACGTCTCGGTAGCGATGAACAAAAACTGTGTCAAAGAAGGACTGAATCGCTTCACTGCAGATCTTGCGGTTGCTGTTGTTCTTGTCCAGCTCCTTCTGATGGTCCGCTGCCATCACCTTGCTCTTGGCTTTCTTGGCCTTCTGCAGGCGAATCCCAACGTGGCTGATTCTGTCGTCCAATCTGTCCGCCACCCTCACCAGTCCCGTCAGAGCGGCTAGTGATATGGTAGTAGCGGTGTGGCGGAAAGGTCGGAGAGACGATGAAGACATGCTGGCCAGCCAGGCGTGGAGATTATCGATTAGACTCTCATCTTGATAGATGAGGTTGGCCTCGTGGATGGCCAAGAGGAGCTCCTCGAAAAAGCTCACTAGGATGTCGCGGAAAGACCGCGTAAACTTGGTTCTGGAGATTAGAGGATAATCTGTGATTTGTTGCTGTCATCCTGTCAGTACCACTTCTGAAGCCTCAGGCGCATTACGACGGTACCTCTTGGTAAACACTCTGAAGATCAATCAGTCGGTTGGGGATGTTCTCGGGGTCCCGAATGTCGTCCTCGTTGACCTCTTGATCGCAGCCGGCGCATTGCAGGATGCAATTCACGAGGTCCGTCATGGCTGCAGCTTCGTCTTCGCGGTATTTGTGCACCCATTCTGTGACGACCGACTCGACAGATTCTCCTCCAGTGCCAAAGAGATCAGCTAGAGAAAAGTTAGCATCGGAAAAGCGCGCATCAAGCCGAGAGTGCGCCTACCGAAAAGGCCGGTTCCCTTCTCGGCCGCCTCCTCAATGCGAACCGTCTTCTTGGGCCTGCTGGGAAGGCTCTTGGCGGCGTGGGTAGCTCGCGCAGGTCGCGAGGGCTGGGATCCATTGATCTTGGGCTTTTTGGAGGATGGCTTCTTTGCGCGACTTGTTTGCGACGACTTCTTTCTGGAGCGCGGCGCAGGGTGGTCTTCGTCGCTCTCATTGTCGGGCTCGTCGCTCATCTCCTCATCGGAATCAGGCGCTTCATTCTCGGCATCCTCGTCGTCATCGTCATCATCTGCATCGTCTCGCTTGCGCTTCGCGTTGGAGGATTGAGTGGCGGGCTCGGGGGTGAACTTGGCGGGCGCTCTCACGACGCGTCCCGAGCGACGACGCGTTGTGCCGTCGGGATCGGGGGTCGGGGTGAGGGTCGCGTTATTGTCCATGGTCTCTCGTAGGGGCAGTCGCGAGGCTGACATTGAGTATATGGACTTTGCAGTCTTGAACCCTCGATGCGGGGGCGACAATGGTGTTGCTGGCCACTTGGCGCGTCGAATGTCGCGTGGATGACGGCGCAAGCTATTTTGGAAAGTGGGCGGTTTCTGGTGCTGGATGATGGCGGATGAACGTCGGCGAGGGGAGGTGGCCGCCTAACGAGAGAGAGCTGCCTGAGCCACCTGAGCTGAGCCACCTCAAGCCACCCCTGTTGAGGCCCAAGCTCCGCTCTGGAGCTCGCAGCCCCAGAACAAGCGGGGCCCCAGCCACAATCCACGCACTCTTATCAAGGCTTGTTTGTTTCAACTTGAGAGGAAATGCTTCTACTATTCACGAGCAAGATGGAGATATTTTATATCAGATGAAATTGGCCCTTCATTCGTTCCTTCTCGTTCTTTAAATCACACACATCACCAATATGGTTCCAAAATGGAATCGCCTTTCCCTCCGTCCTCTTCCTCCCCCGGTGATGGCCGCATCGTCGTTGGTCTCTTACCTGCTGGTGGGAGCGGTCTCCAAGCAATGACTTATCAGTATCCACTGAAATTGATCTCGCCTGCGCCTTCACCAACCCAACCAAGCATTTTGGTCTTTCTTTTATCATATGGAGGCGGCCTTGTTGCTGGGGACAGCGTCAACTTAACCATCCATGTCCGAGAGAAAGCGAAACTCAGCATCGCTACACAAGGACATACCAAGGTCTTCAAATCTCCCTCAGCAGATGTCACCACGCGGCAGAATTTGAATGTCACTATCGACGATGATGCCGCCATGTGTCTTCTTCCGGACCCTGTCCAGCCGTTCGAGGACAGTGTGTATGCGCAGACACAGATATTCCGACTCAAGAGCCGGGCTTCTCTGTGTCTTCTGGACTGGGTGACTCAAGGTCGTGCAGCCCGTGGAGAAAACTGGAGTTTCCACAAATGGTCTGGGCGCAACGAGATATGGCTCTGCGATCAACCCGACGCCTCTACCGAAAGGCTTTTGGTGCGAGACTCGATCATTCTCTCGAGAGAAGCGAGCAAGTCTGTGGGACGATCACTCCCAGACATGATGCAGAACTTGGCGATATCTGGGACTCTCATCTTGCGTGGAAACAAGATGGAGTCCTTGGGAGAGTTCTTCATGAGCGAGTTTGCCGCACTTCCTCGAATTGGAGCCAGGGATTTCCGCTCGCCAGAGGCGAAGGCGGCGGGCGAGCAAAATCTCTCGGACCATGAGCGTTGGCGCTTGCAGAGACTCGAAAAGGAAACTCAAGGCGGCATCCTTTGGTCTGCAGCACACGTCCGAAGCTGTGTGGTCGTCAAGTTCGGCGCGAAAACTGTGGAGGCTGGGAGAGATTGGATCGGAGCAATGATCATCAAGGAAGGGAGCATTGCCGACCAATTCGGCGACCAGGCTCTTATGTGTCTCCGATAGGACTTGCCAGTCAATGATCGGGCATGACGTTGGTGGTTCCATTCACGTTGTCTATGAGCACATGAACATGGCTTTCATGATAATGTTACAATTTACATCATATACCAAAGACAAGAATCACAATACACGCTCGCCTATCAGATATCCAACAACGTTCATCTTATCCTCCGCCCACAGCTCCCGCTACAGCGCCTATCCCTTCTCCCGTGATTTCAGCAAATTTGGACAATGCCTTGATCTGCCACAATTTAAGCATGGCCAAGACTGCCATGTTTGCCCAGTCCGATCCCATCTGCCCAGACGCCCCTCGGCCGACGAAGCAGAACCAGCCCGAAGATTTTGAATAGTCAAACTTGGCTGACTGGCTAAAGATGGCGAGTGCCTCTTCTTCCATGCCTTGGCGCACAAGCTTGAAGCCCTTGCCCGCTTCTCTGCCGAGAATACCACTGATTTCCTTCTTCTCCGCCTTGACCCATAGGAAAGTGTTGCCGCCAACATCAAACTTGATCTTGCTTGGGTCTGAAGACTTCATCTCGGTGAACCGCCCGTCTGCCCAGTTGACATTGATCCTGCTACCGGTGAAGCCCACCCCCTTAGCTCCAGCAATCAGCATCTGATTCATGCCGTTCATTCGAAAGAGTTGCATCTTGTGATGGGCACCGAAGCTGATGTCGGCGCGGTATTGTACATCGCCAGGGTGTCTTCCGATAGTCATGGTCTTTTGGCTGCTGCTCCCGTCGAGGAAGATCATAAAGTCGGAAGCGAAGAGACCAAACGGCCTGTCTGGTGCCATCTGATGAGACTGTGGTGGCGCGTTCGGGGGAGGATAGCTTTGAGGACGCGGTTGTGGGCTGTGCTGCGTGTAGCCACTGGGAGGCGGGCCACTTGAGCTCTGGGGACGTTGTCCGTACATTGGTTGCCCTGGAGGGGGCTGTCCGTATCCTTGAGGGTTTTGGGTATACGGCGGAGGATTCGGTGGTGCGAGGTTCTGGCCATAACTTTGACCGTGTGCTGGGTTGCCATAAGCCTGTTGGCCATAAGTTTGGCCACTGTTATTCGGACCGCCTTGTCCACCATCCCAGCCTGGGGATCCGTAGTAGACGGGAACTTGACCAGGAGCTGGCTTGCCTTGGCCAGAATAGTCCCATCCTTGGCCAGGGCCGTAATAAGAGCCCGAGTGTTTAGACTCGCTTGCTCCCATGGTAGGTAGTGTATAGAAGGGAGTGTCACTTATTGTTGATGTAGCCTGTAGACAGGTAGGTAGGTATGTATGTATGGAACCAGTTGAACTTGGGCTCAACCAAAATTTGAATAGAGAAACAACAGCCAACATGACGGTCGGGCTCTGTGGTTTATATAGACCCATATCATCTGCAATAAAGCAGAGGCTCATCAACCAGGCCGCTCCATCGGTGCAATACTAACCACTTGGTGTCGGAAGCTGACATCACGGGCTGACCAATGGAACCCCAGACGCACTTCCGAATCTGGCAAAACCGAGCGCTGGAAGGAATCAGGGCGATCAGCAGCCCCGTAGCTGCAGGTTCGAGGGCTGCTACTGGTGACTCGAGATAGAGAGATTTTCATCGAAAGCCGCGAGCTTGTCGCACAATTACGAGGGTGGCTTTTTCAGCAACTGCGGCAGGGCTATGGTGTGGTTGCTGACCAAGAAACTGCCATTCCAGATGCCCAGAATGGTGGTTTGTTTCAAGACATCAAACCCTCTACTAAGGATTACTAATACGATAAGGCCAAACAGACGAGGTTGTTGAGCAGTAGGTAGTCTTCAGTGCAGAAGTCCGATCTCTCAGCACATTGATGTTATCTCCAGCCCAAAATGAAGAGCTATTTGACTACCTGAGTTGTGGCTGGTGCCTGTGACGTTTCGCGCCAAAGTATGCTTAACCAGGATGGGCTTAGCGCATTATCCAAAGGCGGTGACCACTCGCGACGGCAGAATTGCTATCCCCCACTTGTCCCGCACCCCACTTTGAACTTGGCATTCGAGATCCATCCAAATTTTTGTAGAGCTTCTTCTATGAGTAACCTACTTGCGACAACAACTTCATCTCCCAATTACGCTCTTCCCCTCAGTCAACGAAACACCAGGGTATGAATCGCGGAAGGGCACCTGCCCGGGGCACCCGGAGAGGAGCTGCGGCCGCTGGCCAACGCGCCCCAGCTGCCACTGGCGAGAGCAGCGCAGGCCCTTCAACTGCCCCAGCAGCTTCTACCGCAGCTTCGGGGACCGCGACTCCAGCCATTCGAAGCGCATCAACCCGCGGCGCCGCAGTTGCTCGAGCGACCAGAGGTGCCACCGTCGGTCGATTTCGTCCCAAGAACATTCGTCGAGATGAGGCAGAACGAGAGGAGCTGGCTCGCCAGGAAGAGCAAAAGGCCCGTGAGAGAGAGGCAGATGAGCGCAGAGCGAGAGGACGCTCACGGTTCAGGAGCAAGAGGAGTCGTGGTGATGCCATGGGCAGAGGTGGTTTCGGACGAATAATTTCCGGCGCCAGTGGCCCCTTCTCGTCGGGCGCAGCAGGTAAGGCGCAGATGCGAATCTTCTTACACAATTGATGGCTCTCTAACAATTTCAGGCTCTTCCGGAGGCGGAGGCTGGTTCGGCGGGGGAGGAGGAGGAGGCAACTTTGGCGGCGGCGGCTTCGGACGAGGCTTCAAGTCAGAATCCAAGCCTGGCTTTGCTCAGGCCGATGGGTCACGGTTCCGCGAGGCACGAATCAACGCCGATAAGCTCCACGTTCACACACCAGAAGAGGAACTCGACAGCGAGGACGAAGCCATGATGAATGTCCTAAGCACCCGCGCCCCCAGCGTCCTGCCCATGGGCATCTACCGAAAAGAACACAAGGAAGAAGGTGTTGTGGTGGCAACAACGGCCGAGCTCGAGGCTGCCGAAAATGCACAGAATGCGCCAGCTACGGCCGGCGAGGAGGAGAGTCTCTGGGTGGACGACGACGCAGGAGAGGCCCAGGCAGTCGAGCAAGGAGAAGAGGGTACCTGGACAGACTCAAAACCAATCATCAAAAAGGAACCAGGAGACGATTCTATCGATATGGATATTAAGGTTAAGCCAGCCGAGGATAAGAAGCCAGCCGATGAGGCACCAGCAGCCAAGCCCAAGTCCAAGAAGGCAACGGCTCAAGAGCTGGAAGACAAGTTCGCCGATCTCGACCTAGCGCTTCTTCGCAGCGAACTCGGCTCTATCGAGATCACAGAGGGTGAGGGCGAGGACGGCAAGAAAGCGGCACCGAGCAACAAGGACGGCCGCTTGTATCTCTTCCGATTCCCTCCTATCATGCCCCCGTTGAAGCAGGTCGCTCAGCCCAAACCCGTCAGCAAGGTAAAGCCCGAACCCACCGAGGCTAATGTCCTCGAATCGACGCCAGCCGCTACTGACGCGAACCCCGTGGATCTCACACTGGAGGATCTGGTTTCATCCGGTCTCAACAACGGTGCCGACGACCCGGAGAACAAGCATGGCTTCATGCCGAGCCTCATGACACAGGGCGGCATGATAGGCCAGCTCAAGGTGCGCAAGTCGGGTCGCACGACCCTAGACTGGGGTGGTCTCCTACTTGACATGGGCTCCAGCCCAGACCCGGGCTTCCTGACAACTGCCGTCATCGTGGAGGAGAACGACGAGAAGCCCCGTCCCGGCGTCGTCGGAGGTGAGAGCTTTGGCATGGGCAAGATCATGGGCCGGTTCGGTCTCGCCCCCTTCTGGGATGAGGAGGAAGATTGGGAAGTCTCTCCCGAGGACCTCAAGATCACATAATGCATAGCGGTCCAGCCATGACGGAAGCGGACGAGGGATATGAGCCTTATTGGCAGCGCGGCAGGGGCAACAGGTATCGCATAAAGCATTACGTGTAACTATGCTTTCAGATCATGGATATCAAAGAGCAAGCAGACCCAAACAAAAAAGAGAAACAGATACCCAACACTACTACATCATGCAGTGTGTCGCATTTGCGCAGGCCTCGCCCTGCCATGCAACAGTACACGGGCCTCTTCGGCAATCGCGAAACCCGCACACTTCTCCAACAGCGATTGTGTCAGAAGGCAACTGCATGAGAGAGAGGGGTTCAAACACGGATCCCAATGCCGTATTGTGCCGGATAAGGAACGAATGTTTGGGGATGAGGCAGTAGTCTGGTCAAGACAAGAATCAAGTTGCCCATCGGGAATGGTTACATGTACCAAAGTGTGTGTCACGAGAGAAGGCCCTTGTGACTCTGGTCTTGTTTGATGCAGTCATGAATACATTAAGAGTTAGAAAACGTGCAGCATTGTCAAAATGCGTCCTGCCAGTGGCCGTCGTGGGCCCCAGCTTTTGGTAGCCATGGATCTCCCTCCCCAGGAGGACCAATATCATACAAAGTAAAAACCCAATTGGTATCGTGTGCCTTCGCGCAACCCAGCTTCGAGGCCTTTTTTTTCCAACGCCTTGACCCATTTTCCCCGGCCATCTAAAGAGATTCCCCGCAAAGATTGTTGTAGTGAGACAGTCAGTGTACAAGGGAAGTAAGTGTATGCCGGTTGACGGCATATGTCGTATCGTGAAACCCATCATCTCCTGCCGCCGATTCCGTGTCGGTCTATATCCTGGCTTTGCGCTTCGAGGTCGTGTATTTGTTCAAACGAATTGTTCGGTGAAGAAATTTGCGCCGAGGCGTGCCAGGGTGAAGGCGGCGGCGACCGGTTGCCCTGGATGACCAAGATCTCGCTCTTAACGATGCTAACTTGGCCGGGCGACAGAGGGCCGTTGGGTACTCCCCTGTGAGGGGGTAAAGGAATGTTGATATCGTTCGGGATGTTTCGTATCGTATCGTGTTTCGGCTCGACGTTCATCAACGAGACATCGTTGGGGCCGAAACCTGGCATGACACCAGGCTTGGATCGGTTTGCGTTGGATCGCATAGCAGCGGAATGGCCTGTGCCATAGGTGTTCCCGGTGGACTCGAAGCCTCTTATCTTCATAGCCCGGAGAAGGGGTCGAATGGTGGCCAAGCTGGATGCGATGATGGCGACGCCTGGTTCGATAAGCGTCCAGACCATAGCATCAGTGCCAGCAACTACAAGATGATTAGCTAGTGTCCAGAACAGAGTCAGGGGTCGCGTACAAAGGATGTCGTCGGTGTCGGTGAGATCGGCGAGAAATCGTAGACGAACGAGCGTTGCGATACTTGCACTTGAGAGAGGATTAGAAGAGTTACTTAAAGCGGTAGCTGGTATAACTTACAAAATACCAAGGCCCAGAATGACAATAACGGTCGCCTTGGCTGTCTTGGTCATCTTGACAGTCCATAGCATAGGAATAGGTAGGATTGCCTGTGCCATGTCAATATGTCTAGTTCTCACTAGATCGATGGGAATGTTGACTCACATAGAGCCAGTCAGACACGATAGTCATAGCACTTATGGCGTAGGCGGCTGAGACGATCTGGTCTGCAGAAACACAATGACCACCAGTAATTCTAAAGTCCCATTGTTTCTCGACGGGACTGCACTGGAACATGTTCCAGAAAAAGATGACTGTGCTCCAGATGGTGATGACGGCCAAACTGATCCAGATGATCCATGTGTACACCGGTTTGACCGACAGTCGCAGGAGGAAGACACCGATGCTCAGCTTGATGAACATCATGTCGAGGACATAAGTCGCGGTCGCCAAAGCTTGCCACTGATACAATAAGCATTCGTCATGAATAGGTACTCCGGTTGCAAGTTGCCTACCTTGAGAGCATTGACCTCAGCTGCATCGTCTTTAATAGCTTCATTGTGTCGGCCGAGTCCTTCTTTCACTCCTTCAAGGATAAAAGCGCAAGAGACAGTAAAAATTCCCTGTGGAATGGTGAGAAGCTGCTCGACGGGATGCCTAGGACAGGAAATGTTGCAGCATACCTGAGCAATGAGCATGAGCCAGTCATCCAGTTGGTAACTCTTCATCACGAAGGCTCTTGTATAGGAACGGAGGCCGACAGAGAGCCAGCTCAGGGCCATAAAGACAATGACGGTGCTAACCAAAGCAGCCGAGTTGTCCTCGGAAAGGTCGATGTGCTGGTTGGCAGCCATGGCGCTCCAGCGTCACGAGTGCAGATCGATTTCGAGCATGGCACAGCCTTTGGGCGTCAAAGAGGGTGTAGAGAGGGAACGGAAAAGATAAAAGGAAACATCAAGAGGCAGGACATGGGTGATACCAAAGGGGGGGAACCGGGTGATATCCCCGTGAGATATATCTCACTCGTGCAAAACACCAACCAGCTCCGAGGTACATAACTGATCTAGGCACAAGCAGTGCGGGTGATTCACACCTAGCAACGGCGACCCAACCCAGAGTTGCTCTGCATGATGCATGGGTGTAAGCCCGTGCCTGCAAGGTACGGACGGTGCCACCAGCCGGAGAGAGGATGTGAGCCGGCGTTTGTTTGGGCACACACTCGCTCAAGACCGTTTAAGGCATGCTTACGGTGCTGCATCTGGGGGGCACGGGGGTAAAAGTCCCATGCAGGAAGCAAAGATCATTACGCGGTTCCTGGGCCGGTTCCTCTATCGAGTTCCAAGTGGAACCCGTCAACGCCTCGTTTGGTGAAGAAATAGGCGAGGGCAGGGGATGGAGTGACAGGGGACATTTGTTCTGGTGGCATACGTAGTAGCCTGTCGATGACAAGCTTTGTCGCGATGCGCCAAATTGTGCTAGCAGGTCTTGGGTTGGATGGCGGATAGCGAGGCCGGGAAAGAGGTTGCATTCATCTGTTGAGACAAAGAGGCATTGTTCGACGCGAGAGGCTATCGAGGGCTACCCCCAGTTAGAGACACGCCATACTTGAGAGCAGATCATACATACGCTGAGGATAACCTGCGAACTTCTTGTCCAAACTTCAGACCATCAGCGGGCAACATCAACTGTCCGGGTGGCCGAGAAAGGATAACTAGATCGGTGGGTTCGCCTTGCGCATGAACTCAAAGACCAAGGCGCATCATGCGACATGCCAGACAGTTGAGGCTTTGCGGGGCCATCTGTTCCTGGCTAGCAAAACGTCTAGACATTCATCCTTCAGCTAACGTTAGTGAAAGGCAGATTCATGATACATCTCCAAGACTCCTCCCCAGTCTCTAGACCCATTCGGGACTCATCCGTGATGGCGCGAACCCGAAGATGTGGAAAGGCATCCAGGTTGTCGAAGGTTCCGTGCTAGGGCGTTGAGCAGCCACCGTTTCGGTCTCAGCTCTAGGGAGGCCGAGCGTGGGATCCTTGTCAAGTGCCTGGTCTCGTCCCGGGGGCTAAGAACGATTGATACCCTTGTTGGACAACTCCTCCGTCAGGTCAAAACAATAGTCACTCGTCTGGGCTTGCTGCATAAGGATTCGGCAGCAATACCCCGTCTTCAATCTCCTTTGGGTTTGCGCTTCTTACAAGCGCGCAAACGACGAGGCAAAGGTCATCAAGAGAGCAAGCAAGCAAGAAAGCAAGCAAGCAACCGCGGGGACATGGCCCTGGAGGGTTCCATCGGCAGCGGGAAGATGGACAGGGGCCAAAAACCATCCTGTTTTGTGTGGTATCATGAGTTGCATTTGGCCGCCGTCAAATCCTTCTTCGGGTAGCATTAGAACCTGTCGCTGCGGAACCCTGCTTCCATTCCATGTGTCAGCGACACGCGAGCACACGGTCCAAGTTGCGAGGCGCAGCTGTGATTCGGGAATATTCAGAATATTTCTCCGTTGATGTGATGATCCATGGCCGGTTTCCGGATGCAGACACGTGCATCCCTTGTCCCGCGAACCCATGCCCCGCGTCTTCTTAGGCCATGTGCGACGTCAGGTCAGACAGGATGTTAATTGTAGGGGTGGCTTAGCTGTTTGGCGGAGGCTCGCCCGATGGTTCCGTGAACGGTCCATGGTTTCCGTTCTGTTGGTTCATATTCACACCATTCTGCTGGTATAATTGAGCGCGGGCCACTTTTACCCAACAGTTGGTGATTCCGGTTTTTTCGCTGGCGAACAAACTTGATGTTTATCGGAAGACATCGTCTATGGTGGTAGATGATTAGTCCAAGTCATCCGGAATAAGGTGTCGCAAGGTATGTAAGTGGAAATGGAAGACGGGAAGACGGAAGGACGGAACACGTTCATCCGCTGTTCCGTGAGCGGCTCATGGAAGGAACTTGAGTTCCATGACGGGCGGGAGGAGCTCCTTCCTTCCCGCTGACACTGGAGCTTGCGACACAGCAGTCAGTCGCTCTTGCCAAAAAGCTGTCGTGCGATCTGCCAAACCAGAGGGACCCGACAAAGTGGAAAGAGCGTCCGATTGGCGAATGGGAAGAGCGGAGCATCACCACAAACCAGACCCCTCACTCTTCTCATCAACAGCCGTTCGATGCAAGCTTCACCCTGACTCTTACTTCAGCCCCCACGCGAATGGCCTCAGCGCAATTGTGAATCCCACGAGGTTTCCATCAAACACTTACGATCTGACGTTGACGCCATCCTTGGCCAAGTCTTGATTCCTCCCACCCGTCTCCACAAGTCTCAGCCTCTGTGGTCACCCTGATATCCCGCTCCGCTTCACAGCTCCAATTGTCTCGCCCCAAGTTTACCAAGATGGCGGAGCTTGCTAAGGATCAGTCCCTGGGACTCACTTACACGTCCCACAAGTACGGCGACCACAGTCGCCAGAAGCTGGGCGTGTGGCGCTTCAAGGACCGCCCTGACCAGGAAACGGGCTACTGGGTGGTGTATGATGCCATGTGGAATCTGCAATTGTGTCGACGTGCTGATTGATATGCCCACAGGTTCATCCATGGAGGCGGCTGGCGTGACCCTCGAAACACCGAGGACGATTTTGCGGAATCCATCAAGCGCACTGTTATATCCGGTGCTGTCGCGCTGGAGGATATCAAGGGTTTCATCAGCATTGACTACCGGCTGTCACCTCACCCTGAGTTCCCTCATGACTCTACCAATAAGGCCGAGGCCCGTGATGCCAAACACCCTGACCACATTGAAGATATCTGGTCAGCTCTTAACTTCCTGCAGGGCAAGTACAAGTTGGCAGACGACTACATCTTGGTCGGTCACTCTGCCGGCGCAACGCTTGCCTTCCAACTACTGATGGGAGATGATGTCCTCGCTTCCCATGCGCAGGCACCTCTTCCCGTCGCCATCATCGGTGTTTCTGGCATCTTTGACCTGGTCGGTCTCAACGAGAGGTTCGGTGGCAACTATGCCGGTTTCATTTCCTCTGCATTTGGTGAAGACCAGACTGCCTGGAACAAGGCGTCCCCGGCTCGATTCGGCTCCAGCTTCAAGGATAGATGGACTAGTGGAAAGCTGACCGTCCTTGCATGGTCGCCTGAGGACACTCTCATCGACGGACCCGAGATCGACAACATGGCAGCTCTTCTGACCCAGCAGGGGATTGATGTGCAGGTGCTCAAGGATCTCAGGGGCGAGCATGACTTTGTCTGGCAAGACGGCAGCCAGATCGCCCGACTCATTATCACGGCTTTGCACCAGTTGCGCAGACTATAAAAAACGACTGCCTCTAAAGCAGCTTTTAATTTAGACATTAACTGATTGCTTTTGGTTAACTGTTACACTTTCCAATTTGTTTGTTCCGTCAATGACCCTGGTTTCCATTCCCTCTTTCCAAGCATACTCGATCTTCTCTTGTTTTCTCTCTCCTTCAGTCTCATATCTTGGCGAAGAGAACCCAGCCGCTCGAGGCAATCCGAGAAGCCATGACCATGGAGGCTCCCATCAAGAGCACAGTTCCGCCCCAAACCTGGGCCCAGACAAAGTCGCCGCCAGATTTGTCGATGATGGCACCAGCAGTCGGTGCACCAGCCAAACTAGCAAAGGCGCAGATTGTTTGAACCATACCAAACCTAGTACCCATCTTTCGAGGATCCTTAGTCAGGCTGGCGTTGGCTCCCACAAAGGTGCCCTGACATGCGCCGTTCGCGAATCCGAAGAAGACGCAAAAGACGTACATTCCCGTAACGGTTTTTACGCCTATCCAGGCATAGACCATTCCTCCGAGTACGACGATACCGATGAGAAAGGTATTAATGGGCCCCAGGACGTTGTCTGCGAGATAGCCAACTATGGGTCGTGCAGGGATGCTCAGGGCATTGATGATGAGCAGAAGACTGACTGCTTCGACAGATGTGAAGCCGATAACATTACGGGCATAGACATTTATCTACGTCTCAAGTCAGTAAATTGCATAAGAGATTGGGCAAGGACAAGCGGTGAGTGGCTCACATAGAAGAAGCCAAAGTACAGGGCATAGAAGTTGAGAAAGGCACCAAGGGAGAAGAACAGATATGGAAGTTCTCTGAATGCCTCCCACTCTACCAGGGGTCCGGATCTCCTTGGGGGCAAGTAGGGCTTCAGAATAATGTTTGCAAGGGTGGCCATGACAAGAGCGACGAAAGCAGCACACCGGACGGCCCAAGGGAAACCAATCTGAGGGATGAGGTACTGCAGAGTAGCTGGGAAGACGATGGCTCCCACACCGGTGCCCATGGCAGCCACGGCTAGGGCAAATGCTTTCTTGGTTTTGAAGTAGGAGCTGACGACAGAGACAGCAGGCATGAAGATGAGGGCGAGGCCAATGCCGGTACAGACACCCTGGGCGAGGAAGATTTGCCAGTACTCAGTACAGAGACTTGTCATGAATGATCCGAGCACAGCCAAGATACTCCCCACGGCAACTGTCTCTCGAGTATACCCCGCGTCAGCGAGACGGCCAGCCGGACCGCAAAAGGCAAAGGTCAGAAAGGTCTGGCATGAACCGATCCACGAGATCTGGGATGATGGAAGACCCAATGTCTCCTCGTAATGCAACTGGTAGACTCCAAAGGTGGCTGGATAGCCCCAGGCGAGGCAGTTGATGAGCAATCCGGCAAACACCTGGGACCAGGCTCGGAAACCCCCATCGGGAGGGTTGAAGTTGTCCGGGTCAAAGACTGGAGGCGGGGGAGCGTTGGTATTTGAGATTGTGGGATTGAGGACCTGAGGCTCTTCGGAAGCATCGACGGATGACTGCCCGTAGGCCGGAGTCTTCTCTACATCTCTGGCAAACATTGTCGTCGACACAATGAGGCAATGGACATGGGGAGGAGCGTGTTCCAATTCAGATGCTACTGTTAATAGACTCTGCGTGGGGGGGGCGGCAGGATCTCGATTCCGGGGTCAGCGAGGCTCCTATATACAGCCAGGCATTATTAATTCGCCCAGCCGGAATTGGATTTCCTTTCCCTACTATCAGAAGGATAAAGGATTTTCTCCCTCTACCACCCATCTTCGGCCGATATCGCGCCCCACACAGGATGAACCGCTCCGATCGGGCCCTCGGCGCTCCGTGCTCTAGGCATTGTCATTTGCTGAAGTCCGGCCGTCGTGGGGTCCTCTCTAGTTGACTAGGTTGTTGTAGGGCGCCCTGTCAACGACATGTAGATAGGGGAGGGGGGAAGAAGGAAAAAGAGGCGTCGTAGGGTGTACGTGACAGGACGATGGGTGATTATTCCCGGTCCAGGTGACCTCGGTGTTGGAGGTGGATTCCCTCTTCTTTTTTTACCCCAACAAAAGGGGGCCCCCTAAATGCATGATGATGGCCATTGTACAACATCCAGAATACGGGAAACGCCAAGAGTCGGAGGTGAGGTGAGAAGTTGCTATCAATTGACTGTTTCAATTGCGGGTCAATTGGACCTTTTCTCCTCCGATATTCAACGGCCGAAAAAGGGTGGAGATTTTGTGACTCAGAAGAGCCGAACGAACCTCCAGGGTAAGTACCGGCCGGCCCCGATGGCCCCGCACCGACGGCCGGGGCACCTAAACACCTCCGGCGACGGATGTCCGCGGCTTTGGGGCAGGAGACGTGGGGCCAATGAAAGGTCTCCGTCACGGGTGGTCGCGGCCATCGGCGCCGGAGGGGAAGGGCACACAAAAAAAATCAATAAACAAATAAAGGCGCCTGCGAAATGCAAGACGCGCCCACTATGTCCCCTGCAAGCCCTCTATCATTCACCGCATTTGTCGCAACGCGCAGGTGGTGCGCGCAGCTGCGCAGAGAGTCCACTGTTGCGACCGATAAAACGGCTGGCGTTTCGGGATGAGAGTTCCGACGCCGAACGGCGCTGATATCGCCGCTCGCAAATGATCAACAAGAAAAAGAGTAGCATCATCGCGATCGCCATTCTCCACGCTACATAAAAACCACCAAAAAACAACCATTAATTTTTTGCACTTTTGGACTTGTCTTGTTTATTATGTCCACCTCTTGTGTCGCGAAACCACCCATGAAGAAGAATTACCCCTCCATCGCGAGCGCGGGGTAAACAAAGACACGCACACAAAAAAAACATGACGTAAAAAAGCAATGACCTGGCATCTCACGTGATGCCACCTTGCCGGGATACTGGACCAATCGGCTCTGGGATCGTCCCCGCATCGTGCGGGCGGGTGGGGCGGGAGCGGGACGCTAGCGCCCGATTCGGGGGGAGAGGGGAGGGATTTGATGGTGGGGTGTAGGTTAAGACGATTGACCGGTTCTTTGAAATTCAAAAAAAGAAGACCGTTGAGATAACGCAGGTGAAGGGAAGGTTTGAAATGCAATGCGATGCGATGCAATATGTAACAGAGAGTGTAATTGGGTTTCAATACCGTTGAGGGGGTTGCTGCGCGTTCGATGCGACCGCGTTCAGGCTTGAGATGGTGTCGGCAGGGGGTCCGAGAAACAAGCTTGCAGCGCTTCTGTCGCAAAATGCCCTCGCCTGCGACACCACATCGTGAAAATCCAGCAACCACGTTTATCTGTATCGCTCCGGGAGACGGGGAAAGCGGTCGCGTACTGTTGCGACGGCTATATCCTCGTTTTTAAACGCCTAGGTCATGGGCGCCATGTAAAACGGTGCAACCACATTCCCTCCCCGTCCCTCACCATCACGTATAAACGCCCAGCAAATGAATAATTGAACATGTTGCGTAGGAATGCATACTACAGCAAGCTATAGAAAATCGCAATAGAACAAGGAAATCAGAAACAGCCACTCCCTGTCGCCTTCGCCGACCCCGAGTCCGTCCGTCCTTTTGCGCGGCTAGTAGACAATTTCCATAGTTAGCATCCAGACGGGCTTCCTTTTTTTTCGTCTGTCTCCCTCTTTGAGCTCTCCCCTGAGTTCCTTTGTCTTGCGCTTTCACATACACACTCGATGATAACCCTTCCATATTTCCGTTCCTACCCTTCCTTCTATCCCTTGGGAGATTTTCCAATCCACGCGCCGAGCTTGCCTCCAAACCTCCCTTCCTCGCGCCCTTCCATTTTTGATCGCCCGCCTTGTGGAAGACCATGGCAACTCGAACAGCGAGCCATCCGTCCTTGCCAGGCCTTCCAGAGCAAGAGCACAAAGCAGATGAAACGAAAAGAGAAGTAACAAAAGACACTCGACAACTCCCACATCTCCCCCTCCCCCCCAAACGCCATATAAGGAGTGTAATGGCCGGCAGGCCGTCGTTATTACATCCTCCTGAAAATCATCATGAGTGCCGCCCTCTCGCCTGCGAACCATAGTAACAACAAGATAAAAAAAGAAAAACAAAAAAGGAGGAAGATGAGATAATGCGCATGATATACTGCGATGGTGTTTTTGTCCTTGATGCGATGTTTACAATCCATTGTTGTGAAGTGAGACAAGTTTGGTTGCGAGTCTGACATGACCGCCTAGATGGTTGATCAAGGTTGAGTGTACATGCTCAAGATTTCGACAATGCGTGTTTCTTGTGCAAAATGACACATACCAAGCCAACATCTAAAAATTCGCCAAGGAGGCGACCGTCACTCCTACCGCTTGCGCTTCTTCGACTTGTCCGCTGTCATTGTTGCGGCGGCGATAGGAGCAGCGGGTAATAGAGCGGGCTGGACAACGGCGGGAACTTCTTCCTTCTTGATGGGTACTCCCATGTGGCGACCGTATCGACCCTTCCGGCCGTTGCCTTCGTCCTCGCTGATACACTGATCCGCAGAAAGGCCTGCGTCGCGGCAACGTCCGCAGGGTCTCTGTCGGTCACAGCCCTTCTTGCTCTTCCTGCAGCGCTGGCAGCGCGGCTTGGTGGAGAGATCAGGCTGCTCCTCCTCGCCAGGAACAGGCGGGGCTTGTCCAGTTGACACGACCGACTGCTTTCGTGACGGAGGCATAGATGCCGGGGACATTGGACCGGCAGGGACAGCCGGCAGCTTCTTGGTCTTGGAGCCGTTGGAAGCGCGACCGCTCTTGGATCCCTTGGTCAACGATGCCTTGGAGATGGAGGCAGAGCTCTTGTGCTTGGTAGGAGCCTTAGTGGTCTTTACAGGCTTGGTCTTGCTGCTGTTGGAGAGCAGAGAATCATCTGCGCCATCCTCATAGTCGGCATCGTCACCGCTAACTTCAGCGCTCTCAGGAGGAGGCATGAAGTGCGCCTCGGTAGTATGATAGACCTTGCCGATAGCGCCAGCAGCATCAAGCTTTTGGCGGCGGGCAGGAGGCAGCTCAGCCTCGCTATCGCTCTCTCCATCGCTGGTAGCACCAGTCGAGGAAGCAATTTCAGCTCTTCCGCTGAATGTATCATCGAGGGTCGAGGCAGAAGTGCGGCCCTGGGAGATATTGGAGATCTCGCCAAGGCGCATCAGCTGGATGGCGACGTCTTTGTCTTCTTCAGACATGCAGCTGCCGACGGTCGGGTCAGGGGTAGGGAGGACACCCATTCCGCTGCCATTGCTGGCATAGCCGATGCTATTGCGGTTGCGACGGCTGTCAGGGCCTGGTGTCGAGTACATGTTGGAGTGTGAGTGGCCATTGCTATAACCCTGGGGTGACTGCATGGGGCGGGCGTTCGTGAAAGGGTTCTGGTGAGGCTGCACAAAGGGCATCGCCTGACGGTGAGGCTCAACACGACGAGCAGGAGAGACGGACGGGTTCGATGTCGCCGCCGGCATCTGAGGTGGTGCAAACAGGGGCAGTTCCTGTGAACCGACGCTGTCAGTCTCTTGAGGCCGCCTTGACAAAATGGCGGTCTCCACTTACCGAGCTTTCGAACTTGGCCCTCTTTCGACGTCCACCCTCGACAATGTTCTCGACGCTGATGTCGGTCGTGGGCAGCTGGTCTTTGTTCTTGCCAGACGTCGAAGTAGGCTCATCACTGCTGCTATATCCGTTTATGCTGTCGCTGTGGAGTTCAACATGACTCCTGGCGGCGGACCCCCGGTTCTTGGAGGAACGAGAGCGACCCTTCTTCCCATTTGTGCTGGCAGAAGCACTTCTTCGGCCGCGAGCAACATTGGGAGAAGGACTCCGTCTCCGCGATGACCGCGAGCTGGGTCTAGAGATATCTTGCGCAAAGCGCTGGGTTTGGGGAGCGGGATAAGCGCTGTCACCATAGTAGGGGTGGGCGCCGACCGAGGCGTTGTGGTAATGATGAGCATAGGCGGCCGGGTTGACCGGAGGCTCTTCAATGACCCTAACGTAAACGACCATATTATTGCGGAAGTTTTCATATCGAGCAATGAGGGTGTTGCGGTGTTCATCCTCAAAACTGACTCCCTTTGACCCGGTCGGACCCGAGTACAAACCGTAGAAATTCTTGACGGTCGTCACAATCGAGTCTGTAGTATCGTGAGGGTATATTTGTACTCGCATGGGCAGGCGCGCACGATATTGGGGAGATTCCGGGAACAACAGCTCGAATGCGACGTTCTTGGGGGTCGCCGTCTGCTGGGGTGAGACACTGCCTCCATTCGAGGACGCCCCCGAGCCACCGGCAGCGGTGTTCAGCGGCGACATGGAAGCCATTGTGCCAGTGTGAGTGATGTAGGAGTGTGTCGATGGAGATGGACGAGGTTGATAGGGAGGAAGAGGTGAGGGTTGTGGTTGGGGACGGCGGTTGCGGGCTTTGCCTGGGATAGACTGGGCCAGGCCCTGTTCACGGCAGGATCGCTCAACAGGACGCTCGACAATCTGGTCTGTGGCCGAGGGCCAGAGAACAGAAGCGATGCGAGTATGTGAAGACGATGCCGGGCTATGGATGGGAGATCAAAAGGGGATCACCATCCAGGGCGTGGGCGGTAAGCGCCGAGTCTTGTGTGCGGTGGTATTCCAGGGCTCGACTTGCGGTGCGGATGACGACGATGGGACGGAGGGTGTTCGTTGAAACGACAGCGACGGCGAGTTGAGCGACCTAGGGAGAGGACTGAGGCGGATTAGCAGCTGGTCGAGGCCTGGACAACAGGTGAAGCAGCTGAGATGGTGTCGGGAAGTGATCCTCACGGAGAGAACGACTGCCGGGCGGACTGGCGCTGGTTGGGACGGGGAGGACGGATGGAGGAGAGCGGTCATGGGCCTGGGGGCTCAGGACGGGAGAGGGGAGATTCGGGGTCTCGAGATTGGGTCTCGATGGGGATCGCGCATGATGATACAGGCGATGGGACTCACCAGAGACGACCAGAGTCGGGTTGGGATGGTTGTGGCGGCGTTGAACACTTGGGAAGAGGGTGTGCATGAGGAAAAGAGGAGCCAGGCGAGAGAGTTGAACGATTTTGTCGCTGCCGAACTGGGCTCACTAACACGGGCTGGCTGGCCCCAGGTCCCCTTCCAAGGCAGTTGGAGATAACGTCCCCTGGGGGAGGCCTGGAGAGGAGGCCGCTAGACCGCTGGAAGGGGCCATCTACAGCGTGTCAGGGCCTGTAATGGCAGCACACTGGACACCCACCTTCAGGGAGGTCGGCTCCAGCGCTGAGATTGGACCAGGGTCGGCTTGCCCTGAATCCATTGAGGTGAGGGACCCGTCTATTGAGGTGCCTGACCGCAACGGGGAACTATGAGCGCGGGCTTGAATATATGGCTGTTGCCATTGTTTGAATTCTCCGAAGATGGCATTTAGGCTTCAGAAACGTCCTCCACGGTGTTATACCGCGTGTTGCATGTTGCTTCAGGGGGCGCATTCTTCTTGACTGACGGCCGACGCGGGAACTGGAACCTTGAAAAGCGGGTGATGCAGCGCGCAACCACAGGGGAACAATATCTCTTTGCGCGCGCGCACACATATTGTCTGCGCTCTTGGAATAGATGAAAATTGCATCTATCAGATGCTTCTACTCTTTCTCAACTTCCATGCGCTTCCTCCTCGACCTCTTGCGGGCGGGCGGCATACGTATCTGAGAGGTTGCAAGGGCCCGGTAGTCATATGTCGATCCCCGGCAAGCAAGGCGCATACTTTATACGGTGATGATGAGCCTACGTATCTCGGTCATGGTTTGTCGCAAGACGGAACCTTGAGACACAAGGTTCAGGCACGGCTCTCAGGAGCGGAGTAGAGGCAATGCGCCCGCTCTTGCGCTGTTCCTTCAACTCAAGTGTGTGCGCTGTGCTGCGCTGCGCCTTTGGGTATGAGTCTTTTGCTCTCCATCCAATATGGATCGCGACGTCGAAACTGACTGACTTGTCCAGTCAAGCTAAGGTAGCCAACCCTCCAGTTGACTTGTCCGTTTCAGCGGAGCCCTTTTGGGGACTTGGCTTCCTTTCCCTCCCGAACCTCCGGCCTCCGTTGGAGCGTCATGCTGCTACCGACCCATCTATCTGCTCCTCTCCCACCGTCCACTCGCGATCCATCCGCTACTAGCGACATCTCCATTGCTCCAAAGGCGACCCTAGTTGGGCTAGGCGCTGGCGCCCAGCGGCCAACAACAATGGCCTCGCCCCCATGAGAATCCAGCCCAGCCCCTCACGCTCGTGCTGTCCTCTGACAGCTCTCTTTGTCTGGCCGCCTCGAGTGACCCTCACCTCCCATCCGAATGTAGGTGTGGGTATGGATGGATCCGTAGGGTCAAGTAGGAAAATAACGAACCTGTGGTCCCGGCTAGCTTGAGAACAAAGGAAAATCTGTGAATGGCACACGCTCGGCGACATGGCAGCCAGCAGTTGTTGAGCGCCGCTCCAGACCTGCAGGCGCACACACACACACACACACACACACACACACACACACACGCACAACGCGCACACACACATCCATATTCTCTCTCCCGCTCCCTCCTCCCAATGGGGAGTATCAACTGCGCCCGGAGCTTGGCGGGGGTCCAGTGCGACTCTAATTCAGGGCTTTTTGAGCATCTTCCGGCGCAAACTCGAAGGCGCAGATTTGACCATAAATCAACCTGTAACTCGGCGGCTCGTAGACCCAATGGTGACTCTACGCGCGAGAACGAACGGATTGGGCGGCAGCCGGCTCTTAGCAGGCGCACAATGAGAAGCTGAGAGCTGTTGATCGAGGGCTCAGACAGCTCTGAGCTGGTGGTTGCAATAAGCCATTGACAGCCAATCGCGCTGCTGTCATGGCCGGCCAAGCTCGGGGCCTGTCCTGATCATGCGTCGAGTTGAACCAGACGCGCAGGAAATACCCTTCCCTTTACCGCCGTGGGCAAACAGAGGCTTGCTGAATCTTGAAATAGAATTCAGGGGGTAAAACTAGGGCTGAACTGTACGTGCTTGCTTTATGCCATCTTGTGTCTTGGTTATTCCGGGTAAGTTGGCAAAGACGTTGAGGCCGTGTTCCTGTTGTGGGATTTTAGTGTGCCGGTTTTTTTGGACCCCCAACCTGGACCAGCGCAAGGGGCGTTCATCCGGTTCAGCCAGCAATTTGTTGAAGAACAAACCGTTAAACATAATAGATATGCGCTGTATTAGTCTGTTAATGAGAGACTTGAATCAGAGCGACCTTGATTCAACCAAAAGGGGTTTTGCGCCGACCCGCCGTGGATCTGGAATTCCCTTCATCTTCTCGAAGGACAAGGAACCTAGATTATCGACCCTTGAGACAATGAAATCCAACTGCCAAGGGGCCCAGCAAGCCTCGCCTTGCGCATGGTTCTCCAGGGGCGCTAGGAATAGCAGAGAGAGACCCTGTTCGTCTTCTAGATCCATTCCCTCATCTCAAGTTGAGCATTGCATTCATTGCGCGCTCGCTCTCAGGCAGCCCCTACCCTGGGGTTCAGCAACCAACTTGTCATGATAACCCTCGCTCGACGCCTGGACCCGGGCGATCAATTTCCCTGTCCATCGAGGAAGCCGCTGGGGGTTTCATCTTGATCGGGTCAGGCAGCGTTGAGACGGCTGGCTCGTGGCGCACAAGGTAGAGAGGCAAAAATGGGATCGAGGATTGGAGCTTGGCCACACGTTCTGGCTTGTTTTGTTTCAGCGTGAGGCCAGAATCCATCCATCCGCGCACGCCGTGGATGGAACCATGCGATCGATAGTTAGCACCCGGCCACTCTCTCGGCCTGGAGAACTGCATTCTCTGGTTATCGAGTTTCCTCTTCTCTTGTCTCTCCCGTTCGCGCTCTGGAAGGCAGGTAGTTCTCCAGCTCATGGACGGACCCCTGTCAGCCGTGGGCCTGCAAAGACCCGGACGGCATCGGCGGGCGATGCATAACCTCAACTGGCATCATGGGACCCGTGACCAGCCTAGCCCAAGCTACGACCGTACTGTGCATGCCACGGACGGGGCCATCCGGACCCTTGCCACGCGATGCGATTCACAGATGCGCAATGCGATGGACAGACAACTGCAGTGGTGTCCCCTTTGCGCCCTTCTCGCAGGTCAAGCTGCGACTCTCTGCAAGAAGCCAACCCTCACCCGAGGATCGCGCTACTCAGCAGACAATGCGCCCATCATGTTTGCGCGTTCCCATGGATGATGGGGTTCAGGTTGCATCCAAGGGAAGGATGCGATGCGCCCATCGACCATCAAGCATGACGCTTGCGCGCACGCTGTCACCGCCCCGCCCTATCCACGTTTGGATGCGCTGGCGCAAAAAACGCTGGTCAACAACAAAAACAAGATGCGACAGAAAAAAGATGGAGAGCTCCGTTGGCCGAATCAGCGTCCGTCGCAGCCCAGCCGTGACTGAAGGAGCGCGTTGTGGTCTGGTCTCCTCTCCTCATCTCCCTTTGTCTCGCCTCGCACTCTGTTCTGCGTCAAGCTCTGCCAGCTTGCGCGCCTAGACTGGAACTATCCGTGGCAAGCGAGATAGATAATAACTTCATGATCTCCAGTCTCCAGTCCGCTCCGACGGGCCCCGGCTGATTTGCGATATGGATATGGACGGCCCATCAGTGGTGGATGGCATGGCATGTCGAGGACGCACAGAAGTTACGGTGTGTGCATCTGTGGCATATGCATGGCCCTTGTGCGCCTGTCCAAGAATGTGATGGAGCTCGGCATTTGGTTGTTATTATAGGGACTCTCGCCAGATCTCATCATGGTCTCGGGTGCTTAAAGTCGAATTGCGCCCAGCCTCTTTCGCGAGATTGCGTCTCTCGCCTCATCTCTCGTCACAGCGCAGACTCGTCTGGCATGTGGCGGTCGCTAGATTTCCATGTCATGCAGTTCTGTGCGGTGCGGTGCCGTGCCTGCGCAGGTACTTATCAATGGATGGATGCGCCCAGTGAACTCGCCGCCATTGGCACCCGTTGGTCCCCGTCGCAGAATGCTGGGCGGGCACAGGTTTGATCCAAAAGGCGCATATTGAACTGGTGATTACGATCGCCTTATTTGACGAGAAGCCGAGTTAGGCATCGAGTCCGGTACAAGGCGTATTCGCGACAATCGACATGAGCTATCCGAGGCTGTGGCATTCTGCCCAGTCCTTGTCCATCAAGGGACAGGACATTTGACTATTCGCCACTCTCGTGCTCCAGGGTTAGAGATCCATTGCGACAGACCACATGGAGCTGGCGCACCCTTTTAAACCCGCCTGTTCCTGATTCCGTGTTTCCCGCTAGGTTGAACATGAACTTCTGGAGCTAATAAAGCTTTCATTGACCTTGATAGCGTTCGGCTACTGTCAGAAGGCAATGCGCAATGCCGTGTTGGCTCGTTGAATCCTCATGTCTCAGCTTTCCAAGCTATCAAGGGCGCACACACAGCCCCTCCCGTGGCCTGGATGGGTCGGGATTTGCGACAGCGAGCAGATCGGGGAAACTGGGGAACGAGAGCGCGCCATCACTGTTGAATAGGATGTCGGCCGGATGATTCTGACGATGTTGCACCATCGCGCGGTTGGAAAGGTGAGATATGGTGGCGTAGAGCTGGGTTTAGTGCTGCTTGCGTGGCGGATTGTCTGAGGAGGGGCGATGCCATCCACCATTTCATGACGGGTGGACAGATCAGGGCGCTTATCGCAGTTTGTGCGAATTCCTCGCTTGTCGCACTCAGCTGACTGTGCCATGAATTGGGTCGAATAAAGAGAGGTTCAGCGCTCCTTGAATCACTGCCGAGGTTGGATTGCGCAGATATAAAGTCCCCGCAGAGGCCGGATGAAACATTCAAGCTCGAATTCCTGAGCTCTCATTTCTTGCAAAGCTGAGCGTATTTCGCCATTTGGCGGCCACCTAGTTCCCGCGCATGCAAACCAGATGTCTCGGTGGCCTTCAGAGACACTGCGGAGTCCGAGTTCCTTCCAAAACCGGCTTGCGACGAGGTTTCGGTAGCATCGTGACGTGCTGGATATCTCGAGGATTTGGAAGATGCCGTCAAGTTTGAGGCGTGCGCAGGTCACGTGAGAGCGTGGTTAGATCGTGAAAATGCCCTGGTCATACGACGCGGTTGGTGCTGACCGACATTCAATGTCAACAGTGAAGCATTGCTCCACGTTTAAAAGACTTGAGAGCTCTAAAGTTGTTATGTGAATAAAGGACACCGATCTCGATATTTTCATCTGTCTTGCCTCCTGAAAGATGTCTCACAGAGCTTGTCACCGACGTCAACGTCTTGAAGGCCTTTTGAAGTGAGACGCGACAAGAAACGGGATTGCCCCAATAAGGCTTAACCCCGCCCAGATAGGCTTGGCGCGAACAGCTCGTCCCGAAATATCCATCGCTGTGACGACGGGAAGAATAAAATGCACGAGCCAGCCTACGACCCGAACACCAGCACCGCGCTTCTGGGCCAAGCTGACAGAGCTTCCCTCCCTGCGCTAAGGCGCCTAAAATAATGTTGTGCCTGGGCGTCGCCGCCGCATAAATAAACAAACAAAATCTCATCTCAGGCAAAGAGTGGGGAGTCCCAGGCGGCACACCAATCAGAGTCTCTGTTGTCAGCGACCTCCCAGCGGCCCAAGGCTCCTACACCGTTGCCCGTTGCCCGTTGCACGGCTACGGGTCTTGGATGCTTTTACCCAGATCCAACTTCTCGGGGCGCCTTTATTATCATGCCCTCGCCTCAACTTGTCTTTGTCTGTAATCTCTTCCTCACCACATGGTCGAGCACCTCTTTTGGATCCTCTCCCTGGTCAACTAACCGGTCGCCGATCTCGACGGTAGACTTCATCGTCCCATCCGAGTCAAACCTACCCTGTCTAATCTCCCGGTCCAAGCCCCTTGGGTGCCCGAGCCCCTAATCTCGCGAACAGCCGCCGGCCCCAAGCTACTACCTTTCTTCTTTCCTCTCAAGGAAAAAACAACAAACCACGACCTGTTCCGCTCAGCTTGACTTCAGTTCATCACCATCAGTTCGTGGTTGAGGCGGCCTGACAGCAACGCGATTGTCGACTTGCGAAGTAGCTGATATCAAAGCTCAGTTCAAGCAAGGGAGAACAAAACCGCCCGCATTATCTGAACTTTATCACCATTCGAAAAACGGTACTGCATTTTACATGAACTCTCGACGCGCCAGCAACAACTCCAACGACCGTCGGCTTCTTTGGCTCTAGAAGCCTGACCCAATCAACAACACCAAGCGCGTGTAAATCACGCCGAACCAGTTCCCGCATATATCCAACATCCTCTTTTAATCATCAACATGGACGCCAGGGTATGTCTTGATGCTCATGATTTTGCCCTTTGCGCTGCAGCCAGTTGGGTGTCGTGACTCAACAGCCACTCTCCCTTGCATACCAATGCACGCCTGGGCAGCTTATGTGAGTTCCATGCTAACGTTGCACCTCGACAGCCGTTCCGCCCTCGAGGCAACGAAAACGCACCCGATCTTCACCAACGGCACAAGTCAACCGGAAACCTGGCCACGATGGCCTCGGCGGTAGCAGGCGGCCTTCGCGGTCCTGCTAAGCGAGCTGCGTTTGGCGACGTCACGAACCTCAGCAAACAGACCGGGCATACACGCGACGAGAACAAAATCAAGATTCACACTTCCAACGGCACCACTCAAGGCCACGTAGCTGTTGCCATCAACAAGGAAAACGTCAACTACAGCAAGGGTGGATTTTCGCATCCCGCGCAAAGGCCCAGCTCCCACGCACCCACTTCCAGACCTGCTCTCGAGAATAAGGCTTCCGACGCGAACAAGAAGCTCGGGCGCGGCGCCCAGGAGGCTGCAGGTCAAGGCTACACCAAGAAGCCCGTTCATGCAGTGTCCAAGGCTTCAACACTGTCATCGGCCCAAAACGCACCCGCCCTTCAGCCGCGTCACCACAAGAGTCAGCCCCAGCTCAAACAAAAACAACAACCCAACCTCCGACGCACTCAAAGCAAGCAGCTCGAAAAGGTCGCGCCCAAGCCTGATGCTGTCGAGACGGGCTACAAGAACACAAACGCTGTGTCAATGCCCCTACAAGAAGAATATCCCTACGATCACGCCGCCTACCTTGATTCTCTCTACCTCCCTATCGAAACTGGTGTTGACCTAGACGCGCTGCAGAAGGAAGAGTTCCACGAGGCTGCCACCAAGCTTCCTGAGATCTCCGAGGAGGAGCCTGTGGTTCCCGTCCTGTCTGAGGGTCCTGCCCCTGCCATGTCAGAGGCTGAAGAGTGCTGGGACGAAGAAGAAGAGGATTTTGACGATCAAGACCAAGCATACACAACGGCGCATTCTTTCCGTTCTCGCGATCTGACCGCTGGAGGAGCTACAACAATAGTGCCGCCACGAGTGACTGCCCGCGTACAGCGTGAACTAGAGGAAGCCCGTGAAGAGGTCGAGCGGAACCGCACTGACGACGAGATTGAGGAGGAGCTTTGGGACGTCAGCATGGTTGCAGAGTACGGCGAGGAGATCTTTGAGTACATGCGGGAGCTGGAGGTACGTGACAAGGATTCGCGTCGCGAAGCGAGCGAGCTAACCATTTGTGTAGATGAAGATGCTCCCCGACCCTCACTACATGGACATTCAGACAGAGATCCAGTGGTCAATGCGATCGGTCCTTATGGACTGGCTCGTGCAGGTGCACACACGATTTTGCCTGCTTCCCGAGACCCTATTCCTCACCGTCAACTACATCGATCGTTTCCTTTCATCCAAGATCGTGTCGATCGGCAAGCTTCAGCTGGTCGGTGCCACCGCTATCTTCGTGGCCGCCAAGTATGAAGAGATTAACAGTCCATCGCTTGACGAGATTGTGTACATGGTCGACAACGGATATTCTGCTGAGGAGGTCCTCAAGGCGGAGCGATTCATGCTCAGCATGCTGAGCTTCGAGCTGGGCTGGCCCGGTCCGATGAGCTTCTTGCGACGTGTGAGCAAGGCTGACGACTACGACCTTGACACGCGAACTCTCGCCAAGTACTTCCTGGAGCTTACCATCATGGACGAGCGTTTTGTTGCCACACCGCCAAGCTTCCTCGCTGCCGGAGCACACTGCCTTTCTCGACTCATTCTTAAGAAGGGTGACTGGGTAAGCTGAGGTGGTCTCTCATACCGGAAGTTGAAGCTAATATGCAATTAGACTAAGCAGCATGTCCACTACTCGGGGTACACCTGGAGTCAGCTGAAGCCGTTGGTTACCATGATCATTGAGTGCTGCGATCAGCCTCACCTGCACCACGCGACAGTCTTTACGAAATACACAGACCGGCGGTACAAGGAGGCATCTTTGATGGTGCAAGCAGCCTTGGAGGCGGGATTCACGCTCCCTCACCAGCTGCACCCCGTCCGAAGGGAACAGTCGCATGAAGCTTATCATGATAGCAGCGATGATTTGCAGTACAATCCTCATGGCCATCTCGTCCCTATCGAAGGATGATTGTCGGCTGCGGGGGAGAGGTCGGCACGTTGCGGTTGAGTACGGTAATGTGCACTGCAATGTGTGAGCAGCGTTCTGCGTGGCGTCTGCACGACCTTATCGCGGCTCTTGTTCTCGATCCCATGGCAGCGATTGTGCCTCGGCGCAAACGTCGGCGTTGATGTTGAGAAAGTGTCGCAATTGCCGTTGCTTCGGCCGCTGTTTCTTGTTGTTGTTGCCATTCGGCGCTCACCGTCGGAGCGATGCCGGCCCGGGTTCGTCTTGACCGTCCACGCCTTGAGACCCGGGCCGGGAAGCGGAGCCTTCACGACGCTCTCCCCCAGCTTTGACAAGCCCCATTCCCCAGCCTTGGTCGCTCTCGGGCGTTTTTGTTTTTGCGTTAATCTCCTTCTCGAAGAAGGTGGTTCTTCTTGACAGCGTCTTTTTAATAATACCAGGCTGGGGCTGGGCATGATTCGCGACACCAACGACACAGAAGAGGAAGACGGTCCACAAGCTCCCGACCTGACCCACCTTGGCTTCTCTCATACCTACCGTTAGCCCTGTCTCAACCCCGGACTCTCGGGAACGTAAGGGAGAAAGGTTGGGTGAGACGGCGAGGGGAGAGGGATCGAAGGAATCTTTATGAAAGGACAACACTGTATAACGACTCTGGATGACTGTTACGAGTACCACGACTTGCGATCTTTGCGTTTAGTCACTTTTTTCTTCTTTTTTTTTTTCTACTTACCTACCGGTTGGCTGGTTTAATATGCTTCGGAATTCGGCGTTGCGGGAGAGGGACCTGTCCTCCCACACCCACACTGCAAGGTGTCGCAGAGTTGCAGCAGCATGTGGGAGATGACACTGGTGACCCGGGAGATGGACCACGGATCATGGATCGGGGAGGAAGGTGGCGGCGCATGGAAGGATTGTGTGTTAAGGGACCGTGGGGGTGAAATCGGTTTTTTTTTTTGAGTGGTGGCCTTGGCTCTGCGTCCCCGGAAAAGGCGGGCGACAAGAAGCAGCAGCACACACGCACACAAGGACCGTGATAGATGGGATCAATTGGGCTTGGGATCATTGTTGGTGAAGGGGCAAGATGGCCGTCGTGATCTCGGCCGATTTGGTCACCACCACCAAAAAGGCCGGAAAACACCAAACCACTGGTCTGGTCTGGCGCCCAGGTTGCATTTACAACATACGTAATTTAGACTCACTAGAGGCCCTGGACGCGTGTATGATATCTAATCCTCAATTCTACTGCTGAATGAGCTGAATCCTACCTGAAGCATCTCGAGTTGATGGTGTTGTGGCGTTTCAATGGCTGACTACTATCTACAGATTGATATCATCAAAGACCTTGTCTCACATGGCAATGTCGAGATGGCACATCATCCCGCACACCCACCACAACGTTCAGCTTTTTGAAGGCGGGCGTCAAGGATGGCCCGCCCTGTAGGAGCCGGCCGGTTCCCTCCACTCTTACTCGGCTGTGAAACCCGACCCGACGGTGAGAGATGGAGAGTCTGTAAGAGGTCGAGGCCATGTTACCGGTCCGATCCAGAAGGGAAAAACGTTGCTTTTTCCCAATCTATCGTGCCTGTCCCATCTCGCAGATTATGCTACCATCCCACGAGATTATGTGTGTATCACGTTTTGAACACGATCTGATTAATAAAAACAAGGTCAGTTTCAAAGATTCTAGACCAAAAGAGCCTCCCCCCTTCGACCCCGGGAAAGCTCCTCCAAACCCCGAGATTTCCCCACAAAGGAGATTCTCGTAATCCATTGTCATGGCTGCGCACGTACTCTCTGATTGCTCGCGCACGAGCTTTCTTCGCGTGGGTTGGTGGTGGTGGTGGCCACAGGGGTTCGATGGGTGAAGATCTGATTCCAGGGGGGGCAAGCAAAGATTCGCTAGCCGGGAATTTCCGGCACTCCGGACGGCCAAGGGGCCCCGGAGGTACTCGGCGCAAGTAGACTGGTGTACCTCTTCCTCTGACCCTGCGTACATACGTGACGCTAAACTCCCCGCAAAAAAGGCAGAGAGGAACGACCAAAAGATGAGAAGTGTGAGAGAAAGCTGGTGTGGATACGGCAGGGCAAAAAAAGAGCGCGGCCGGCAGCACCTGTGATAGGTGCGCGAGCGGTACTCCCGGTACTTGCGACCTTGTACCGGGTCTACAGCACGGGGTGGTTACAGTCAAAAGACGGGAGCCCACGGTGAGAGTCGGCCTTCTCTCGCTTTTCACCTTGGATGGAAATGGTGAAAGCGAGGCACCTCGTGACCTGGGGGAGATCCATATTTGTGAAATGACCAGGTCGCCAGATGCCGCTAGAAAATCCCAACTAGGACATGTGACGTGTGGGAGATGGGTGGACAAGAACTCGACTATCTTTCTGGAAACATGGGCATCGACAGCCCACGCCAAGCACAGACGACAAGCAAACCCTCCGCGCCCCCGGATCTGGAGAACGGGAGCGAGGGAAAGGTGAGGGAGCAGGTGAATGAGAAAAGCTGAGGAATGGGGGTCAGGGGATCACCGTTGGCCGCCTGCTCCACGTACTCTCTCGCTCGCAATCTACATGGCAATGCGCTACGGCCCAGCGGAACCGCGACAGTACAGCAAGCACCAGCACCATTTTTGACGCCCATGGGGATTGCTCCATATCCGCACGTCAGAAGGTCAAGGCTGGGCTGGGGGACCCGGAGGGGTCGAGGACCCTGTCTCAGCCGCGCGGGCGCAGGCGCGCAAGTCCCGTAGTAGGTAGTTCCGGGCCTTCGAGTTGAGTCGAGTAGGATATTTTCTTCTTTTTTCCCTCAAGCTGTGCGACGTCGACAGCTGCGCGACAAGGAGACTGGCAGCATGCGAGAGAGGTGGTTAGGTGCCGCTGCGGAAACGCGCCAGCAAATAAACGGCCTGGGCCTTACTGAATGAAGCAGTAGGCGCTCCTCCGAACTCCGGCTGGGCGGGTCCGTCCCCTGGGGTCCGTCCCCACCTGCGTATGCCACCCCGGGTCGGAGGGGGGTCGAGGGGTGGGAGGTATTCCCGGTGCTGAGGAAGACGAGGCTTGGAGTTGGACAGACATGGCTGTCCCGTCCAGTGGAGGGGCTTCATCTCGGTCTGGATCTGCTGGATCTGTGTGTATTCCGGACCGCGCGCTGCAGAGCCCGTATGCGGGTGATTTGAGTGGTTGATATTGGACTGTGGGTTAGCCTTTTTTTGAGGCTCAAGGTACGGGAGCAGCCTCCTTCTCCTGCTGGGCTACGTACCCAGGTGCCGCCGGGATGTGCAAGCCAAGAGAGGTCCACTGCAAGATGAGATGTGTGAGTGTACACCCTTTTGCGTTTGGACATGTACCACAAGGTACCACCGCATCTTGCGTGCGTTGTCAGTCACAGTTCAGTGGGTGCCCTCAGACGACGGCGGACGGGCTTGTCTCCCTTTGCACGTGGAGATGGCTTGGGGTTTAGTGAGGGCGGTCCCTGAGTGATGCCATGGTGGATGGTGACCTCTGTCGACGCCGCGTGTCATGTACGGCGTGGCCATTGTCTCGAAAGGGGCAACTCCTACATAAAGGAAGCAATATTAAAAAAGGCCAATTCTCTTGCCGGTCGGCCAGACCCTCAATATCTCTCGAGAAAAGAAAGGAAACCAGAAAAACTGCGCGCCTCCAGCGGCTCAACTTATGTCCGTCCGCTGGTCCGGTGTTCGCTGACCGCCCACGCCCCACGTCTCCTTCTGTTCTCACAAACCCGGGCGGGCAGGTAGTCCGCGCTTCCAGCTTCCAGCTTCAGCGGCGTTCGAGTTACTGGAGGTTAGGTCCCCCAGTGGCAGCTGCAGCGCAGCGTGGGCGGGCAGTCCAGTCCACCTCACGGACGGGGACGGGGACAGGCAGGCGACACCGAAGGTACTTGGGCCCATGTACCCTTGTACCCCCGTACCCCCGTGCCTTTCCATCGTTCCTTCCACCTCCCACACCCCCGGACCAACCACCGGCCTGATAGCAAATTTATGCCAAAATCTTGCTGGTCTCCTCCATCGTCGAAATTCCCAATTGACGCATCTCGTTCCTCTTCTTCCTCTTCCCCTTCGCTACATCGAATTGTCTCCGACATCCTCCCCCTGCCGCTGACTTTCGACTGTCGAGGGAATCATAATCCCCCTTCTCTTTCCTCTTTTTTTCCTGCTTTGTGTGCGCTTTGCGTCGTGCTATAGAGAATTCCCTCTTTGAAGCCGGTTCTCGGACCACCCGCCTCACAGCGAAAACGAAACCGTCCTCCTTAGACCCCAAAGGAAGAACCCCCCGGTCCTGATCTTTTGATTATCGGTCCGCCTTGTCCGACTCTTCAATTGCTAGATACGCGATTCGAATCCCCTCGATACCCCTTCCTTTACCCCTCCGATCGAATCATATACAACCATGTCCAAGCTCGCCGTGGCCACTGAGGCCGTCAAGGAGACCCTCGTTGGGACGCACGAGCCTGAGCAGCTCTCGGCCCACTCCAAGGCGCGCTTCATCAAGCACGCTGTCAAGGATGCCGAGAGTGGTGATCTCTTCCTGGGCCCCGATGAGTTCATCAACGCCGTTGCGCCCAAGGGCGAGGATTTCGTGAGTCACCACCACCCTCGTCAGCCTGGGCTTCTTTGAGGTCTGGATGTTTGCTTGCTGGGTTTGGCTAACCTCCAAATAGCACAAGATCTCCCGCGACCAGTACTCCATCCTGTTCAGCGTTGCTGACGCCAAGGGCGCCGGCAAGGTGAGCCTGGCCGACTGGGGTGTCTTTGAGAACCTCCTCAACAAGCCCGATGCCGAGTATCAGATCGCCTTCCGCCTCTTCGATGTTGAGCGCACCGGCTCTGTCAAGTATGACGACTTCCGCACCCTGTACGAGCTCAACAAGGGCCCCGAGAACATCGCCTTCGACTGGGACTCAGATTGGGCCAAGATTTACATTGGTAGCAAGAAGCACCGCCACCCTCTCGACTACCAGCAATTCTCCCAGATGCTCCGCGGCCTCCAGGGCGAGCGCGTCCGACAAGCCTTCCACCAGCTTGACAAGGACGGTGATGGCTTCATCAACGGCGAGGAGTTTGAGCGCATCATCCGAGAGACTGCCCGCCACAAGCTGTCTGACCACATCCTCGACAACCTCCACACCCTGTGCAACCTCTCGATCGGCGCCAAGATCTCTTATGCCAATGTGCGCGCCTTCCAGAATGTCATTGGCGGTATGGATCTCGTAGAGCTCATCCTGCGCCGAGCCATCGACAAGAGCGGCGACGGCAAGATCACCCGCCCCGAGTTCCTCAACGAGGCCGCCAAGCTCACCCGCTTCTCTCTCTTCACTCCCATGGAGGCCGACATCCTCTTCCACTTTGCTGGTCTCGATGAGCCTTCTGGCCGCCTCGGCCTTTCCGACTTCGCCAAGGTCCTGGACCCCTCATGGCGCAACCCCATTTATGACGCTGTTGAGGCTACCAAGGCCAAGCTTGCTGGCGGCAGTCTCCTGTTCGGAGTTCTGAGCTCGGCCTATAGCTTTGCCCTCGGTAGTGTTGCTGGTGCCTTTGGTGCCTTCATGGTGTACCCCATTGATTTGGTCAAGACCCGACTCCAGAACCAGCGAAGTGCTCAGCCCGGCCAGCGGCTGTACAAGAACTCGATCGACTGCTTCCAGAAGGTTATCCGTAACGAGGGTGTTCGTGGTCTCTACTCGGGTGTTCTGCCCCAGCTGGTCGGTGTCGCTCCCGAGAAGGCCATCAAGCTGACGGTCAACGACCTGGCCCGAAAGATGCTCACTGACAAGAACGGCCACATTCCCCTGTGGGCTGAGATGGTTGCTGGTGGTTCCGCTGGTGGTTGCCAAGTTGTGAGTTTCGTCCTGTGACATGAGCGTGATGAATGTTGGCTAACCAGTTTCGCAAGGTCTTCACCAACCCTCTCGAGATCGTCAAGATTCGTCTCCAGGTCCAGGGTGAGGTTGCCAAGACTGTCGAGGGCACCCCCAAGCGATCGGCCATGTGGATTGTGCGCAACCTGGGTCTCGTCGGTCTGTACAAGGGTGCTTCGGCTTGTCTGCTCCGTGATGTTCCCTTCTCGGCCATCTACTTCCCCACATACAGCCACCTGAAGAAGGACTTCTTCGGCGAGTCTCCCACCCACAAGCTCGGTGTCATGCAGCTCCTGACTGCTGGTGCCATCGCCGGTATGCCCGCTGCGTACCTGACGACTCCCTGCGACGTCATCAAGACCCGACTTCAGGTCGAGGCCCGCAAGGGCGAGGCGACATACAACGGACTGCGACACGCGGCCAAGACCATCTGGAAGGAGGAGGGCTTCACTGCCTTCTTCAAGGGTGGTCCCGCTCGTATCTTCCGATCTTCGCCTCAGTTCGGTTTCACTCTTGCCGCTTATGAGTTCCTCCACACGATGCTGCCCATGCCTGGCACCAAGCCCGAGAAGATTCCCACTGGTCTGGAGGCCGTTTCCAAGGCCAGCCTGGACACTAGTCCTTATGGCCGCAGCCGCAACGCCCTCAAGGTCATCCTCGACCTGGATGAGGACTTTGGCAAGGTGAAGCTGCCCAATGAGAAGGGCTGGCGATCGCTGCCCAAGATCATGGGCGGTGGTGGTGCTCAGTAAAGAGACGAAATGATGAAAAATGACCAAAAAATAACAAAAGGAAAAAAAAAAAGGTCGAGACCAAGGTGAAGTCAAGGTCAAGAAGGAGATGCAGAAACCAAGTTGAGGAGATCCAAGGTATCTTGTCGGTGGCTGCTCGGCTATTGCGCCTCCAACGGTCAAGGCTCGGGCTTCAATGTCCGACCCCAGGCCGCCCCGTTCGGTTCATGGACCCGCGGCTATCGTTGGTTGGTGTTCGGCAACGTGGAGACCCCCAGACCGGGGTATCCGAGGGAAGAGAACCCATCCATTCTTTTTTCAATATTTTCTTGGATTATTCTAAAAAAAGACAAGACGAAGAAAGAAAGAAGGAGGATATTCAATCAGGGATCGACCGAAATAAACTGGCGAGAGCGGAACACAAAAATACAACTGATATCCGAGTCCCCTGGCAGAGCGGGCGAGGGGGGAGCGTCTGCTACTTTTGCATCAGACTCGGCGTTCTGGGGCATTTAAAGGGCATGATGGGTGTCTTTTTTTTTTTTATTCTTTTCTCTTTTTTTCTGTTTCTCTTGTTGTTTATTACACCTGTTATGTGCTATTGTGACTATATCTCTGCGCGATTCTGTAGAAAATGATGAAGAAGTTTACATGTTAGAGTTGTGGTTCTTGTGCGGTATTCCATGGTGTGACCTATGTGACTGTACAATGCTAAGCGTTTTGTTGAGTCTTGTATCTGATTCTTCAATGAGACACTTGTTTGATCAACGCCAATTGAAGCTGTCCAGGTTGATGTGTCTCAGACACTCACGCTGAAGTTGGTATCGCTCCGGCTATTGAACACCGACGACTACACTGGATCTATGTCATCCGTTATCTATGGCCACGTTGGCAAGTCAAATATCCGTCCGCGTTATCTCTCATGTAGCGGACGCTTCTACAGTATTCGAGACCAACAATGAGATGGTAGGTCTGGGCGAGGATTACAGGACGACCGACGTATGAGGGGAGATGGGGCCG
Source organism: Fusarium keratoplasticum (assembly GCF_025433545.1). NCBI lineage: Eukaryota > Fungi > Ascomycota > Sordariomycetes > Hypocreales > Nectriaceae > Fusarium > Fusarium keratoplasticum. The sequence continues at coordinate 1,077,257 of NC_070537.1, read as the reverse complement.
AGAGCGATGGGTTTGTCTTCAAATTTTGAATTGATCTAAACTACCTTTCTCCGTCCTCTACCTTTCCCTGTAACCTATGTCTGCACAGGGAGCCTAAACAGAGCAAATGATCCCCCCGACACCCTCTATGACTATCCCACTTGTGGCCATCATCATTGTTCAGGGCAGTCCTCAGTGTTGATAACTCCATTTCCATTCACAAGACCCAAAGGAAGTGTTGGGTACAGTAGCAAAGAACACAGTTCCATTCGATTCAATCTCTGAAATGTCATTCGATGTGGTGTCGGGTCTTAGGTCGTACCCATAGTTGCAGCAATGCTCTCCAGGCGAATAGCCTCCAGCTATTGGTGCACTGAAAACGGAGTAAGTCGGGGACATACTTGTGACTCCCCATCTAACTCTCTGTTTATTGGGTGAGGGACTGTTGGGCAGGGAGGCGATGGGGTTCGGTTGAGATCCGGGCCCTCAAAGTTGAGGCGAAGGCGGGGTGGGGATGTCAGTGACGAAGACTGGAGCGCAACGTCGCTGGCGAGTCGAAGTAGAGGCGAAGCCGAGATTAAGAGGCCAGTGGCGATACTTGCCCTGGAGCGTGAGGTCGGGTTGAACGGGTTGAGTGTAGATGTTGGTGGTCGTAGTGAAGACTTGGGTAGTAAAGCCTTCTGAAACCTTGAAGGACTGAGGCGCAGGATGACTGACTTTGAGGGCTCCAGGCAGTCAAACCTAGCTCACAGCCAGGTTTCGTTTTCGAGCTGCAACTCCAAGAGTTGCATGGTTGATCCAGTGACTTTGTGAACTCGAGCACTTCTCTTCCTACGAAGAAGAGAGAGTGTCAAGCTCGGTGACAAAGAACACCGTCTTCAACACAAGATGTGCTGCGTCAGACCCAGATCCGTCAAGACACCGCGACGACTCTGAATCGTCTGGTGAAAGTTCTGGATGTGGGTTTCTGCGCGTCGATGCAACCAAAGCCGGAGACCAAGTGTCTACCAGTTGCTGTGAGGTTGCTAGGAAATGTGAAATTGTGTGCTTCCCGTAAAAACAGGATGCCAGGAATGGTTGGCATCGAGCACCAGTCCCCGACATAATGTCGGCATGTATGTGATGGAAGCACCCTTGGGTGCCCTGAATCGTGCTAAAACTGACAGGGCCAGCAAGCAATTTGCGTCATCAAAGGGCAGGTGTTAGTGTTACACTTGGTGGTGCCGTAGAGAGCGACTGCTCTTCACCAAGTGACCCTGCCCCTTGTCCCTGCTACTACCAATTGAATGGCGGCAGGGAGTGTAATAGTTCATGTGCTTTCAAGTCGGTAACAATCCCTCGGGGAGAGATGCCGTGTTCTTCCGGTTCAAGTTGATCGTGGTTGGTATGGAACAGTAGGCATCTCTGAGGAACCTGATTCCGAGATGGAGCGGTCTGAAATATCAAGGAAAGGTCGCATCTCCACTGCACAGGAGACTCTTGTCGATTAGCCGTGTTCTCGGTGGGCCTGCGCATGAGAGTGTTTGGTCGTCAAACACCAGGGCGACATGAGAGGGACGCAGGTGAGAGCTTTGGCGCATCGTCGACCGATCCGAATGTTTTGGACGGATTAGAGGAAGAACATACTGAGACGGTCCCAAATATTGACTAGGAACCGCCTCAGTATGGGTTGGAGTTGATGGAGAAGATGTTGTTTGGAGCCCCGGAGGGCTCGCAGGAGGATGAAGAGGAAGGAAGGAAGGGATCGATCTAGGGGGGTAGACGGTCATTATATAGACGAAACAGATATAGAGTTTGAAGAATGACTCACTTTGAAAATGACCAGGTGGCCACAGAAACACCGAGAGGATTCGTTGGTGAGGCTGTAAAGTTGAAGGTTGTTGGGGCGGGTGAGGTGTTTATCGTGTAGACAGACTTTAACCTCGCATGGTTACCACCGTAGAAGGCCCGTATAATGGTAATAATGCTTCGGCCGCGGTGTTTTAAGGCATTAGGTTTCAATGCTGTCATGTGTTGATAACTGTGTTCTTTGTTATTGTGGCTGATGCCCTCTTTCGGAGAGAGGTGTCATGATGATAGAAGAGTATGCGACAATGGTTGCTGACCCGGAAGTCAGCATCTGTCGGACAGCAAAGGGGGCTTGTATGGGTAAAGTTCTTACACTTTCGACGAGCTATCAACCTTTGTAGGTTACGGTATTTTTCGACACTGGGTTTTGGTGCCGCCGTTGCAGCGATAGTGGTGTTGTTTACTCTATGCCTGGTCCTCTCTTTGACCGAGAAGAGAAGTGTAACCATAATGGAAGAAAAAAAGTAGAATCGTTAAGTATGACCAAACCGCTTGTATCGTGGGAAAGGGGGCATCTCGGGGGGTTGCTGTTGAAGATGTAGGTGTGCATCGCTATGCAGCTGTGTGCGTCGAAGGGCATTCTTCTCTTGCCATCAAAGACACAGTTATCAATACATGACGGTATCAAACCCCAATACCGTAAGATGAGCGTCGAAGGGTATCGAAGTCGGAACGCCAGGGCGGCCATCGTCATGGAAAGGGTAGGGTTCATTGGTGGGTGGGTATGGGATAGTGATGGGGACGTGACTGAAATCCCCAAGGTCGAGAGTCTCCCAGGAGTAGATCGACATGCGCTGAAAGTAGGCATGGTCGTAGACGGCACCAAGAATCTGCTCCGTCGCCTGGTATGGGTACTTGACGAGTGCATCAATGAACTCCTTCTGATGAACTCCTTCTTCTTGTTAACCTTGTCGACACTCAGGGTCATGATACCGTTGTTGTTCTGACTCATGAGCTGAATGAGGCCAGGCCCATGGTCAGGGAGATATCCAGACTCGACGAGGGAGGTGAGGAGTAGTCTAGTGCGGTGTTTTTGATGCCGTCGTGTGTTGATAATTGTGTTGTTCGCTGCTGGGGCTGGCGTGAGCGCTTCTGCAAAGCTCATGAGATGTTTGACTGTTGCGCTCTTCTGGCTCAGTTATCCCATCGAGGGCCGGGCTTCAACTATAACAAAGAACACATTATCAACACATCATAGCATCATATCCCAATGCCAGCACAGTGGCCTTGTTTGATTGTTGCGTTGAGAGACAGATATGATGGTTGTGTGGTCTCGTTACTGTGCTTCTCTGGTGAGTTGCCTTGATATGTCCCTGTGGTGGTGAACGAGATCAAGCAGCTTCCAGTTGTTGTTGGGTTGTCTGCGAGAGAAGGAGTCATGATATGTGCCCCATGGAGCTGTTCATCCCCATGTAGAGGAAAGGTAGTAAAGCTCAAAGGAGGAGAAACCTTTCACGGGCTACCTGCTCAAAGAAGGAGGGGACCGTTCAAGGTGAAGGGATCGCGGCAATCAGCCGCCATGGTTGTCTGGCGAAACGGCACCCGAACCTCCATCGGATGCGAGCTAGATGGGCCCTATCGCCTCATGTCCTCCCGGAGCACGGCATCTCGTCGCTGCACCTTCTCCGGGCTCCAATTCTCCAACAACGAGTCTTCGGTCAACGAGATGGCACTGGGTGGAGGTTGTCCGGCTCGAGGCTAGACTTGGGCTTGGTTGATCATCCAGAGCTCTCCCTGATGCGCTCTTCTAGCCGATGCCAGAATCAATCCGCCTAGAGGTACAAAGGCTTGAGGTATGTGGCTCCCTTCGGAAAGTGCTATAGCCTGGCGGACTGAGGCTCGCGCATTCGCAAGGATGCTGGTGTGGTGGTCGTCAATGCCATGACGAAACACGGACCAAGGAGTCGTCTTCGTATGGGAGTCTTTGGCAGGTGTGGCTCCCAAGACCTGAGCAAGGCCTCAAAGAGTTGGGATCTAAGGCGAAGATATGCATTGTGTGGGTGGAAGGCGAGTGTTTGGAGAGGTAGCTCATTGCCGGCGAGGTTGGTCGAGTCGTGATGCATCGGCAACACAGGCACGTGTCAGTGTATCACACACTCAACTCTTGCTATGATGCGCAAGTTAAAGATTTTATGATGATATGCGTAGCCTAAGGCAGGCGCAGAATATACCTTGCTTAAATTTACTCTCTCGAGGTTCAGATGGGATGTGGTATGCGGACGGATATTGATGTCTTTAAGCACTATGGTAGCTCTCACGTTATTCATGCCATGTCTCCTGCAGCTATTCATATGAGCCTCGATGTGATTGTTTCAGAAAATCACCCTCTTAGTAGCATTATTGCGCATCTCTCGTGGATTTCTATTTGTTTGCTATACTCTGTCCGAGCTATAAGACACAGCTCTGGATTTACAGGTCCCTTTCGTTAAGGACAACCATATCAGGAACTTTGCTTGTATCTGGCCAAAAGACTTTGATTAATAAGAGGATAATGGTAAGTATGCTATTCTAGCAAGCTGATAGGGGATGTAGCCAGCAAGTTATTAGGATAGTCATGATGTGGGAAATTTGGCGCCATCGTTGGTCAACCAGGTGAAACTCTTTCATGGATCTAGCGGATGGCTTGCCGTCCTGTCTTATCTGTATAGAAATGGATATCTCTCTGTCTGACTGGGAAAATAGGGACCTCTTCCGCGAGCTCATCGATTTATCTCTGCACCTAAGAATAGCCTCTTCCAAGACTTCACATGGCAAAGGAAGATTCTTTGTTGAAATCTTTGATCTGATTATAATCTATCACTATACTAGTATTGTAGATTGTCTTTCCATCCTGTATTTGCGCCCGTTCAACGAACGCTGTGGGAATCTCTTGTAAAAGTGTCAAATTCCCATTTTCCCAAAAACGCCGGCCAATAACAAAATCTAAACAGTCTTCATCATTCGTTATTGCTTTTTTGTTCGCCCTGTTGTCCAAAGTATACCCAAATTTACAAAACACGCGATGTGAAGCGAAAAAAGTCGAACGAATCAATCAAAGTAGAGTACACTTAGTAGTGCACGTTGGCTAACCGCTGGACCCAGCCGGCTTGTTGCTGAGGCACAAAGTCGGGGACCTTGGCGTCGGGTTCGCTCATCATGGCCATCTTGAGCCACTGGACGTAGTCCTCGAAGCCAGTGGTGCTGCCCGTGATGCGGACCTTCTTGACACCGCGGACGCCCTCAAACTTGCGGAGGTTGCGGTAGCCGACGCCGAGGAACATGGCCTGGACGACGTCGATGGAGAGCTCGTCAAGCCCGCTGAATGCTTCTGTCACGGCGTCGGCCTCGTAGGGGAGGTCGACGTCCAGGCGGACCTGGGTGTGGAAGCGGCGGATGCGGGGGATGATGGAAGACTCCTTGACGGGGCCGTACCAAGCGCGCAGGCGGGGGAATGAGGTGAGGAGTGTCGGGTGGGCGAGGAAGGTATTTGAGCCGTAGAGGAGGTCGGTGGCCTCGTCGTGGATCTGGCGGTTGGTGCGGAGGAGAGAGGCGTGCACCTTGGAATCGGGACCGGGGCGACAGCACTTTGTGTAGGGTGTTGTGCGGAGGAGCTGGTCGTAGATTTCCAGGCGGATCTCGACGGGGAGATCAAGGAAGCCAGTCTGATGGGGTTGTTCTGAGGGCTGTTGCTGAATTGTGGCAGCCATGATGGTTGATGTTGTGGTATTGGTGTAAGTGGTGATGGTTGATGTGGATAGTGATCCGACTAGTGGGCTTTCCCCAGACTTATGAACAAGTTGGAAAAGTTGGATTGGATTGATGGTGATGGTGAAAGATAGCACGTGCAGCTTTTGGCGTGATGCTGATCTTAGAGCTGAATGTCGATCCTTGGAGGATGGTAGATGTGGTTGACTCTAGTCAATTGGTTGGAAGGTCCAAGCAAGAGATGGATTGTAGATTTGCAACAGATGTTGATAGATACAAGATGGGGAAGAAGTGAGATTCAGGGCGGGACGAGGCTCGCTTCATATACAAAATCAAGATTGACTCTTTTGTATGAGTCTACTGTACTGTGCCAGACCTGTCGACCGGACACGCCCTCTCCGAGAAATGGACGAGGTTCGATAGCGACCAACAGGGACTAGGGTGAGTCAAACGAGACGAGTCGAGTGGCCAGGGATCGGGACGGGACGGTACATGATCATGATACCTACACGTTCATCAAAAGGCAAGGGTATGCCGAGCTAAGGGATTGGCTCCTCAAGGTTGATCCATTGTCAGCATGCAGTGGCTTGACGGGACGGTGTCTCACCGAGCGCCAGTCGCACACCCTCAAGACGCTATCAGGAATAGCATTGCGACCTGGTTGAAAGCTGAAGTCTTTCAAAGGCTGGCTGGAATGACAGATTCGGTACTGTATACAACCTACGCCCGTTTTGCCCGTTAACCTTTGAGCGGCGCGTAAAGACGCCCATCCCGGCGTCAGATAAGCTGACTCGCGGTGGGTTGTCGTGCGACCGTGGATGATTGGGTCGATCAGTAAAAGAGATAAAGGGCCGTAGAAGAAAAAAAAAAACATGATGGAAGCAATAGCAAATGCTGCCCTGAATTGCGCAACATGGGTGGATATCCGCCATGGGGGGCGTGTACGATCATGACCTGTTTCTTAAGACCCTGGGGCCTGGAACTGACGATGCCGAATGCCGGGCCCTGGGTCAAAGGGAATAGAACGGGCTGTTTTTGCTATCTCTGTGATCCATTAATTGCCCAGAACAGCAGTGTGGATATCGACAACTCTGTTTGTTAGACACGCCAGTGATACGGGTCAGGCTGTGTGGACGTCGGTAGCCGCCTGGCTGCGCTGCGCTTCCTGCATGGATGGTTGCATCTCGCAGTCATGCTGCAGCCATATCTGTCTGCTGCACACACACGCAACGCGGCGTAACCCAATGTGAGGTGAGGTGAGGTAGCCTGCGTAAGGTGACAAGTACCGTCCCGGTGCCGAGCAAAGGCCGTCCCGGAACGGCCGCCAGGGGCAGGCCAGGCCCAGCCAGCCCAGCCCAGCCCTGTCGATGAAAGCATACCCACTCTCTTCTGACAGGGTGTGCTATCGGGCTGGCTCTCCTTGACCAAAGCTCTAATCTAGCCTCCGTCTCCCGTTGGGCGCCGACAGGTGAAGCAGACACAAGTGAGGTGAGGTGAGAGGTTAGGTGTGTCGGTGAAGAATTAAATCATGCTGTTTCTGTTAATTGACAATAATCCATGGGTGATGAAACCTGGTTCTGTCTGTCCATCGTCATGACGTTGAAAAAAGGGGGTCCCGCCTTCAACGGAGGCCCAAGGCCGTGTGGCATCAAAACAAACGTATCGCGCGAGCTCGTATCCTGATTCTATTCCCATCAGCCTCTCCCTCGGTCTGTTCCCGTGATTCTATTCCAAGTTGACGTGTATCATTGATTTAGAGACGTGGGGCGGAGATAGTTCGGACACAGCACGGCATGGCGATACCGGCGGAAAACCTTTTTAAAAGAGTCACATCCGTTCCAGAAACGAAAGCAAAAAAGTCCACTTCGGATCCGAGTATCATCAGTCTCTTTTTCAGTGTGAAAGTGAAACGGAGACGAACCAGAAAAGAAAATAACCCGTGACGGTCGCCAGTTCGTCCGGCCTGTTCCGATGCTGCGAGCCCCCCACTCTTTTTTTTTCCCTGGTCCCCTTTTGCTTCTGGCGTGCTTTTGTCGTGGCTGGCCTGATCGAACTTGCGGCTCTGAGCACACCGCTGGCGACCGGCGACAAAGCTCAAGGTGAAGGAATTTCGAAGATTAGAAAGGGGGGCGTGTGAGTTAAAACAGGGATCCACAGCGGTGAGGGTATACCGAACAACGACAGGGCGCCTCGGACAATTCCCGTGGTGTGCGTTTTCGTCCTTGTCTATGCTTTTTGCTTGTTGGGTTTATTAGCCCGGGTCCCAGCAAATATTTTGTTCCAGAAGCCATGGATTCGAATTTTGATACCCGTGCCTTGCTCTAGTCGAAATAACATCGAGCTCGAGCTGACCGAATCTTTCCCGTATGGCTGCCCATCCCATCGCGAAGGCTGCTGAGATTGAAGGCAGAATGTCCATTTGTAGCGTCTGCATCATTTCTCGCTTCGCACAGGCGCAGTAGATCTTGTATCACCGCTTTCCTGCTCTACCCGATCTTTTATGCATCATGACAACACATTCAATTTATTGATGCTTTCACGACGTCAAAAGCATGTGCAACAAACACACAATATCCAAGATTTGGCAAAACAGCCCCCCTTCGATTCGACAGGGCCCCCACCTGATCGATCGGCAGGTTCTGATTGGACCATGCAGCCACAGCTCGGCACCTGCGCCAGCCACAGCTGCAGGCACTTTCCGGGCTTCTGGCAGGTCAGCCTCAGGGCCCTAACTTCCACTTCCCGCGGCGGCGCCACGTCGAGTTTGCCCCCTTTACCGTAAGGGGAAAGGCGGCTAGCGATGGCGCAAGGGAAGGGGGAAAATAAGGTACGTACCGCGATTGCATCAGCTGCGGCGCCCAGCACATGAGCTCTCCTTTAACCAGTCACACGATCTTCCACGAGCAACATCATCATCACCACCAGCGACTCTACGTCGCCGTTTTTCCTTCTCTCCGCTCTTTCAATTCCTCTCTTTGTATCTTTATCTGGTCTTTTCCGGTCTCCGCCTTTCTTTCCACTCTCTTACCCCGGTCTCTCATCGCGTCTCTACCCCCCGTAGAAAGCAAACAATAAAACAAGACCAGACCATGGCCGACGGGTTGCTCACCTTTCTCTCGGGCGTCTTCGGCTGGGTCTACTTCCTCGCCTGGAGCGCCTCCTTCTATCCCCAGGCCTTGCTCAACTGGCGTCGACGCTCCACCAGCGGCACCACTGTCGACTTTCCCTTCATCAACGTGCTCGGTGAGTGCCCAACCGCGCGCCCGTCTACCATCCCATCCCACGCGCCCTCTGCTTCTTATCCTTCCCCCCCATGGCATGATTGTCATCTCACACCCCCCGGCCCGCGGCTCTGTTGCCCTGCCGCCCCGGCACCCTGGGCCCGATCACCGCCACGTTCATGACCCCCGTTGGTCTCTTAGCCAGGGGATCCTCACCCAGCTCAGCTCTGCAACCCCTCCGACGTCGCTTCAAGTTTGCTGACCACGATGATTCTGTCACAGGCTTCCTCGCGTACTTTGTGTCCAACCTGGCCTTCTACTACTCCCCTGAGATCCGTGCCCAGTATGCTGCCCGCCACCGCGGCCTCGAGCCCACCGTCCAGTTCAACGACATCACGTTTGCTCTCCACGCTCTGATCCTGTCCATCATCACCGTCTCCCAGTACCTGTTCTCCTCCCTGTGGAACTTTACCCCAAGCCCCGGGAATCGCCCCAGCCGTTTCATCCTTGGGGTAGCCGCCGGCTGTATCACAGGGGTCGTCCTGACGTGTGTCATTGTTACCGCTTCGGCTGGAAACGATCCTCTCTACGATTGGGTCGCCTTGGATGTTGTGTATGCCATCGGCTATGTCAAGCTGATCGTGACTTTGATCAAGTACACGCCCCAGATTGTCGCCAACTACAACAACCAGAGCACCGAGGGCTGGAGCATCTCGCAGATCCTACTCGATCTGACGGGTGGCGTGCTGAGCGTCAGCCAGCAGGCCATTGACAGCTACCAGCAGCGTGACTGGAGCGGCATCACGGGCAACCCGGTCAAGTTTGCGCTCGGCAACATCAGCATGATCTACGACAGCATCTTCATCACCCAGCACTATGTGTTATATCGCAACAAGCCCCATCATGCGCATGCGGAAGGCGAGAGGTTACTGGATGACGAGGAACGGAGGGTGTAGTAAGCTTTTCTGCTGATTCGATCATTTACCTGTGATAGAAGATGCCATTTACACGGGCTTATTGTCAGACATGCCCAACCATTATGTAACCTGTCATTTGAGCGTTTGGATACCCTCCCAATAAGATTTACATACATGAATGTATCAGTTACAACGGCAACCTGGAAAGCGGCGGCGCACAGGCGGTATCTAGATTTGGGCGGTATAACAGTCAAGTTTTAGCAAATGAATTAATCGTATTTAATGCCAAGACGCGTAATCCCGCAGCTGAAGCAATTCAGCTTGCCTCTTGTGCCTGGCTGAGCCAGTTTCGTTTGATGGTGTTGTACTTGGTCAGCCAATAGCAAGGCAAGGGCTTACACCCTCCTAACGCATGTAACTTGTCAATTCCCATGGCAGGCCTCATGCCAATTGGAAATGGCTATTTTCATGCTGACCTCCATGTTTTCGGTCACAAGATTGTTGGTGTAAGCTGCCATCCAAGCCAGGTCAGGAGGCTGTACTCATTGGGAAGGTAATTTGATCTGGAAGAAGCTGAATGTCATGTCATGCCTGTCAATATCCAGCCTCTTCCTTCGCTGGCTAATGTTTTGTTTTGTTTTGAGAGGAGCCTTCATATGACGTATCACTCGGACATGACCGTCATGATGGTAAGTCGCTTATCTCGTAATAGAAGGCCTCGTATACAACTCACCAGCCATTTTCTTACCCTATCAGATGTCTCCCCCCAAGTTTCCTCACAATATCCCCAGACGAAAGAATGTGTCCGCTTATCTGGTACAACAATACAGTCAAGGAGGTGTCGCTGACAAGCTGCAAGGGTTGTATAGATCAGGTGCCTCGCCGGTGCGATCTCTCAAAGGGCATGTCATGACTTTTCTCGCCGAGCTCATGGAGCCTTTTTGACCAAGCCACCAGGACTCGCAGTGTGCAATTCTTGGAATGTGATTTCCTAAACTTACAGTTTAACTTATACACGGGATGAAGCTTCTTTCATCGAGTGCCCGCGGATGTTCTCTGACAAACCCTCCACAAAAAGGAAGCAAGTCCAAACCCTGGGGTCGAAACAGGACCAGCCACCCCCAAAGGGCCTACTTGGCACAGTCATGTAGGTGAGACTAGCCATGCTACTAATTACCCCAGTTTGGGTTTTTGTTATATGTAGAGTACACGTTTTATTATAAATGGCCTTTTCATCGAAGTTTATTACACGCAAATCGACTCTGCAAATTGTCAAAACCTTGTGGGTATCTTGACCTGTTTGGCCATCTATTTATAGCCACGAACCTCTTTGCGGGATAGCAAATCAAGAGCCTTGAAATAGAAGCTAGCAGGGGTTCATAGACCCACTAGGTTTTGCCAATTTGTAGATGCCTTTTGCAGGCTATCAATAGCGAGGTTTTGAACGCGATAATTAAAAAATTGACATTACATGCTGTTTATGTACTGAACTTTTATTATTTATTTAATCGTGTGGCTTCCCTAGTCGCTTTTTTCGTCTACTGTCGGTTCAAATGTCTCCAGAAATGACAGCCTAGACATATGCGTGCGAGGAATTGAACCACATGAACAAAGACAAGGATGACGGGATCTTGACTTCTCTAGTGGGTATGATCGTGCGTGCTAGAGCGCGTTTGTGAAAGATGTGATATGGAGCGAGAGGTGAATGGTTGTCAACCAATACTTCTCGATACGATAGTCAATTATTCCCAGCATAGTCTATATTCACGTTGAATATGGTCACAGAGGCGGTCTCTTCTCCTGGCAAGAGAACAAGGTCAACTAAACGCAAAATAGATTCGAAATAAATGCTAATATATGGCTATTTCGGCAAACAGACTGTTGTTTGTGCTGTAGATCTTTCCTCTCCAAAACCATTACCCTGCAAAGGCATTCACGGATTGGTGCAGAGTCGTTATAACACTCGAGCTAGCCCCAGGGAGGAATCTTGTCCTCGCCTCTGCCTGTCCCCAAGTCAAGAACAACCCCAGACCCCGTCACTCCAGGAGTGAAATGACTCGTCAGTCTGGTAGATCAAGGCACCGAGGAATAAAGAAGACGTGTGTGGTAACGCCTGATCAATATCAAGCATTCACATCGCCACTGTCCAGATTGCTGTATGCAAACAGCTATCCGGCCAAGTTTGTTCCTCGTTGTTGTGCCTCGCTCTTGTCCAGTCGACCTCTCAAATCTCATCCGTCAAGGAGCGTGGAATCTCCGTACCGCATGCGTATACCTGTCGTCAACCCTCCGTTACATTCGCAAGCCTTCAAACAGGTTTCGGTCCCCTAAGAAACACATTCTCCTCTTCAAGGCACATTCCCTTCCCCAAGAAGCATCCCTCTCTTCAAGAAACATCCCTCTCCCCAAGGATCATCCCCTTTCTCCCATCTTCCACCGTCGTCCTTTCAGTCATGCCATAGCTCCATGCAGAAAAGGACCAAAAAGACACAAAATGAACCGTCTGTCGCAAACTGATCCGACCGAAGAAGGGTACCCGATACCCTTCCACCGAATTCAGATTTCGTTGCTGTCGTAGCTTCCATTCTGAGTAGATGAGTTGCAAAGTACTCGAGGCATCATGGCCGTCGAGATGCCGTTCAGCCCGCGTCCAAAACACACAAAGATGGCTTCGTGATTTGTATTGTGGAAGTCCAATCCGTGACATACCGACAACCACAACCACAGCCACAACGACGAGAAAGAAATGAGGGATTTCCCGAGGACTAGATAGACAAGCCCTGACGAAAAAAAAAAGCCAGGACCCAAGACCAACATCGTAGTCCTGCAACACGCCCCGTGATTGAGCGTATCACTCGAACATTTCGCAATTCCAGATGACAGAAAGCTTGGATCCCCAAGTATAAGGATCCAAAAACACCATCATATGAAATTTGCGAAACTGGCGATACGTCGGTCTTCATCGGGCTGCCTCAGCCCTCCATCTGATCATCCCAAGGGGTGTCTCGCTGGTTGAACACCAGGGAATGCTGATCAGGTAGGTGGAAAAGGGGTTTGTTTGCCCCTTTGCACATGGCCAGCCGTGGTCGTTTCCTCCATGTCTCTTCGTCTCCGGCACTGCCTCGCCAAGGGATCAAGGTCGAAACTTGTCAACCTTCCTCTCCTCTAACGGCAGCCCGCAGCCTCTCCCAGGTCAATCCCCAGTCTTTAGCCCTGGCCAGTTCCCAGTATCTAACCCGAGCCAGTTCCTAGTCTCCAACTCAGGTCAGTTCCCGGTTTCCAGTCCGGGCCACTTTCCAGTTCTTAACCTGGACCAATCCCCCTTGTCTCTTCCGTTACCAACGGTCCAAAGAAGATGAGGCTCCATGAAACCTCGCTCAAAAGACCCCCTCACCACCTTTCAACGTGCGTTCGACATGCCCGGTGCTTCGACCCAAGGAACGAAACTGAGAAGTCGTCTCAGTCCTGGTCCCAGGACGCTATCAACCTCCATAGGTTGTCCGTTGATGAATGGTCGTCCGTCGATGGTCGTCCAAGCAAACCAACTTCCTGGAAAAGCCCAACACATGGGCAATCACCTTTCCATACGCAAACTCCTCCCACCGGCTCCCCCAATGCATCAGACGCCAAGAATGGTCAATCCAGACCGTCAAGCCAAGAACGTAGTCGAAAAGTCAAGCAAGAGCTCCTCATCCCTTCTGGCAGATCCTAGATTGCCCCTGAAGCCAAGGGCTAAAGATGCCTAGTTCGATTGCCATTATAAGAATTGCCGTTATGTACAGCAATCCTTTATACAAAAATCGTGTAGATTGCGTTGTGTTGTCCCCGGGTTTGTGTGTCCTGATCGCAGTTCCAATTTGACGTGTCCAAGAGCTGTAGATGTGTCGATCGAAAGAGCCCCGGGGAAATGCCTTTGCAAAAAAAATGATTTTGTTTGTGAGAGCGGGATGAGACGCTGTTGATGTGCTAGACTGTAAACGACCCGTAAAGGGGCTCACAGCATGCGATATGTGATGTCAAAGGGGTGGGTTGCAGATGCCGGGTTGTAAAGATGCTAATCCCACTCTCCGTTGTGCTGGGAGGATGCATGTTACTGAATGAGATCTGTCGGGTTGGTCTGAAGTGTTGACGAAAGCCTGTCGATCCAATCTGAAAGGATGAATGTCAAATGAATGTGATATGATGGGCAGTATGAGGCCGACCGGTCGTATGCTGTAATTAAAGAGTGGATAATGATAATGAACGAAGCCCTATCCAAGGGTAAATCAAATAAAAAAAAATGTGTGCAAAAGTAATGAATGCAGTAGTACCAAGCGAGTGTGAGTAGCTTGAGAAGATGCCAAGTAATGAATGTATGTTCGTAATGTATATAATGAGACGAGACCCATCAGAGAGGAATTCCCACTAGCCTATATACCGCGTTTTCATCGAGGACACATTGCCATTAATATCTTCCTTTACGTCCGGGGTCGGTGTAACAAAGGTGTAGCCCCGGGGTGAGGTCTTCGAGAGTTCCGGCGGATCGTGAAAATACCATTGTGGTTTGTTGAAGAGCGGGGTTATCTCAGGATTCACTCACCGTAGAGGCAGCAAGAGGTGAAGAATGATCGCGAATGAGCTGAAAAAGAGCTTAACTCGTCAACACATGCGGTTGAGGGTCAGCTGTTAGTGCATGAGACTCAACCGTATAACCTCTCCATACACGATCAAAAGGGGGAGAAAACTTGGAGAGCAGCCGAAAGTCTAGCACGCTGAAGTCCGTGTGGCGGAGATTAATCATTCAGCAAGAACGTCGCCGTTTCATCCCACAAGGTCTTGCGGGGTTCATTACCAGGCCGAGAGAGAGGCCGTATAGTTTCTTTACCACCATGAGACGGGGGTTTTAAGAAGCTTCGAGTGTGGCAGTGCAAGAATAAAGCAGCGAGATTGCCGAAACTGTGTTTGGGTACCAAAAAGGTACTCGTCGATGGCGAATCTGGCCTCATTTCCAGATTCAAGCACATCCATGACAGGCATATCATGCCCACTCAGGGGCAAAACACCATGATACCCCTCATCCGATCTTCGGAGAGGGGAATCATGGTCAAGCTCGACCCCCAGCATCACCATGCCAAAATATGAACACCGAGAACTATAAATGCTTGGTCATATGAAACTCCAAGATGCTATCACACGTCGCAGGCACCACATGCTTAGAGTCGGGTATCTCCTCATATCTATTGTCATCTAGGTAGTCTAGTCATCACAATATACGAATACATGGCTGATGGGATTACTTCCCCAGCACAAAATTGATGGTTTTTCCGCCCCTCACAGGAATGGCCCTCTTCGCGGATCTTAGGTCATACGGTCCCTTGGAGAAGCGCGCGGCTCCCTCGTCAGTCGCGAGAATCTCCTTCACCATCCAGTCGCGAAGCGCGTCGCCAGAGAGATCGGCTGGCGGTGGAGGGATCTTTACCACTCCACGCACCTTGCCATTGACCTGGACAGCGCACTCCTGCACCCGTGGCCGTACGAGCTCAACCAGAGAAGAGTCTGGCACAGGGAACGTGGTTGAGCGGAACAAGGAGGTAGTCGCGGAGGGATGAAGGGTAGCCCAACATTCTTCGGCGAAGGCCGGCGTTATGGGCGCCATCATGGAGATGATTGCCTGGGCGGCCTCGCGTCTAATAATTGGGCTGGCCGTTGAATTCTCGACAAGATTGTTGGTAAGGATCATAAGATCCGAGACGATTGTGTTGAGAGAGTAAACCTCTTCATATGATGCCGTGACCGAAGCAATGGTGCGCTGCACCTCACGCCAGATGGCTGCCTCAGCATCCCACTGCGCAAGCTCCTTTGCAGACAACGATCCAAGACGTCCGTGCTTGTCAGTCAAGTATTCTTGAGGAGACACTGTGTCGGAGACGGGCTCAGCAGCGATGGACACGATCTGATCGTGTAATCGCTGGAGCCAACGAGTGATACCTGAGATCTTGGCCTCATCCCAGTTGAGGATGTCCCCAACTGGTGCCTGGAAAAGCATGTGTGCTCGGGTAGCATCAGCGCCGTATTGAGAGATAAAGCCAACAGGGTCTACACCGTTGTGCTTGGACTTGGACATCTTCTCATATGATATGGTGGCCAGCTGCCCAGAAGAGACCACCTTGGGCTGGGCTGGGTCTGACAGGTCGACCTCATCAGGTTTGAGGAAGCGACCATTTGCAGGATCGATATAAGTCTTGCCGTGGACCATACCTTGCGTGATCAGACGCTTGAATGGCTCAGCAGTATGGGACGTCTCGTCAGAGTACTGGGGGAGAAGTGGCGTAGAGGCGAGGAACTTGTATATGAAGCGGGCGTACAGCAGATGAAGAATGGCATGCTCAATACCGCCGATGTATGTATCAACGGGAAGAGTCTTGCCAGCTTCGGGAGAGAATAGCTGCTCTTCATTGTGAGGGTCTGCAAAACGGGCGTAGTACCAGCTCGAGTCGACAAACGTGTCCATGGTGTCTGTGTCCCTCCGAGCAGGGCCGTCACACTTGGGACAGGTCGTGTTGACAAACTCAGGAGTCGCCTCCAAAGGATTTCCGCTGCGGAACGAAGCCCAGTCAACTTCAGGTAGTTCCACAGGGAGCTGCTCGTCAGGGACAGCCACAGGGCCACATGAATCACAGTGAACAATGGGGATTGGCGCGCCCCAGTAGCGCTGGCGACTGATGAGCCAATCTCGCAGACGCCATTTCTCAACGGCTTTTGCAAGCTCTGCTCCTTCGAGCAGTTTGATGATTTCCTCTCCTGCAGCAACAGAATGCTTCCCCTTGAAAGAGCCGCTATGCTCTGTCATGATTCCATGGTCGACAAAGGGCTCGTTCTTCATGGCCGTGGTCGTCTCATCTTCTGAGGCACAGAGGACTTGACGGACAGGCTGATCATAATGATGCTCTTTCCAGAAGGCATGATCTCGCATGTCATGGCCAGGGACGCCCATAACAGCACCCTCGCCGTAGTCGCCCAAGACATAGGGCGCCACGTAGACTGGAAGCGAGACTTTGGTGGCATCCGGAGTATCCTCATGGTAGGCAAGCGGGTTAATAGCCCGCACATGAGGCAACAGATAACCGACCTTGGAGTCTGGGGGCAGTCCCGGTATAGTGTCGAGGAAGGCCTGTAGCTCAGGGTCTGCCTTCGAGAGCTGAGCTACAATCGGGTGGCTAGCTGCAAGAGCTATGTACTGCACGCCAAACAGAGTATCGGGGCGAGTCGTAAAGACTTCGATAGCAGCATGGATATCATGACCCATGGCCAACACGGGGAACTTGACAGAAGCGCCCATCGATTTACCCAACCAGTTCTTCTGCTGAGCCAAAACTCTTTCCGGCCAAGCGTTTTCCTTGGCGAGAGCATCCAACTCCTCGAGGAGGGCTTCACGGAATTCGGATATGCGGAAGAACCACTGCTTGAGTTGTCTCTTTTCGACCTTGGCGCCAGATCTCCATGAGCAGCCATTGGCGTCTACCTGCTCATTCGCCAGCACAGTCTTATCGACAGGGTCCCAATTGACCTCAGCTTCGGCCTGGTAGGCAAGTCCTCGTTCGTATAGCATTAGGAAGAGCTTCTGGGTGTGTTTGTAGAACTTGGGGTCGCAAGTTGCCAGTTCCTAATAATTGTCAGTCTGACATTGATTATCCGGTATGACGGACCAAACGCACGCGATCCCAGTCCCAGCTTCCATTCATGAGCTCTAATTGCTCCTTCATCTTGGCCATATTGCTTGTTGTCCAAGTTCCCGGAGCAATGCCTCGTTCGAGGGCGGCATTCTCAGCAGGAAGACCGAAAGCATCCCAGCCCATTGGTAGCATCACTTTATCACCCTTCAACGTTCGAAATCGAGCGACAACATCGGCAATGGTGTATACACGCAGGTGACCCAGGTGGAGCGTCCCGGAGGGGTACGGGAACATGGGCAGGACATAGTGCTTGTCCTTGACTTGAGCAGCATCCTCAGCCTTTTCGGATTCCTCCCATCTCTTTCGCCACTTCTCGTCCAAGGTAGTAAGATCGACAGCGTACCATCGTCGCGAGACTGTCCTAAGAGTTGTCGTCTGAAGTGTCGTTAAACGCGGCCGGGTGGCGCTTCGGATAGAGTTCGATATAGCCGGCAAAGCGCGCCGAGCCGCAGCGCAGCTCATGAGCCTTCCGTGCAGCAACGGCATTGGAGCGTCGGCATGATGCGAGGGGGCATCAATGGGAGGGAGAAGCCGAGCAGTGTAGGAGCTTACACTGGTAGAGTTGAACTGAGCAAGGGACGAGAGGATATCAACCACGCGATCGTCCAGTGCAAAAAATCAGAGCTCGGGCCATGCCGGTACTTGGGTCACAGTATCCAATGGGCGCAAATGGGCCCTGCATGATACCCGGCCCCAGGTACCGCGCTGGTAACCTGGACGGGAATCGGTGCGTCATGGCTCTTTCCCGAGCAGGCGCCAAACCCAGAACAGACGCTGAAAGCCGACAGCGACAACCCAGGCCGTGCTTTCCAGTTCTGAACCCCGCTATCAGAGATGCCCCGCCAAACAAAACTCGTCCATCCCATCCCATCCCCCTCCAAATGAAAACCGAGCCAGAGGAAGTCAGCCTTCTTGTTTCCCGAGTTATCCCCTTTGGACTGAGGCTCTTGTCGGAGGAGAAGCCAGACGATTTCAGATAAAAGAGGTTCGGATCCTCCTTCCTCAATCCCCGTCCTATCTTAGCCTTTGAACTTCGTCGAGGCTTTGACTCGAACAAAACGGCCCCCGCCGACGATATCCGCCCAACTGCAGCACCGACGTCCGACATCATACCCAACTCGAAGCCTCAAAGACGCCGTCTACAATAGCAGTAGCTTTTACCGTCGCAATGGACAGGATCACGGACCGCATCGCCGCTCTGCCGGCTGATGGCAGCTACTTCTCTCTCGAGTTCTTCCCTCCCAAGACCGCCATGGGTTTCTCCAACCTTCGAGATCGTCTTCATCGTATGGAGCGAGCCCTGCGACCGCTTTTTGTCAACGTAACTTGGGGCGCCGGCGGCAGCACCTCTCAGAAGTCGCTGGAGCTGGCTGAGTTATGTCAGAGGGAGCTAGGGCTTACAACATGTCTGCACTTGACATGCACCAACATGAGCAGGAAGCTCATCGACAAGGCGCTGGAGGATGCAAAGGCATTGGGAATCAGGAACATTCTGGCTCTACGGGGAGACCCTCCTCGAAGGGAAGAATATCGCGACCCAGACGACTCAGAGGATGACGGTGGCCAGGACTTCAATTGGGCGGCTGACTTGGTCAAGTACATCCGCAAGACCCATGGCGACTACTTCTGTATCGGTGTTGCAGCATACCCCGAGGGACACGCAGAAGAGAGTCACCCCCTGGGTCAGAGCTTGGAGCATGATCTTCCTTACCTTGTCCAAAAGGTTGAAGCCGGCGCCGATTTTATCATGACCCAGCTTTTCTTCGATATCAAGGCTTACGAGCACTTCGAGAACACCCTCCGCGACCACCCCAGCGGTGCCTTCAAGACCTTGCCTATTATCCCTGGCCTCATGCCGATTCAGAGCTACCAGATGATCAAGCGCACAACGAAACTAAGCCACGCCCAGATCCCCGATGATATCCTCGACCGTCTTAATGCCGTCAAGGGAGATGATGAACGGGTCAAGATGGTCGGTGTGGATATTGTTAGTGAGCTCGTGGAGAAGGTCAAGGATATCAAGAGCAAGACGCCAGGTCCCAAGGGCTTCCACTTTTACACGCTCAATCTTGAAAAGGCCGTGTCCTTTATCCTCGAGCGAACAAATCTCATCCCTGAGCCTCCGGAGGATGAGGAAGCGCTTGTGGTTGACGAAGCTATTCCCATCCCCGCCCTCCAGGTCAACGGCAGCTCCAACCTACGCTCTGGAAGCCACTCTCGTTCTCGGGCCTCGAGGCGACACTCATCAGTCGGCTCAGATCCTCACAACCGAGTCATTGTGGGTGACCGACCAGCCACACACCCCGAGTGGGAGGCCACTGGACAAGAGGCCGGCGTGCGAGCCGAAGCCATCAACACCCGCGCCAACACTCTGGCCATCTCGGAGGGCGAAGGCGTTCTAGGCCGTGAGGCCACGTGGGATGACTTCCCCAACGGTCGTTTCGGTGACGCCCGTTCTCCGGCTTATGGTGAGATTGACGGCTACGGTGTAAGCCTCCACATGTCCATCACGCAGGCAGTCAAGCTCTGGGGCCACCCCAAGACACGGCAAGATATCAACGACCTCTTCGTCAAGCACATTCAGGGCCAGCTTTCAGCCATTCCCTGGAGCGAGGAGGAGCTGCTCGCAGAGAGTTCAACGATCCAGCCCCATCTCCTGCGGCTTAACCAAAAGGGCTGGTGGACTGTCGCCTCGCAGCCCGCCGTCAATGGCCTCCGGTCCAGCGATGGCACATTTGGCTGGGGCCCACCCAACGGCTTCGTGTTCCAGAAGTCATTTGTTGAGTTCTTCATCCCGGCATCTGAATGGAGCGTGCTCAAGGAGAAGCTCAACTCATCAGAGCTATGCGACTCGGTGTGCTTCTACGCCGGCAACGCAAAGGGAGACTTTGTGTCGTCGGACAATGGCGGTCACGTGGACGGGTCCTCGGGGGCGGGACCGAGCACCAACGCGGTGACCTGGGGTGTGTTCCCGGGCAAGGAGATCATCACGCCGACGATTATCGAGGAGGTGAGTTTCCGAGCTTGGTGCGAGGAGGCGTTTGGCATCTGGGGGGAGTGGGCCAAGGTGTACGGACGGGGGTCGGACAGCGAGAAGCTCCTGAGCGGCATCAAGGACGAGTACTGGCTGGTTAACCTGATTCATCACGACTTTGTGGAGAAGGATGCTCTATGGCAGGTCCTTTCTAGTTGATTGGTGATTGGTGGTAGTACAAGGTTACACGTCTAGTAATGCAAAACAGTAAAAAGTACAGTCTGTCGTACACCAGTGGCTTTGTGAGGATTGTGTCATGTCACGTCAAGACTCGGATTGTTTACGATGTGTTGATTGGTGTTGATTAGCTAGCTAATTCCCATACACGCCCCGTGAGTTTTCATTCCCATGGCCTTCCACAGTCAATCATAGATAGATCGTGAGGGGAAGACGTTGATAAACCCGCCCAAGAAGTAAAAGAACCGCGCTCGCACTTTGTAGACCTCGTGAAAGATCCTGGTATATAAACCGTTGTCGTGAGAAAAAAAAATGAGACGTAGAAGATGAATGAATGAAGAAGGACTGCTTTGTGTGTCCTTTGTTGGGTATCTGCGAAAAGGGGGCGAGTTGGCCATGTCGCAGAAGTGAAAGGGCATCATCGTTTGTTGAGATGCCGAAAGCGAAATGTCGAAATAGCCATGGTGTTTTGTTTTGCCAAGAATTAATACGGTACGCGGGGCTGTTGTTCTTTCTCTGGGGGTTACTGTATAATACAGTTGTTGTGGATGGATCTGAATGATGCGTGTTGTCGATACTCGAAAGGAGTATGCGAAACAGATTTCACCACTCAGATCATTTAGTGTGGTTCAGATGAACGGAAAGAGATCTAGATCTCTCCTTCACCGTCGTCATAGTCCGTGTAGTGCAGATCATCATGGTGGTTCATGAAGCTGCTGTTGTTGTTGGAGAAGCTGTTGAGCTCAGGCCAAGGCGTGGTAGAACCCATGAAGCTCATGCCAGAACCATAGTTAGTCATGAAGCCGCGGGGCTGCTGAGGCTGGGGCTTGCGCTCAACGTCGCCAAAGAGAGACTGGGGATGGATGGTGTTGGGGGGAGGATGAGTGAGAACCGGAGCCGCGATGGGCGCGACGACGGGAGCGGGCATCTCTTCGGGGGACGACCCGCTGCTCAGGGGCTGCTGCTGTGCGGCTTCGGCGATGGTAGCGGCGGCCTTGACGGCAGCAGAGCGGGAGGGCGTCGTTCCACGGGCAGGACCACGTCCGGTAGTCTTGGCGCGCTTCGAAGGGGTAACGTCCATCTCGTCAAAGTTGAACTCGTCATCCTCGCCCTCGTCGTCGGAGAGGGAGCGCTTGATAGGGCTCGAGACGGGGGCGACGGCGACCTTGCGCTTGGCTCCCTTGCCGGAACGGCTGCCGGGCTGGCTTCGAGACGGAGTAGGCTTGGAGGGCGTACCCGGGGCGAGGTTTGAGCCGACACCGAGGGAGAGGCAGTTGGCCACGTCACCGCCGTCGTTAGCGGTCTGACGGAGGGCTTCAGCGTCCTTCTTGATGGTGCGGAACTGGAACTGGATGCCATCCGCAGTAGACTGGCCAAAGTACTTGGCAATGTCTAAGAAAGAAGTCGAGTTAGTGAGATGTGCCATACGAGTGATGAGATATGTGGGTGTAAGGACATGAGAGCAGGGGCTAGAGGAAAAGCCGTACTGTTCTTGTCGATGGCTCCCTGGGTGGCAGGGAGGATGTTCTCGTCGGTGGAAAGTTCCTTGATGTCAAGATTGCGGGCGCGGGCTTCGGAGATGATGCTTGCCTGGGCACGCACGCGACGGAAGCGGTGGTTCAGGGCATGCTCAGTCATGTCGGAGCCGTAGCAGGCGACAATTTCTGCGGCACAAGAGAAAACAAAAGGGTCAATCCTCTGAATGGGCTTTTCACGCGAGATGAGGGGATCTGGGGATGTGAAGAAGAATATGAGAGAAGTATGCTTCTTACCCTTGTAGTTCCACTTGACCTCGGGGTGCGCTGCGACGATGGCGCGGACCATACGGGCCTGAGCCTCGTAGGTCTTGTAGTTTGCCTTGGAGTTTGCGGGGGCCATGATGATCTGCCTGATGATGCTGTTAGCGATGGTTGAGAGATGGTAGCCGCAGGCTCAGCTTTGGCCGGGATGAAGGATGTGAGTGAAAGAGAAGTGTTAAAAGATGAGATAAGAAACACGCGATAGAGGCAAGCAAAGGGTATCGCGAAGTCTCAAACGCGAAAACAATACTGACCTCAAAGGGAAATAAGATCGTTGAGAACGCGCGCGGTGTTTGACGAGTTGACGATCTCGAGGGGTGTGAAGGAGAAGAAAAGGTAAAGAGGCGACGCAAAGAAACGAAACTCGACTTGAGTAGTGAGAATGAATGGGAGCAAACGTCTATGACGTAGATAGAACAAACGAAATAGAGCTGCCCGAGCTGAACGCCTGTTTGAAAGATGAATGAGCGTGTGTGGTTTTGTGAAGGAGTTATTGTTTCCCGTGTTGTGAATGAGAGCGAGGTTAAAGGATGTGGATGAAGGCTTGCCCTACTTAGGGCAAACCGAAGATGATTCACGGACGATGTAAAAGAGAGGGACGAAATAATAAAAATGGTATACTCACCTAAGGAGTTTAAGACTATACTCGATGGCTTCTGTGAGGCTGGATAACCGTTAAAGGTCTCGAGTTGCGGCTGGCGGTTCTAGTTGCTGGGCGACGCGGGGTGTGCCTCGAAAAAGCAAACAGCCACAGCGAGAGCAGCCTTGCTGCCGTTTGCCAGCAACGAGATGCCCAGAACTCTAAGTAATAACAAAACTCTATAGGATGTAGTTGTTTATGTCTTGTTGACGTAAGAAATACTCGATATTGAGAATTGAGGTTGTTTTTGGCTGTTTCAGTCCGTTTGAATCTGGAGGCGGGACGAGAACACGGGCCACATAGGCCACTTTGGGATGATGACAACAAATGGCGGAAGGAGCGAAATCAGACAACGAAAGACAGCTTGAGATGAGAGAGTATCATTAGAGACAGTTCTCTATATTAGGAGTGCTTCACAAAGACAAGTCAAGCCAAGAGACAAAAGTCTGGTGGCTGGGAATCTCTTAGCATAAGGTGGTGAGATTTAGATAGTGCGTGACTTTGTGAAGAAACACGAACAGGTCAGGACAGAGATCAACAACAAGACAAAGGAACAGAATGCACAGATTTAAATATTAATTATGCGTGTGATTAATTATATACTTATATGTCTCGCTTCGTGTGTGATGGCGAATGTCTAAACGTCTATATCTAGTTTCTCGTGGCAGGTACCCCGCTAACAACAAGTAACGGCGGTCGCGTGTGGTGGTGCTAATGGTGGTTACACTTTACTGGTGCTTGTTTCAGAAACAAGCCAAGACTCGAGAGCCAAGACTCGAGAGCCAAGATCAGGATGGAGCCAAGACCCGGCAATCGTTCAAGGATTGCCCCGAATTGTGGAGCTTCAACTTGACCGGAGCAGCCGAGTCAAGACAATGAATTCCTGGCCGGTCCGAGATGGATGTCGCCTCGGCTCCGTCATCTCATCTCGTCTCGACTCCGGCTCCGATCAGCTCGACTCGACTGTTCTGAAGTCGACGTCCTCAGCGCCGTCTTTGTAACCCTCCAATGCTTGACTCGGCATCAGCACCTCACTCTTGTTCCATCTCTTCCTCATCCTTTCGTCTCCCTTATCGTGGTCGTAAAGGATGGCTGTTCTGACGGCTCGTCACTGTCGCAGCTCTCTCTTGGTATCGCACACCAAAACTACCATCACCATGTCATTACATCGTCTATAATTGATTAGGACCCTGGAGAGGCGCCTACTCGGTCTGCTCCGATTCCATAAACGGCCCCGCGTGTCGCGTCGGGGTGAGGCTCCTGCTGTGGCTCCGCGTCGTCCACTCCTTCATCGGGTGCTCCTTGACTGCCGTCTGCACCTCGCGGCTGTTGTACAAGAGGTACTGGAACCCGAGGAAGAAGTCGCACGACGCCTGGAACATGCCAGAGATCTTGAATGACCACGGGATCGCCGTCTTCGCCGTGAAGAACCAGAACAGCTTCATCGTGTCGCCGCCGATCCACGCCGCCAGAACCGACAGTCGCAGGCCAGCTGACGACTTGGATCGGTAGTTGATCAGAATTTGAGGGATGGGAAGCGTCGCCTCCACACCGAGTCCAATACATCCAATGGCGTTTGCGTAAGCACCGTAGAGCCCGGGAATCTGAGAGAGGAGCAACTCGAGAACGAAGAGGGCACCGGCGAAGTACATGATGGCATGCCAGTACCTATTTATCAATTAGTTCCCCGTCACTCATCCGAGGATCCCGGAGCAGACACCAACCTTCTGGGTGATCGCCACTGCCAAAAGTTATAAGGACGCTGGAAGCCAAATAGAGTATCGTCCCCGCCGGCAAAGGGGAGACCGGCCTCTCCGCCCTTGGTGGGCGGGGGCGGGCGGTAGTCGAGCGCAACCTTGAGTAGGACGACTTGGACAATAATCATGAGCAGCGACTGCAGGAGGAGGCTCGTATCGTATTGGGCATGGGGCCAGTAAAAGATCCTGTATATTCCGAGAAGCGCGGGTCAGCCACGTGTCGCGCCGAGGGTGAGAGGGAAATATCCAACCTCAGCAGGGACGCGACGAGCATGATGAGGGGGATATCCAGGGAGAAGCCGACGCTCGTCTTGTTCCGGTACATGGAGATGATCTGGTCGCTGTAGGACAGGACGGGCGACATGACGATGAAGAAGGGCGCCACCCAGGCCGTCAGCTCCATGAACCAAGCCATGATGTCTTGCTGCATCTCGAAGGCGTTCTCTGCAAGGCCAGCAGGATGGATCGGGCGCAATGGATGTTTATCGATGGGGGGACGGTCAAGGGTCGAGGGTGGAAGCGGAGGACGCGGACGGAGATGAAACGACTCAAAACGATAACGACAACCGTCCTCCGGGCCGGAAAGGGCAAGTTTCGTCTAGTTCGATGGAAGGAGTGATGGCCCGAGATGTGCAAGACGAGGCGCGAAGAGAGAGACACGGTGAAGAAGAAGAAGAGGGAGAGACAAGAATGGAGATGCAAAAAGGTCTAAAGTTGGCGAGGCGTCGAGGCGGGCGCAGGGGGTAAAGGAGAAGAGCCAGAGATTCTGGAAGAAATTAATACGGGCTGTGGGGCCCGAGCGCTGAATGGATGGAAGGCTAAGCATCTCACGCCCTGTAAGCCAAGCTTCTGTCCGCTGAAACCTTGGGGTTCGAGCCCGCTGAAACTCTCGAGCGTGAGCGCCCCCTTTCAGTGGACGGGCCGGGAGATGATGGGGATCGACCCTACGGCACTTGAGCCGCAGCCACTTGAGCACTCGTCAATCCAATGGGAATCTCGACAAATTCCCACATTCTCATGCCGTCGATCCGTTCGCTTGGGAATCCTGTTCCCATTCCGGGCTTGATGCTCAGACCGGATTGGTTCATTCCAGCTGAAGACACGTAGAATGCCCTTTCTCCTTTTTTTCTCAGTTCCATTTTTATCATCAGTTCGTAACGCGCAAGTCGTGGCATTAGGTGCCCTTTGCCACGATAAGCCCTATACTCGAAAAGCACACCTCTTGACCCCTGTTGTTTTGTCATCATCACGTCGGTAAACGGCGGAAATTGCTGCGGAGCTGATACCGTATCTTTTGCAGTAGTTCACTCTGAGAGACAGGGGTCAACTGGCACATGGAACTGGAACTGAGTGAACCCTTTGTCCAAGACAGTTGACGACAACCACACGTGACTCTTTTCCTATCTAGGACCATCAATAGACCATGGTTGTTTGTCAACCAACATGTTGACCAAACAGACAAACGGTTTCTAATTTGTAGTTAAACACTCTCTACACTTCGCAGCTTCCAGCAGTCTATCTAATCCGTAAACTCCATTTTACCACTAAACCACACCTTCACCCTACTGTCGGCTCTGCTGCTCCTTGGTGATCTCGTCAAGACACCCCGCGCTAGCAGCAACAAAACCAAGATATGTCAACGAAGGGCTAACAACTCGAGAAGTAAACTCCGGGTGAGCCTGAACGCCAACAAAGAAGGGATGGTCCTTGATCTCAACAACCTCCATGCGCTTTCCCGTCTCGTCCTTACCGATGAAGCAAAGTCCCGCCTTCTCAAGCTCATCGATGTAATCCGGGTTCACCTCATAACGATGCCTATGCCGCTCGCTCATCGTCTCAGCATCACCGTACAAGGCACGGAGCTTGCTCCATTTACTGTCGGGGGTAAAGAGCGTCTTCTTCTCGCCGAGCCGCATCGTGCCGCCCATGACCTCCTTGGACGATTCGGGCATGAAGATGACGACGCGGTGCTGGGCAACTGCGTCAAACTCCTCCGAAGTGGCATCCTTGTAGCCGCATAGGTTTCTCGCCGCTTCCACGACCGCCAGCTGCATTCCTAGACAGATGCCCAAGAATGGGACCTTGTGCTCGCGGGCCCATTGTGCCGTCTTGATGAGGCCTTCGCTAGATCGAACTCCAAATCCCCCTGGGACCAAGACTAGGGAGAGTCAGCAATCAGAACACTGTGAATTTGGTTTTGGCTGAAAAATCTCGCAAAAAAATCAGCAAGGAATAGAGAGACGCTTGCTACTCACCACCAGCGGCAGCTGTAAGCTGTGACCAAGCCTTGTGATATTTGGGTGAGTCCCCCTCCAACATGGCATCTTCGAGATGGTCCGCGTCAATCCATACGAGGTTGAGCTTCCGGTTGCATCGCATAGCTGAATGCTCCAAGGCCTTGAGCACAGAAAGGTAGCCTAACACGTTCATGGTTAGAAATTATCACCAAAATCTACCGTTAATAACGAGAACAGAGGGAGACTTACTATCAGGCAACGCAGTGTACTTGCCAACCAAGGCAATGTCAACCGGCTCCAGACCCGGCTTGATAGCAACCGTCTTCTTCCACAAAGCCCACAAGTCCGATCCTTGCTTGGCCACAGCCTCGGGGAGAATCAGCTCATCCAGCATCAATCCCTCAGCAAGGCGATCCCGCAGGCCCTGTTCCTCGAGAAGCTGGGGGACTTGGTAGATGGACTCGATATCCCGGACCGTGATGACCTGCTCGTTCTCGACCTGGCAGCTTCGGGCAATCTTGTCGACTGTGGCATGATGGAGGGCACGTTCGCAGCGGCATGCGATCTATACAAGCGATTAGCCATGGACTCGGCAAGTTGTGTCAATAACTACCAAGTCCGGGATTAATCCAGCGCTTCGCATCGTCTTGATGGCGTGCTGCGTCGGCTTGGTCTTTTCCTCTCCGTGGATACTAGACACTATCAGTTCTGGCTCTAGACAACACCCAACGGAGTTCTCACATGGGCACATATGACACATGGATGTTGATAAAGTTGCCCCTTCCCACTTTGTGTCGAAACTGGGTCAAGGCCTCGACAAAGGGCATACTCTCAATGTCACCAACTGTGCCGCCCTAGGTACAAGTTAGGAAAGCCGGCCAACGAGTGGCAGAAGCACAAGAACTTACCAGTTCCACTAATAAACAAGTCAGCAGCGGCACTAGTTTCAGGAACCAAAAAGAGCATACCAATACAGACGTCGGGCTCTTCGCCACTCTCGTCAACCGGGATCTTTGCTACTCGCTCGACCCAGTCCATGATTTCGCTCACAACGTGAGGGACGACCTGAACGGTTCGCCCTAGGTAGTCACCTCTCCGCTCGCGCTCAAGAACAGCCCTTGACAAAGGCTCCATGTCAGTGCGAAGTGTGAACGGTAGGAGGTAGGTGGACCAACTTGTAGATCTTGCCGGTGGTGATGTTGCTCTCTTTTGTCAGATTGAGGCCGAGGTAGCGCTCGTAGTTGCCCAAGTCGAGATCAGACTCTCTGAATTTAGTCAGCACATGAGATCAATGGCTGGCGACGGCGAGTCGCATGATGTCGCATGTGCCAACATACCCTCCATCTACATTGCAGTTCAGTCAGCTTGTAAGTTGACGATTTAGATTGCCAGGGACAAGAGTTACCTTTGAGAACAAAACACTCGCCATGTTCAAGTGGTCCTAGGGTTCCGGCGTCTATGTCCATGTGAGTTGGCAATTTTCGTTACATTTTGAGTCATGGGTCATACCTTGGTTCAGGTATGGGTCAATCTAGAGGGTCAGTAACTCCAACTAACTCGGATCAAGATCGCCGTATACCTTGATTGCCTATAAACTCTTCCATCAGCACTTGAGCGTGCGCTGCCAGGGACATCGCCTCCATACCGTGACTTTTAGTCCTGCCGTCTTGAGTAGAAGTCCAGAGGAGGAAGCTCAATGGGGTCAGCCAGGAGATAGAACCAAGAGAGCTAGCGTTTTCGTACCGATTATGCCTATAGATACACCACGTCAGAGATATCACGAGAAGCGAGGTGAAAAATTCGAGATAATTCAAAGAACCTGATCTTCCGGCGCAAAGTTCATGATGAGTCGCAATGCGACGGGCTCAGCAGGGGAATAACAAAGATAGAAGACACACCTTTCCCAATGCCACTAATGACGCCGCCGCTCACCAGCACGTACTTCATCTTGACGACTCGTTCCAGAGGCTGAATTAACGTGGTAGATGGTGAAATGCTTGTGCCTGCTCTCGGCGTGAACCAGTTGGTGCCCCGCCGATCCGGCGAATGACCAACCCCTGCACAGTATGCGCTCATCATGCACACGGTACCTTATCGATTCACAACCCAGCTAATTCCCACGTGGTCTGCGTTTAAGCCGAGTTTTTTCTTCTTTGGCATTGGACGCATCAATTGACTTTGTTTTAGTTAGAGCTGGTTGATATGCTTACGGAGTGCCTTTCCGCAACTCAAACTGCAAGTTTGCCTTGACACAAACACCTGAACTCATGATGTGCCTGATCTCTAACCGTCTGAGAGAAAATATGAGCAATTGCGCTGCGGGTTCGGGCCATTTTAACAGAGTAGACTTGGTCTGTTATAGAAGTACAAATACAAGATAACTCTCATGGAGCCAGTGATCACTCCGATAATCCTGACAGAATCCTAGCATCGATATACAGTATACAGTAGACCCAACATACCCAATCCACAGTCATTCATCATTCAGAACGTCCCGGTACTCACCCATCAAGCCTCCTCTCCAAGCATAAACCGTATACTAGCCTTGGTGATCCTCTTCACAACCTCCAACTCCTCCTCCCCCCTCGGCGCATAAATCATGAGGAGCCCCGTGTACAGCATCCTCCCACTCAGCGGATGCCGCTGTCCCCAGCCTCGCTCCAGCACCAGCTTGGCGTCCTTGGGCGCCAAGTTGAGGTGCATAGACCCGTCGCTGGCGTGCATGTGCGTAATCTCTTTCCTCGCCCACCAAGCTACTGGGTGAAGAGGACCGTCTGAGGCAATGAAGAGGGCTGGGCCGCGGCCTTCTGCCAAGGATTGGGCGATCTTTAGTTGTGAAGGTGAGGATGCAACTAGAGATTCGAGGAATTGATGGTAGCTCTGTGTAATTATTAGCTCTCATGTGTTATCAAAAGTCCTGAGGAATACTCACCTTCTTCACCTCTTCATCCCCCATATCCGTCAACTGACGACTAGGAACCGTCCAGCTGCCTACCTCTGGCCTCGGCGAACGGCGCACAGGAACATCATCTTCACTCAAAAACGCCGAGCTGGCATTTGGCCCTGCCTCTTTGATCGCCCTTGCGCCATCATAGCAGCTCGTGTGAAACGGTTCCTTGGTGATGGGTCGCAGGCACAGCTGGATGAGCCACCCAAAGACGTTGTAGGGGACGCCGCCAGGTCCAATCTTGATGTACTCGCGGTAGTCGAGGACCGCAACTCGTAGCACGGGAACTCCGATAAAGGTTGCTGCCAGGGCCGTAGCAACAACTCGTTGATTGCTAGCAATGCGCTGGAATAAAGATTGGAAGTGAGACGTCATGGTGATACCATCCATATTGAGGAATCTGCAGTACTATAATATCGATAACTGTTTGCTTGGCGCTGAGTATTAAATATCTAGCTGTAATCCGGAATCTGCACCGTCGTCGTTGTCAAAGTCCGGGCGGTTGGTGACGTTAATTCGGGGGCGCTCGGATTCGGATATGACGCTCGAGCGGATTTGCCTGTTCCGAAAGCCGAAATCCGCTCCGATAATCATGCTCCGTGCGCCCCACCGAGATCCGGACCTCCCGGCGACACGCGGATACGACGATCCCGATATATCACGGCTGCATGTGGCAGTGGTATCCATATATGGGCATTTCTGCTTACATGGCACGGGTTGTGGTTCAGTAATCGAATAGTGGCAAGTATACGAGGACTTCTATTGTTAAATGGAAGCGCTGCTAGTTGACTGTTACGGAAGCACCAACACTTTTACTCAACGCCAACAGCCTATAGTTCAGTTTCCATACAGTCGCTTTAACTTTGCTTTCTAGAGTCTCATATATTCGGTATATAGCATAGTTGTATCCGCCCAAAATATGCCATAACGGAGTTTGAAGGAGATGGGCACTGGTGCAAACACACATAGAAACACACCAAGTTGGAACACTACCTCCCCTCCATCGCTTTATTGCGCATACAACGCTTTGCGTTTCATCTAGTTCTGTAATAAGGGTGCTGATCAGGCCTTCTCTACTCCTACGCGCTACATCCACCTAAGATGCAACCTCTGAGGCATTGCGCAACTTCCCGTCGCAATTAGGTCACACTGGAAGATGTTCAAGTAATACATCAAAGGCATTCCCAGTCGTCCTTTTATGTATATACTTCAATTCTACCTGAGGTATATAACTAGGTAGCTAGGAGAACCATCACAAGCGCCTATACTTAGTCTATAAGAGCGGTGATAAGGTGGCAACTCTTGGCGGTGCCAGCTTTTACAGATTATAAGAAGCAGCTATATAGTTTATCTTAGCATAGTCTCGCACTCCATAGCGATTCGCTTTCTCTGTTGTCAAAGACAATATCCCAAGTCTCAACTTCAGGATTACGCCGTGGGCTTCAAGAAACCCCAATCAGGTTGCCCAGGACAAGCAGTACTGCCGCTATTATGACCACATATGAAGACGAATAGTTCCTTTAGATCACTCTTGACTTCATTCATAGCTATACTCGGGTATGGTCACTTCGTCACAGTGGATAGTCTCCCACCTATCTTGAACCACCACGTGCAAGTTGTCCTCGCGACGTTATATTTTGTATCTCTTGTGATATCACTCTCGCTTTGTCTACATCATATTCTTGTGTGAGGAAAGCGTGGTGACTTGCTGTACTAGTCTGATTGTGACTACAACCAGCAGCTGAGTCGCAGAGTGTACCAGGAGGAAGCGCCCCTGAGCAATGGGCGAGGAGCAGGATGCGAACAAGTATCAAAGCCGTGTGTTGTTATGTTCTATAGACTTAAATAAAGGCAGAGATATTGTGAAGAGGCGATAAGTGTTTATTGTGTTGAGTCTCCTTCTTGTTCTGAGTCTAGAGAGAGTCGGGAGGTGGACAGACAGGGTTGGTGAAAGTTGCCCAACGCAGACTATCGCCTATCTCTTCTGCTACGCATATATCCTCATCAACAATTTGAGATGAATTTATTCAAGTGCACACCGCAATGGTGACATTTACTATTCTCTTAGAGGTGCAAGTTTCGAACCCGTGATGCAAGTCGACATCCTTCTCCAGGTTTCAGTCAGGGCAACATTATGCGTCCAACTGTCGGGTATGCTATGATCACACGGAGTTTTCATTTACTCTCCAGTTTCTGTCTTCAACTGTGCAGTCTGTTTTGCGGGCTTACGATCAACCATGAGGATGAGGTGGTTTCCCCTGAGTTGCTGACACTACCAGGCATATGCCACGTCGGGCCAGAACGACATATAAGCAGTATCTGACTGCAGGTGATTTTTAGGCACTACTAGTTGCTCTGTGGTGATGATGCTGAATTCTCTAGTCTTGAGTTGCACTGCAAACTTGAGTATCCCTGCGCTGTAACAGTCGAGTATCCCTTCTTGCCGTTGCATCATTTTTTTTCGTCAAGGTCCAGTTAATGTCCAGTTCTATTTAAACATTGCAACACAAAGGCCTTCTGGGTTGAATATGACTCCATAATTCACAGTTTATGCTTTACTCTATAATAGATCTCTGTTGCGTGTATGATCTGACGACTCTCAGATATACTACCCTTGACCATTAGCAACACCTCCTGGCCATATCGAACAATGCTCGCCCGATATGTATATCCGAAGCATGGTTGTTTTAAATCCAGACGTGCCAAGTAAAATGAACATAGTCCAAGCATGAAAGATTGAAACCAGACGAGGAAACAAATCCTTGCATTAAAGTCAAGCAACTCCCGGGTTGCAGGCTTAACCTATACTCACCTGTAGTATAACTATGCCGCTGTCAATTCGCATCCTCCAATATCAGGGTCCAATATTAGCACCCAAAAGTAAACAGCCACCGGGACAGGGCAGCTCGCTCGGCACATGGGGAAAATCTCGAGACAGGTTTGTTTAGGGTATCTCGACCGGCTTTCAGAGTTGGACCCCGGCACCTCAACCGCGGACTTTGCTGCCGTCACATCGCAATGTATCATTCGGGTCATCAGTTTCGCGCGGCGCCGCATCCCATTCATTCCTCATTCCTTTGCCCCCGGAAGCCGCGACCATGAGCCGAGCCTAGGATGGATCGCACCCCATAGCAATAAGGTGAGACTTTCGGCATGAGTTCGCCAAAGGGCTTGGCGTCGGGAATCCCAGTGGAGCTGCCCTCGTACGCCGTCGAACCAACGCAAACGATGACGACTTGTCTGTGTGCGGGAGGTCACAGTCAAGGTATCCGTAAGGTACGGGACGGGCTGTCAGCGGGTCGAGATTGCTCGACTGCCGAATAAATTTACCCAAGAGGCAAGGATCCGTCAAATCTCGACCACCTCAGCCACCGTGGGCTAATGAGCACCCCCTGTTCAGATCCCTTAACTGCGGGATGGCCAATCAAGCGCCTCGGAGGAGCCACAAAGTCCACCGAGGTGGGCAAATTACCTGACTCGACTTTGTGTATCCCAAGGCTGGCGTTAGGCTGGCTGTCAGTCGACGGAAAAGATTTACCGGGTGGGAGATAAGGAGTGGACATGACCCCAACCAAGCGTGGGCGTACTGCAACCAGTTAACGTCAGCATCGGATGCCAAGAATCGTAGGGGATTCTGTCTCAGTGTGAGACAAAGTGAAGAGACCAGACCCGACTCATCGTCACAGTCAGAGCGGCCAAAGACCCGACGGGTACTCGTCCCGTCAGGGGACAGGGCAGCCTCTCGCACTCGCACTCCATACCACCCATGTCATGATGGATTGATTGATTAGTGATCGAGTTACCCTGAAGCATGGGTATCAACAACACGCGGCTTCTGATTCCTCCCTGCTTGCTGACCAGTTGTATTGTCATTGTGGTATCCGTACTGTGACCGGCTTGGTAGCATCAACCCACGTTACTTTCCCTGGCGCATAAACATCAAAGTTGACAGTACAAGTCATGGCTCGTCCAAGACAACCTAACCAGGGAAGAAGGTGAGAAGAAAAAAAAGTTTGCGGTTACGCCACCGATCTCCCCCTGCAGCAAGCATTAAAGAATTGCCACCATCGAGAATCTCGGCCGTTTCCCAAAAGATGTGCCATGCAACCGTTTCACTTCTGCAACGAATGCCCGTAGACTCGGCCGTTTAGCTGGGTCCGACGCATTCTTCTGCACTGTGCTGTGCAGAGATTGCCCACAGGACAGGACAGGACAGTCGCGCGCGCATTGCAGGGTTCAGACGGAACACGACCCGTACGGCCCGAACGGGAGCCTCGGCGACGTCAAGACTCTTGGTAGAACCGTTGCGTGTGCTGATCTCAATGCACTCCCCACCGATATTGGAAAGAAATCAACCACAACACCCAACTTCCAACCCAGGAAGAGGTCCATCGTCGTCGTTGACCAAGTTTCTCCCTGCTCAACCCCCTGAACTGAAATCCTGTTGTGCCGAGCAGTAGAGACGGACTCGATGGTGGGTCGGATAAGCAGCACTCTACGGCGTGATTCTCGGCCGCGTCAGTGTGATATTGCATCTCACCTGCGCCAGCTGGCCAGGTCCAGAGGCTGAAGAGGCAGAAAGTTGGGTTGTGCATACGATAGTGACCTGCCAAACCGACTTAGCAGGCACTCTAGTCGACATTTCGCCGAGCAGCACCTCCAACATCGCTACAATGCATGTTCCAGGCCCTCCCCGTGCTACGTTGTAGTAGGATGTAGTAGTGGTAGGCTTCCTCGACCAAAAAGCAAGCAATTCGATCGAGGCGAGATGCTCACCTCCTGGAAGGATCCCTGGGGGGTCATCTCTGAACGCCGTGGCGGCATCTCTGCATGTGGATGCCGGTACTTGTCGCTTGTTGCTTTTGTATCGGGATCCAGATCGGGTGGTTGAGCCGGCGCCAGGTCTGAGGCTGTCACAAATGATCTAGAAAGGAGTACAAAAACTGACTGGCCCTTTCACATGTTCGCATGCGCGCGGGGCATGGCATGGGGCGTTGTCAGTTCTTCAGGTCAGTCCTCCAGGCTCACTCAGGCCTTGCCTTGCCTTGCCCACTTAGGGCACCGTTGCGACTGGGACCTTGTAACTCCAAGCACATGATCCAGGGCTGCGGCTGGGGATATGACAGGATCAGAAGTGGCACAGCCGTCGATCAACGGATGTATCTCCATCGACAACGGATCCAAGTACGGATACAAGCTGTCCGTTGCAGTAATGTATCCGAGCCTGACACAGTTAGTGTTAGTTGTTGGTCGACATGGCAGCGGAACTTTCGCATCCGGCAGGTCGTTGGTTGGTAACATGATTACCCATACTGTCCGTTTGTCATCCCCTCACTAAGGAACAGCCGTGCGGGTATGCGCGGCCAAACCTGTCAGACAATCAAGACCAGATGCTCGGGCATCATCGTGGGCAAACCTAGAGGCTTGAATCAAGAAGGTCCCCATCTCTCTGTTTCGGGGATGCTATTTCGAGGAATGTTGCATTAGACAAGTACCGTGTCGTAGTCGACCCCAAGCTAGCCCAGTACGAGGGGTTGCCCCAAAGCGGCATGGAGTGGCCTGTCGCGAACTTCGCGTCGACGAGCGAATGCCGCATTCGCTGGCTGAGACGCCACGCCTTGTAAGCTCCGATACCCCTGTCGCCCACCCGGCAATAGGTACACACAATCATCGGTCTCACGGACCCCCAAGCTCGCTCTAGGCCCGCTTGGAAGGGAAGACAACTGGAGACACCTGGTACCAACAGCGTCGGTATGTTCGGTGGTGCAACCTGACCATTCCCTGTCTTTTCCCCTCACGATTAGACCATTAGGCTCATGGCGTCGAAAGATGAGGCGGAGAGACGGCTCGACAGTTTACCCTTCAATCAGCGACCGAGCTGCTGATGTCAATTCATGACCCCAACTCCGTCCCTGTACCCACCATACCCCTGGAGGCGGGCGGGTGTTGATGGGTCGAGAGCTGTCATGATGAGCCTTGTTCTAGGGCAATCACCCGTATTGGGATAACAGTTCGGTAGACAAGATGATGATTTGTTTCCGGCCGAGACTCGATACGCCTCGATACGCTCTCAGGATCCCCCCTTTTGTCTCTCGTTTCGACTCGCCAAGCCCGTGCTGCACTCTAAACGTGGATTGCACCCACGTCCTACGCAGGGCAGGGCAAGGCAGGGCGGAGTGATTTTCCGTCATCACCGAACTGGGCCGACGCTTTGACAAGGCTCATTGAGCCTCTTGGGTAATCCTTCGAGAAGGGTTCTCGGCACGTGGGCGCACTGTCAAATATCGGGTTTTCGGAGTTGAACTCAGCACGCCCGCTTGAGGAAACCAAAGTGGAGAGCCTTGTTGGTCAAAGAGTCGAACCGAGTTGCCCATGTA
Organism: Fusarium keratoplasticum; assembly: GCF_025433545.1. Taxonomy (NCBI): domain Eukaryota; kingdom Fungi; phylum Ascomycota; class Sordariomycetes; order Hypocreales; family Nectriaceae; genus Fusarium; species Fusarium keratoplasticum. The sequence continues at coordinate 1,040,928 of NC_070537.1, read as the reverse complement.
TCCTGTTATCGCCCTGATCCCGACATCGCGAGACCCTGAGATCCTCCCACCGTGGGAGGGTGGCATGACGGGACTTGTTGGAATGCTGTGTCAAGACGGTTGTTGGTCTGCCCTGGCTGCGGGCATTGCGGCATTGCGTCTTCCGCTGGCATGCCGCACACGGCAGACGGGATTCTTCTGCAGGGACCAGGCTGAGCAGCCGGGCATGAAGAAGAAAGCGGTTGGGAGGGTTGTATCGCCAAGGAACCCTGGTGAGCCCCGGACTCTTCAGGGAGGCCCTGAAGATACAACGCAACACCGAGAGGTACCGCCAGTGGGGGTGGGCTGCAAAGCCATGATGGAATCCCTCTTTCCCCCAAGCAGCGCTGCCTTGCTTTACCCCTTGCTTGCTTACATGAACTCGCTCACGGGACTTGCCAACCAAGATTGCCGGAAGATACTCCTTTGCGACGTATGTCCTTCCGACCCTCCAGCCTTGGTGGAGTGATATAAAAGGCTCCGAAACTTTGGGCTGGCTTCCCTGTGTCTTGCCCGAATAGGAAATCCGTCTAGAAGGCTTGCGGCTATTGGCGAGTCACCAGAAGGTTAAGCCCTAGCGCGCTCCCGCTAATTGCAATGAAACTGCCCGGCGACCAATCGACCAATCCAGAAAGACGCTGGCCTGCGCGCTTGAGGGGGACGGCGGCTGGCACATGGGGATCCGCACCCGGTACTACGATAGACCGTTGTGCCGGCTGTTGTGCGACGTCGCGGAGACGGTTGCCCACATGCTCGGTAATTTCATGATGCCACGATAGTGATCATCTTGTCGCCGACCCAGGAGCTATCTCGAATCATTGTCTGAAACGGGACCGAGACTGCGTCATCACCCCCCTCGTTTTGTAGAGCGGCATGGCCTCGTCATGATGCCCTTGCTGAGTGATCTCTGACGGAGGGTTGAGTCCGGGTTAAAATGCTCTAGCGCCTGGCCCAAAGATCGACGTTTGCCGCCCGCGGCAGGTCCGTCTATTTCCAGGTCCGCACTACCCAGCAATTGCCGGCTTAGTTTAGGGATCTAGTCCAGACATAGTATTTTCTAGCGAGTGCCCGCAACAAGTCTCGAGCTTGGGCCGCAGTGCGAGGGCTGCGCGAGCGCATTGTCGATTTGACATGAACAATATTCTCACTCAATCTGTGTGTTGATGCGTGCCTTGGCCGTAGTACTGCCACCGTATTGTAATTACGGGCAGCGAATTCGGCATTCTTCTGCTTCGGAATGGGACCTTAATTGTCGACCTAAATGTGGATACGACCGATTCCAACGCTCTGATTCGAACAAAGAAGCGAGGCCGAAATCCTTCGTGTCTGATTGATCATGATGTCAGCGCTCAGCCACAGCACAAGCCCACCTTCTCAAGTCGGCTTTTCCTTGAGACTGCCTGGTGCCACATTTCCACACGATCCCGACAAGCTAGTGGCTTTCGAGACAAAAAAGAGTGCTAAACTGCGCTTGGGTGTCCTGATGCCATGGGGTGAGGTATACAGTAGTGCCAACACCCGGCCAGCTGGCTAGACGGAACGTAATACCGAACCTGTATCCATAATGTTGTCGAGAGTGTCGATCCGCTCACTAAAACCGCTTTCATACGAGAGTTTGATTGCCATGGAGGACCGTCATTCACGTATGCAACGAGCCGACCTACAGTTGTCAACAAGATGCTGCCAAGCGGTATGACGAAAGGGGATGTTGTTAAGAGGTGACGGCGCAATTGATGAGTCTGCCGTCATAAAACAAGATCTCCGATTGCTGATAAGTGACCATGTAGAGGTTATCGGTAAAAGAATATGCATCTCGGTCAAGTCTCATATGAAACCATCGAGCCGCGTTCTTCAATGTGAATTGCACCAATTCTTCCTTTCTAGGCTCGTCTGAGCTGACTCTCTGGGCGACGTTAGCGGATGGTTGTTGAGGTGTGATTGGCGTGGCTTTGCAGACACCGAGTCAAGGCAGGTTCTCGCTCCCGTCGGGACCGAGGGAGCCCAACGGTGTGGGGAGAGTGTGGTCACTGCGTGGCAGGCTTCTGCAACCACGCCAGGGTGCATGTCTGAAGAAGCGTCCGCGCTCCTTGGACCCTGGTATCCACGTTACAACTTGGTCCGAACATCCCGGCATTTGCTTGGCATCCTTCTTAGCGGCAGTTACCCGAGCTGGTACCATGGGCGATGCTCGGTGTAAGTCAAATGGTGGTGTCGTGTTCTCAACCATGAGTGGAATTCCCATAAGAGCGCGATGACCAAAGGGTGATGTTGCAGCTGAACGACCTGAGCGCCTGTGCAGCCTGACCCAAGGTGAGCATGGCGCACGAGACAGACGAATACATGCGGCACTTGGATTAAAAGGGGGCGGTAGCAATTAAACCCCTCATAGGCCCATAAACTGCAGGGCCAGCACCATCATCGGCATCTCAGGAGAGCCAAGACTCCATGTCCCATGGTTGTGGCGGTGGTGGTGAGGAGCCTGTTTCCAACCAACCTTTCCCGATTGACGGCCGGGCGGATTTTGAACCGAGGAAACATTCCTTGTGGGCTGATCTGGTCCGACTGTTGATCTTTACCACAGAATGCCATGGTGCCGGGAGCTGAAACCACTTGTTCAGCCTGGGCGTCAACGTTACAGCATCTTGGACGGGCGCGATGCGAGAAGCCAGAAGGAGAGCGAATTAACATCTGGGGAACTCGGCCGAGCGACAAGTGCCCAGGCTGTTAGTGTCCCAAAACCAGGATCGGAGATGAAGCTGGATTTGGAAGTCGACAAAGAAGCACCATGCCAGATCCGCACCGCGGCGACGTGACTGTGGATCCGGGGTAGAAGCCTTAAAGAAAGCGGAAGAGATGTGACCATTCGAAGGGAAGGGTGATCTGACAATGCGTATCAGCCACTGGTATTCGCGAGTTACTGAGATGGTTCGACATGTCTTTGGCACGGGCAGATTACCGAGGTCATCAAGAGAAAGGTTGCCATTCACCATGCCCTGTGCTTTAATCAGCCACCTGTCAGCGGTCTCGACGCCAACGGGCGCCAGGAAGTCGTCCTGTCGTGCATGGCAGAGTTGCTTGTGGTGTGGAGGCTGACGGTGACCCGGGACATCAGCTCATCATGTCCGTGTTCCAAATCTAAAATTCGATCTTAGCATATCCCTGTCCATGCAGTGACTGGTCACCTCGCGAAAGCAGCATCCGAGCTGGGAATGTGTCCACGGAGGTTGAGATGGACCAACCATGAGCGTGGCAATTACACAGCCATTGCTTGTCGAATGTGGAGGCGAGGCGCCACGAGGTGCGATTTTGCTTGTCGCACAAGCTTGTTGCTGCCCGCATGTCGATGTCCGAGAACAAAGTCATGCCGTCAAAGGGACGAAGTGATGATTCAGATGACATGCATTGTCTGAGGCATTGTTTGAATATTGGCGACTTGCTTCAGCAGGCCTGGGGCAGGCTCGCTTGGCCCCTCACATGGCAAAATGGTTCTCGGTGAAGTGCCCACGGTCTCGAGGGTAGACGCCTGCAAAAGTCTTGGCCTCTTTCAGCACGAGGTTGCCAATGCCTCGCGTAATGTAATGCCGACGGATTGCTATTGTCGTCCTTTGCGATGGAGATCTGATGCGAGGCACTTCTGTCAACCTTGAATGTCCGGCAGTTTGTGGCACGTGCTGTCGATTAAACAGTTTGGCAGGTGCCACGGCTGACGGTTGATCCGACTACCTGCCAGGTTGGTACCTATTTTTGCGACCTGCAATAACCCAGGTGAGCCAGCGAGTTGCCATTTCCAGGCAAGGTAGGCGTGATTGGTCCAATCCAAAGCGCGCCTGTACCTGGTGAGGCAGGTACGCAAGCACGGAGTGCGGAAGCACAATCCGCTGTCAGGGTACGACAGGAAGGTGCAGGAAGGACGACGCCGGACCTTCCTCAGCTAATTACTTGTCCTGGCCTCATCCTCCATCGTCTAGCATCCATCATAGCAACGGCTCCGCAGTGACTGTATGTTGGTGGCGCGCACTTACCCAAGACAACAACTTCTCCATCGAAAGCTGTCAACCGCGCACTTCTTTCGAACGATGCTGACGTAGCAGTGCGTGCGGACGAAGAAAAACAGGGGGCCGAAATGATTTCCATGCGTGCGTCTATTACCGCAAGGGGGGCTTCGACGGGGAGGATTCCGTCCGGTTGGTAGCTGACCTTTCATTCCTCGAGGGCGTCGTCCAGCAGCTTACACGGGCAGCGACGACCAAAATATCACGATGAGCGGCCAACGAGGGAGGTCACGGCACTGAACGCCTCCTACAAAGTCTCTCAAGGTTAAAGAATGAAGAAACGCTCTCACTTGGTTGCTGGTCTCTGACACTTTACATTGGCACCATGATGGGCGAGCCTCGTCTCCGCTTCTGGAATGACGACCAGACGACGAGGCACCAGTCGACATTAGCGGCTAAAGATCGTACGACTGCCGTGACGGAGAGTGACGATGAGGGCGCGCCATTCCTCTTTGAGAGACATGTGCCGCACCCAGCCAAGACGTCATAAGCGTGGGTCCGGGGGCTAGCGATCAAGGGTCACGGCCGGCACTGCGTGAAAAGCAATTCTCCCCACGGCGCTCGATGGAACCACAGCACCTCTCTGCAAGATGGTTGAAAGTCTATCGTCCCGCCTCGAGGATCGACATGCGCTTTGGCAGCCGCCAGCGACAACCGCCGTCGAGGGTGTGCACGCATAACATAACATGCATGCCTGCAACAGTTGAGCCTGTTCATCTTCAGCCGCTCCTCGGTGCATAATTTACGAGGGCAGGAGACGGGAATACGCGCAATGACATGTTGGTCATGGCGGCCTCTCGAGCCAAAGCACTTGAGAGATCCTTGCATCATCAAATCACCGCCCTGGTTACCCCAAATCCAGTTCACCGTTTTCCAACATGGTAGTCTTATGCAGCCCGCCAGATTTGGGATGCTCAAAAGCCGTGAGGGGTTCCTGTTGTCGCAGGGCCTTGCCTCTCGACCGGTGCATACCGTCCGATATTGGTTGAAGGGGCCAGATGGCATCGCCTTAATGATCACAATACTGCACAGCGGATTGTCATTATCATGGCAGAATAGCCTTTGAGCGGACAATACCCGCCGTCTACACTGACGCCTTGACTAGTTTCATGACCGGGCATTTCAAGCGCGCATCGCCCCACGAGTGCCGTTGACGAAGTAGATCACTCCTCCAGCTCAGGCTATATCGAACACGAGCCAGATATAACCTCAGGGATGCAAACATGCGGAGCCTCGTCTTGAGGTCGGAAACGGTGTCGAAAACAAAGTCCGTTGCACTTAATATGTACCTGCCCACGTCCCCCGCTCTTGAGACGATACGATACGGAGCGCATCAATGATACGGGTAAAAAGAGCGTCCCACCTGAACTGAGGGCAAATCTCCATCAGCTGCCAACAGCAGCTGGAGCACTGGGTCTTGAGGCGCTGCATCATCCCGCAGCCCACATGAATATGGCACCACTGCTCGGTAATCCCGCACTTGGGCGCTCTTATCTGTCTATCCCTTGAGCGTCATCACCAGTTCAGAGTTCACGACAACGAGAGCATCTGTGCTTCAGCCAGGGGACATTGGGGTCCGATGCTTCGTGCCAGGCTTCTAGCGTCTTACCCCAATCTGCAGGTGAAAGGGCAAGCCAGCCAGTCAGGCCAGACGGAGCTGCCTTAACCAGCCGCGATTGGTTCGAGAACGAGATCGCCCGTCTTGAGTTGACGAGCAAAGCCTCAGAGGGCCAGTGCGTCTTCGTCTGTTCGCTGATCAGGCCCGCTCTGAGCTGATGATGGTCCCGCAGTGACTTTGAGCGAATCCAGGGGACTGGGAGACCTACCGACCCCGTCTCCTCTAGCGCAGCCCTGGCCCCTGACGGCAGGGATCTCTTGGGATAAGGCCTGTTGGCCCTGCGACACCTCTGCCGTCCGCCATGGCCCGCCCGTCATGGTCCGTCCCAGTGCCTCTCCGGGCATGTTAGGCTGCCTCCTACCGACACCATTCATATCGTGGTGTTGGTGCTGAGTGCCAGATGCTTGGTTTAGCTCGGTCTTCGAGTCTTTCCACCGGCGCTCGCCCGTGGCTACCTACTCTCCTGCCAGATGCGATCAGTCCATGCGCCAAGACCAACCCATATAGGCTACTGCTCTGTATAGCACAGGTTTCATCAAGATGCTCTCGCGCGTTGGACTCATTCATGACTCTCTTGTCGCGGAGACATTCAGACCCCGCGCTGACTTCCGCACTCGCTTGATGGCACTCTACCCAGGCATCCCCGATCCACCATTGCCTGCCGGCACATGCATGGCGCGCGTGGTTTCATCAAGCAGAGCATTGGCAGAGCAGTTGGCTTACTATACAGAAGGCATGTGCTGTCGTTCTGGTGCCCATCCCTCAGTTCTTCTACCGGCAGCGCCACAGGCTCCCAGCCATTGGGACTCGTCCCTTTGCGGAGTGTGACCCAGGACTTAGACGCCTGTGTCGTCGCCATCACGTTGCCAAGAGCAATGGTCTTTGACCATGGTTCGCGCCGCGCCAGCTCCAAGAGGCCAATACCATCTTGACCTGCTTCTCATTCACGTCATCGGCTCTCGGTCTGTGATGGTGCTGGGTTGTCTGTCGATGAATGTTTCGAGCGTTTACCTGCGGTTAATGGCGGAGCGCACGTTCTCCCAAAAGGCCTTTGTTTTGGAGTCGAGTCTCGGTTCTTTTCCAGATGGGCTCGGAATATTCGAGCCCTGCTAGTCGGGTTTTACTCGTTAGTTCCAGTACCGGCGGCCCAGGGAGGAAGGTGTTGAGGCCCTGGACGGTAGCCCGTTGTCCCTCGCACGGATACCGTCCAGTCGTTCCGTGGCATTGCTCGCCTGGACTGGATATGCTGGCTTCGGCTTCCCGTCCCCTAATCTGGATCAGGGATCTGGCTGACGCAAGGTGCCACCCCTGGGTAGGCTACCTGACTCTTGTCACTTCAGGAGGAGCCTCTGCGCTGGGTCCTCTTGGCCCTCCACACGCCCGTCCTTGGGCATGCTCGCGCGGCTTCTGGTGCTCATCCGCCCACCACCCGCCGGCTGCTTGCCGTAACGCTGGCGCCTGGGTCGCCGTGGGGAGGAGCCATGAGCCGTCAAGACATATCAGCCACACACGCCCCCATGCAGAACACACGCCCACCCGGCCCCGTCCCCCGGTCCCCGGCAATCCATCCCTCATCCCTGCGTGCTTCCAGAGCCTGCAGACAGGATCACCATCAACCACCAGTGTTGGACCGTCTTGGAAAGAGAGAGCCGTTGGGTTGGCACCCACGCCATCTTGTACCCGCAATGCCGTTGGTGCCGATGTCCAGCGACTTGGGATCGCTCGACGCCTGCACTAGTATCCGCAAGTCATCCAGCCCGGGCCCATCCTGTTCCATGCAAATAAGGCCACAGATGTTCACCGCACCACACGTGTGGGTGACGGCACCACTCCAGAGAGGCGCCCGGTACTCGCATTTCGCGTGGCGGGCCACTGGCACTGGCACAGCACGGCTCCGTTGGCCGCTCGTTTGGTCCGTCGTCTCGCAAATCTAATGAGCCAAGGCCACGCCGGGCGAGTGAGTCCACGCCTCTCTCCCACGCTGAGGCGCTCGGTGTTAACGAGCGGCTGTTGACCATCGCCGTGCTGTCCTGGGCTACCGAGTATATCACTTGTTGGCCGTCCTGCTCTCTTCATACTCCCCCTTCTCTCACTTCCCCCCCTTCTGCACGCTTGTGTCTTGGATCCCGATTCGGTTTGTAAGTCACTCGACTACCGTGGTCCTTCCTCTTCCATCACCCTAGTCTTGAACTGTCACGCCCAACCTTCCCGACAGTTTGGGTCGTGTTAAGATTGGCACCTCATCCGTCCATCCACTCCCCTTCTTCTTGGACCAGCTTGTTCCTGGTTTTCGACTATCCGTATTAGGGCACCGCCGCGCCTCTGTTGTGGCCTGTCTTGGCATCCTTGCCCCCAAGAGAGCCGCGCCGCTGGTGCGATAGTTGTATCCGAGGGCATAGATATCTGCTCCCCTCCCCCACCAGCCGTTGTTGGCTTGTGTTGACCTCAGCTCTTCTCGTCCACGACCATTATTTTCCAACTTCAGTTATGCCCCCTTGCTGCAACTCGAGCCACATCGAGTAGCTCTCTCAATGGGTGTCCTACCTGCTCTAGATTCTCGTCCTCACTTGGTTCTCCCTAACACCCCGCCAGACTTGGTGAGTCCAGACGCCTCGTCTTACTCGTCCAACTCGTCATCATCTGCGGACCGACCCTGGATCTCGCCTGCGCCTACATCCCCTTCTATGAATAGCTATGAGAAGCCTTTGACAAGCAATATGCCTGCGGATCAGAAGATGGATGGAGAGCAGAACCGGCCGGAGTCCGCTTCTCAAACAGCACCTCGACAACAACTTCCTTCATTAAGTAGCCTCTTCGGTCCGCCGACAGCTCCTGGTCGGCCGATGCACTCGCCTCTCTCGGACCGCACCAGCTCTTTCCCTGCCACTTCTCCCCTGGATCGTCCTCGAGTTCCCTCAGGCGACAGGCAACATCCGACATCCTACTTCCCGCCGACCCTCTCTCCTCCTATATCACAACCTCGCAGCACTTACGACAGCAAATACGATGCCGACCGCCAGCCACTTCATGCGCTTTCGCGATCATACTCCGGCTCAGGATCGCCTAGGTTTCGCGATGGCGAGCACCCTCGCCCAGAGTCGCGCGCCGAGGGGCTTGGAAAGTGGTCGATGCAGCACGAGACCAGCCGGCATGAGTATTCATTAGGATCTCGGGATGGTTCCTTTCGATCACCCCAGGACCAGTTCCGTCTCCACTTTCCAGGACCCAAGGACCGTGTTGTGCCGAGCTATAACGACCAAAGATCTCCTCAAGGGGCACCGAACCCCCCGCCAACTCCGAGCACCACGGCGACCGAGGGTGTTCCCTCTAAGGATGGACTGGGACCGAAGATCTGGACTGGCACTCACTTCTTGCCTCGATTTGTGCGGGCCGCGGAGGTGCCTGGCGAGGGAATGTGTTACTTCTATGACGATGGCAGTCACTGCAAGACAGTGATCGATGGCGAAGCAGTCAACGCCCACTGGGGTGTAACCAAGGCCGGTAAGCCTCGGAAGCGACTGGCGATTGCTTGTGTGACATGCCGCGAGAAGAAGATCAAGTGTGACCCGGATTACCCCCGCTGCGTTCAGTGCGAGAAGTTTGGTCGGGTGTGCAAGTTTAAGAATGCGTAAGTAACATTGGGTGGGAACCGCCTCTGCAGGTCCCGACTTGCTAACGATTTCTTAGACCTCGGGGAGGCCACAATACATCTCCTTCAACCCCCCCTGCCGAGCTTGACGACCTTCGCAAGCTGGGCGGACCATCCAGACAGAATGAGAGCGAGGAAAGCTCCCCTGTGTCACCACGAACCACCATGCGGCCCCCGTCACCAGATGTTGGCTCCCACAAGCGTCTTCGGGTGGGATACGACAGCTATGTTACAACCGGCGAACCAGTTCCCTCGATGGCGCCTGTCGAGCCTCCGAGGCCTCAGTTTCCCGTTCATCGACTTCCCGTCGAGCTGCCTAGGATCTCCGAAGAGGTTCTCAACCGAGCCTGGTGCACCGACCCTTCTCTCTCAGACCCCCAGTCCATCCGTACTGTGATTTCCCACTTTTTCGTTCACCTCGACAGCACCATGATCGTTCGATTCATCCCTGAGAACGTTTTCAAGACATGGGTTGTGAACCCGGGGCACCGCAAGTCTCCCGAGGACTTGATGCTCCTCTACAGCATTCTTGCAGTCGGAGTTGCTCTGTCGAATGGCCCGAAGCCTATCGCCTATGAGTACGCCTCGGTGGCGCACTACGCTCAAAAGTTGACAACAGTCAGCTGCCTCCAGCTTGTGCAGACCAGGATTCTGCTCGCACTTTACTACCTCTCCATCTCTCGCGTATCCGAGGCGAGCGAGATGATCTCGGCGGCTGTCGCAACAGCAGCTTGTCTCCAGCTCAACGTCGAGCTCGAAGAGTCAAGGGAGGCTGGACTCTTGACTTTCCCCTTTGGGATGAGCAAGGCGGGCTACTGCGAAGCCAGGAGAAGGACTTTTTGGTCTCTGTTCATGCTGGAACGACTTGATGGACATTTCCCTGACCGTCTGGCAATGATCAATGCCGAAGACATTTACACTCGCCTGCCTGCTGACTCGCACAGCTTTGAGCGAGAGGTGGAAGGCTTCTCGCCAATGTTTAACCCCTACGTCTCGAACCTCGCCAGTACCCATGAGCGCGAATTTGGAATCTCGGCGCATCTTGTTGAGATGGTACACACGTGGTCGAACGATGTGTGCCGAATCTACAGGATGGCACGACGAACTACGTTGATGGAATCGGATTTGGAGTCTTCGCAGAGGATTCTGAAGAGGATTCATGACTGGCGTGCTGCGCTTCCTTCTCGTCTGCTGTTTACGGCTTCAAACCTGGAATCAGCGGCACTGGCAGGAGAGCTTGGCCAGTTCTTGACCATGCACCTCCTATACAACCACGCCATGATCAAGCTCAGCCGCCATACGGTAGCTGCAGCACGCTCATCGCCACAGACGGCCTCTCTTCACGTGCAGACTTGCTACGAGCACGCGACACAGGTATTGGACATGGTCAAAGCTGTTGTGCGACTCCACCGCGGGGGACAGCAAGTCCTCAGCGCACCGGCTCCGGTCATGGCCATGGTGGTGACAGAGGCAGTTGACGTGCTGACCTCTAGTGGTCGTCTATCTCACCTGGGCGATATTATTGAGAACGTCCATATGGTTCAGGAGGTTGTTCAAGCCATGTGCTCGACTTGGGACGACGTCAGGGGTGCACAGGAGGCGATCGAGGGACGACTTGGAATGTTGCACCGTATTCGAGACCGGGGCAGCCAACCCGCGAGCCCTATCGAGGGCTATCGCATCGTATACAGCGCTGAGGGACGCGAAGACGACAAGAGCCTGCGCTGGCAAATCAACAACCCGATGGAAAAGCTGTATCCCAAGGATATGGACACCATCTACTCGTCACTTATATAAGAGGACGGAACGCATTGTACATGCCGATCCACTGACATCGTTTGTTTCAACACTCGACGGATATATCCATTTATGTTTTTATCATCTCTGCATTATGCGGCATTGTACGCACGGAGTTTTGGCATGGGAAAGGGAGCATATTGGTGTTTATGGCGTGGTTGATACTGGGCGGGCGATTTTCGCAAGCAGCCCCTGATGTTTTTTGATACTCTTTTCCCAGGCAGAATACGTCGTGTCTGTCGTTTCTTCTCTTCTCATTGTATCATATTCTCTCACCTCGCACATATGCAGAGGGATTTGGCGTCTTCCCCATGGGCCGAGTTGCTCGGCACGGCTGGGTTGAGAGCAAGGATAGGATTGTGGGACATGGACACGATTCATGTGGCATGATGATGTCCCACGCATCAAGGTATCTGGGGATTGACCCAGGCTCGTTGGAAATACAACTGGTATCCGACAATTTGTTGGATTTGAACACACAAACATGGAGTGTCTCTTGGTGTGACTGTTGACTATTGTGCTGAATGAATGACACTGCCGGGCAGCATGCTCGCCTCTCTCAGGCCACCGAAGGGCGGGGTGAGTGTGCTGGGGCATGGGTAAGATAGGCTCTAAGGGAGCTGAGGGTCGGTTAGAAGCTTTGAGGCAGGGCACGGACTGAAGATTGGGGTCATAGGCGATGCCGACTGGGTATGTAGGTATGGGACGAGATGGATATGGATTGCCGGAGGGGGGAGCTGACAGCGACAGCAGCTGAGCTGTGATAACCGAGGTGGAGGAGGGAGGGGGGAGCGGGGAGACGGAGGCAAGATGGATCTCGCATGACTTGGGTACGAGATGAAGCTATTTTACGTAGTGGTTGGTGTTTTTCGAGACGACGAGGAGCCTTTTCCCAAGTTGTCCTTGTTGGTTGGTTCCCCTGTGTGTGTATGTATGTGTGCGTGTTTATTCGGGAATCCCCCCACCGGATACCCGTCAGGTGTTGTTTAGTGCCAGTCCAGTGACATTGATCTAGCCCCCCAGAAATCCAACATGGAAGAAACGCCTTAATCTCACTACCGTTGATGCCTCTCTATTTTTCAAACTTTGTTGTAAACCATCTACGTTTTGAAGTGCCATTTGCCGCCCGTGGTTACACTGCAGTTTGTGTTGTCAGACGGCTGGGCCGTATGTTTTTGTTAAAGTGACGGATGGGGTGTTTTTAGTGGTAAGATGCGACTAGCCTGATTTGGCAATACGATGGAACAAGCTCTGCCTCGGAAGCTTCAGGTTGACAAGCGCGTGAGACAAAGACAAGACAACATCGTCTAGACCGCCGTCAGCTAGAAAAGGCGCTTCCTGACATCGAGGTTTCATGAGTTTGGGATAATGGACTGCGCCATCTATCGACATGGGTTTTCCCGCTGAGCCTGCTGCTCACCTGCTGGGCGCCAATGGTGAGTTGTTCGACACCCCCTCCCCTCCCCTCCCCATCCCTCTCGGCCCCTTTCATACGAGGGAGGCATCATGGAGCCATCGCCGAGGCCCTCACCTCAGCTTCCGGTGTGGCGCTCGTCTCCATCGTGGAAAAAAAAAAGGTTGCCTACTTACTACTCTATCATGCGCTGACACGAACTCTCTCAAAAAAGGGCCGGTCCATGCTCTTGCATACTCGGCCTCTCCGGGCACATACATCCTCACCGGCTCCGCGGACCGATCCATCCGCCTCTACAACCCATTCCCCAGCACTGCCGTCCCCGGTGAGGATCGCCGCAGCAAAGCCGCCGTGCCTCAGGGCCGTCTCATCCAGACCTATGCCGCTCACGGTTACGAGGTGTTGAGTCTTGCCGTCGCTGCTGACAATGAGCGCTTCGTGTCGGCTGGTGGTGACCGCACCGTCTTTCTGTGGGACGTGTCTACTGCTGTCACCACGAGGCGGTTTGGCGGTAATGTTAATGGTCACTCTGCGCGTGTCAACTGCGTGAGCTTTGCTGGCGATGGGGATTCTATTGTCGTGAGTGGCGGGTTTGATACCACTGTGCGGCTGTGGGATACCAAGAGCAACAGCTTCAAACCTATTCAGGTGCTTGAAGAGGCGCGCGATGCCGTGACGTCTCTTGTCGTGCGCGGGCCCGAAGTCGTCGTGGGGAGTGTTGATGGGCGAGTACGCAGTTACGATATCCGCATGGGTCGCGTGACCGCCGATGTCATAGGTGCACCCGTCACGAGCCTCAGTCTGACACGCGACGGACGAGCAATGCTAGTTGGGAGTCTTGATAACAAGTTGCGACTCATGGACCGCGATAATGGCGCCTGCTTGCGGGCATATGCGGATCCTGGATGGAAGAACGAAGATGTACGGTTACAAGCACTTCTGGGCGATAAGGAAAAGTACGTTGTCGTCGGTGATGCCATGGCTGGCGAGCCTGCGCCTGAAGGGCAAGGGAGGATATGGGCCTGGGACTTGTTGACAGGCAAGTTGGCAGCCAAGGTGACGATACCATGGGGACCTGAGGGCATGGAGCCTAGGAAGAAGGTCGTAGGGAGAGACGGAAAAGAAAAGGCGAGAAGCAACATTATCAGCTGTATGGCGTGGAGAGAGGACGGTTGGGGAGACCAGTTCTGTGCCGGTGGAACATCAGGCGTGGTGACGGTATTTGGAGCGTTATAGATATATATATATATCACGGCACTGGAAATAATCACGAACGGACCTCGCTTTCAGCTTCAACATGGTTGATCACACGTGGCTTCGTCTATTCTTCAAGTTTCCATCATCGTCAAGGGGGCATATACTCCAACTCATACAAAGAAAGAACAAGACTCTCCGTCACAAAAAGAGTACACCACACAATATTGCTCGACATTTAGTCGTCTCCGCCAGCGCCAACAATGATTAAAACACCATAAAAATCCCAAACCCTTTTTCCAAATCATATCCACGTGGATTCGTACAAGATTACAACTTCGAGAGGTTGGCTCTCAGCCCATGCCAACGTACTTGAACCAGTTGGGACGGCAGTCTTCGCGATGTAGCCAGGCTTCACCGTCGGTGAGACGGCCGGTTACGCAGCCTTTGCACTTTGGTGAGTTGGGACAGTTGAAGAAGGGGATATGCTGATATCCAATGTCTCGGAACCTGGGTGAAGCAGTTAGCATAGGAAGTTATAGTGTTGATTGTTCTTGTACGAACCAGTGAATCTTGCTAGAGTCCTCAAACAGACCCAGCGCGATGCTGTGAACGGGAGCATCGCCCCATCGCTCATAAAAGAACCCACCAGCACGGTCGAGGTGGTTAAAGTAGTCTTCATAGGGCTTGCTGCGCCAAAACTCCATGTCTGCAATCTCAAAGTTGCTCCAGAAGTGACAAGTCGAGTAGCCCTGGGCCTTCTTGTTCGTCGACGGCCTGCGAGTGTCATCGGTAACCCACTTGACGGCGCTGTTCTCGTGGATGTAATCCGGGTGCTCGGCGAGGAACTTGACCGTTTCGGGCCACAGAGAGGGCAGGGTCTTGGGGTCGTCGTAGAGGTTGATGGTGAATCCGTACGTCTTGTTGTGGTCGTGCATGTAGCGAAAGACATCATAATCAACGTCGCAGAAGAAGTGCACGTTGGGCTCAACGCGCCAGTAGTAGCGTATGTCCTTGAGGGCCGGGTGCTTGTAGAAGAGGCCGCTGTTCCATCGGCACATCTGGTGGTACGACAGCTTGCGGGCGTACTGCACGCCGTTCTTCTCGAGGATCTTGGCCGACTCGTCAAAGATCTGGTTGTCTATCCAAGACGGGGCGTCCCAGTGCTCGGCGGGGATGACCTCTATAGTCAAACAATCAGTCATGAATTCCTCCCTTGATATTGTCCATCTGCCTACCGTAGTTACACTTGGCCTTTGTCGCGGCGCTCGTCTTGCGCTTAAACTCTTCGGTGAAAGGCTTGTCGTTGAAAAAGGTCCACGGGTAGTTGAACTTGGAGTTCCATGTGCGCTCGAGGTCGCGCATCGAGCTCACCATGGCGTCCACCTCCTCGTTCCTGACGAGCGCCAGCAAGGTGGCGTCGATGCGCTCCGTCTTCTTTGCGTCGTGCGCATATCTCGGACTCGTTCGATGTAGTACGCCTTCCGGTTCGTCGGTAGCTGCGATAGAGGATAGGTTAGTATCTGGTGACGTAGGCTCAAGACTGCGACTTACGATCAAGATTGGGATCCCGTTCAAAGTTAGAATAGCGCTCTCCAGGACCTGTCAAACCCCAGGAGGGAGCAAATATTTGGAACAAAAAGAAGCACCAGAGAATAATTCCCACGGCGATCAACGCCCGCACCGGCCGCGCAACCGTCATTTTCGTCTCGAAGGAGTGGAATCGCTGTCGGGGAAGAGGATACCGGGGTTCGCTACAAGCAAGCTGACGACCAAAAAGAACAAGAGAAGCTGTTTATCTAGCCATGAGGAACAAGACAAGCAAACAGCACAATCCCTAGAGAGATAGCATACGGCTAGGGAATTGTCCTTGAGAATTAACTTTTGTTTGGACAGCAAAATGTAAACAAGAAACAAAGTTGAAGGGATGATGAAAGGGGTTTCGAATAATTGAAGCTGATGTCACGCCAGATGGACCAATCAGGGACAGCGGGTGCTAGTGGAGCCGCTTTGACGCGACAGACGCGCTTCAATGTCATGCCAACGCTTGCTTCCCCCACCTCGATATAGCTTCATTGTCATGATACCCTCGCCATTTCGATTTGACCATGCGTGAGACATGATAGGCGAGAATGGCTTTTGCTGCGAGGCTGGGTGCTCTCACCGGAGAGTTAGTGGAGGCCATTACTCTGCGATCTGCCGAGGTACGTTTCAACAGACCTTTGATGGATCCCTCGTGCTCATGACTATGCATAGACAAACCTTGAACGATTCAAAGCCCAACGTGAAGCATCGCTGCGAACCTTGCGACCGAACCAATATCTTCGGACGAACCAATTCGAAGTCGAACACCAACTCGATGGCCTAGAAGAGCGATTCCGCGTCAATGGCCGTGAGGCTCTTGCCGACGCCCTCCATGAGAGACGAGAAACCCTCCTGGAAACACCCTCAAACTTTCATCCCGAAATCCTATTCTTGCTATTAGAACTCTCGGACCAGCCGACGTACTATTCAAAGCTGAGCGACTTGGACTTGCTCAAGACGGGAGAGGACGACGCGGGGCTTCAGCTGCGCTGGGAAGACATCGCCAAGGAAGATGGTTGGGGGAAGGATGCTGCCATATGGAAGTCCATAAAGTACAGCGACAGCTCGGATGATGAGATATACGAGGACGACTCTAAGAGTGAGTCCGAGGTCAGCACCGATCCCTCGGAGGTGCAAATTCTCGGCCGGACAGCAGAAGACTTCATCATCCACTCCGAGGACATTGTCCAACTCAACCAGATACGAGAAGCCCAGGAATGGCGACACGAGAAACCGACAGACTCGCACGGTCACGCACGAAAAGTCCCCGTAACAGAATTTCACATTGCCCGGGAGGTCTTGTTTATGCTTCAAGGCTTAGACACGACGCTATTTGGAGAAAACGGCGCCGCGAACCCTGCGTTCCAGATGGCGCATCTCGTCTGGGACACTCACCGGGCTCTGATCAGCTACTTTTCCGAGGCGGGAAGACAGCTTGCTGTTTTGCGCAGCTTCATTGAGCGGCCGCAGCGTGCATCACATCTGCAGGTTTTCCAGGATACAGTAGCCATGAGGCTCCGTGACCTCGACAGAAGGTTGACGAGTATAGAAGCGAAACTTGTTGCTCCCAAGGAAGACGTCATTGTCAGCCTTATGGCGATCAAGAGGGATCTGGTGTCTGACCTCGAGCCGCTGTATTCGCTTTCAAGTATTATCGCTCAGATTCAGGATGTGCCGAATCTGGGCACGTTTCGCTACCTGGAGCTACTTTTTGATGAAGCCAGCATGGCACAACTTTCTGGGAAGCTCGATATTTACGAGTTTCTGGCACGTATCTTTGTCGAGTGCTTCAATGTCTACCTCCGCCCGATTCGCCTCTGGATGGAGGAGGGCAAGCTCATTCCCGGAGACAAGATCTTTTTCGTGTCAGAGGCGCCGAGTCAAGTTTCTCCGAGCAAGATCTGGCGAGAACAATTCAGACTCCGTCGATCAGCGGACAGGAAGCTACATGCGCCCAAGTTCCTCCAGCCTGCGGCTGCCAAAATCTTCAACGCTGGCAAGAATATCGTCATTCTCAAGCGGCTGGGCCGCTGGGTATCGACGAGTTCGGAGTGGACTGTACAGGAACCTCCGTTGGACTATGAGACTTTATGTCCCAAAGGTCTTGACCTGGCACCGTTTTCGGAATTATTCGATGCGGCATTTGATGGATGGATACAGACCAAGTACAACACAACCTCTACAACACTTCGAAATGCTCTGTTTGAGGAGTGTGGACTTTGGTCTGCCCTCGATGCCATGGAGCACCTCTATTTCATGTCAGACGGCTCTGCGACTGAGCATTGGACGAGTCACCTCTTTGACAAATTGGACACTTTAAATACTGGCTGGCACAATCGCTACAGCCTCACAAGTGTGGCACAGGAAGCGTTTACGTCTCTTGTCGACATGACAAGAGTATCTGTGAATGTGACCCCTGGAGGGTTGCGCATCCCCGTCTTATCAGCCCGAGACTCGGTCAAAGCCGCGTTGCCGACCATCAGGGTCAATTATCGACTGGCCTGGCCGATCCGCATGATCTTGGCAGAAGACAGCAATTCGCACTATGATGCCATATTTGCGCTGCTTCTACAGCTGAAGAGGGCTCTATATGTGTTGCATAAACGAAAGCTGCTCGAGTGTTACTGGACAGATGGTGAGAACTGGGATGAAGAGGCGTTCTATTATTCGTTGCGCAACAACCTCGTCTGGTTCTGCACAACTCTCCAGACATATCTGGCGACACTGGTCTTGGCGCCCAACTGCGCAAAGATGAGACAAGAGATACGAGGTGCTCATGATGTGGACGCCATGATTGCCGTGCATGCTTCTTTCATGAAGCAAGTTGTTGACGAAGCATGTCTTGGGAGCAGGCTGACCCCTATTCGAGAATGCTTCCTCGACATACTTGACCTCGCCATCAAGTTGGAACAAGCGCAGACAGCCAACGCAGCCAAAGAAGCACAGAGAATGCAACATGTCTCACGGCTTTCAGCCAGAGACCTCTCCCCCACACCAGGAACTCCAGGTTTAAAGTCCAGATACGTCGACAGCAGCGACTCTGACCTAGACGAGCCCAGGGGGCGACCTCGGCGGGGGAAGCCATTCATGGCGGCCCTTAAGGAGATCAAGGCCGACTTTGATAGGCACTTGAGATTCGTGTGCGGTGGATTGAGGAGCGTGGCGAGGGCGACGAGCGATGTGCAGTCGGCAAAGTGGGATATTCTGGCCGAGATGCTGCAGACGGGATGTCGGGAGGAGAAGATGGGATTTTCGTGATGAATATGATACCCTTGAGCTGATTTACGTCCTCACCAATAAATGAGTCCACAACCATTTTGTTCTAAGAAAGGTTTCAAAGCCATTAGAATATGCATATTTGAAAGGCCCATCTGAGTCCATTATTCCATGTGCTGCTTTTCAAGCTGAAGCGTCATTGGCCTTGGGCTGGTTTTTTGCTTTCTCGAGTGAGCTCTCAAAGATGGTTATCAAACATATCCATTATGGTTCCTACTCATGAAATAATGGACGATTGTTCATGTTGAGCTGCAGGTTTTATCTATAAAGTGTGATGCCTTTTTAGGGATGCTGTACAAGCAAACCCAAACAAGCCCCACTCTACCATCATCATCTTCAACACCACAAAACAACATCACCATCACATCTCAATCATCACAACCCCAAACTCAACTCAGAAAGCTACAACCGACAAGATGCCCCCTCGTATCCCCACAGAAGCCGACTTCTCCCCCCTCCTCCCCTCCTTGCCACACACCCTCCACTTCCCTTCCCCGCCAGAGTCCACCACAACCTTCCTCATCCTCCTCCACGGCCTCGGCGACCACGACGTCCCCTTTGCCTCGTTCGCCCGCAACCTCAACCTCCCCGGCGTCCTCGCCATATCCGTCCGCGGCACAGAGGTCCTCCCGCCTGCGCTTTTAGGGTCTGAGAGGCCAGGCTTCCACTGGGGCGACGACTTGGCTGTGGACCCCGGCACCGGGGAGCTTGCTGATGATCCTGGGTTTGAGAGGGCGAAGAGGGCAATTATGGATAAGTTGATCGGGGAGGTGCTTATTGAAAAGTGTGGGTGGGAGATGAGCGATATCATCTTCTTTGGATTTGGTCAGGGTGGTTCTCTTGCGTTGGGTCTGGCATCTTCTCTCAGACAACCAGCTCGCGTGACCGACATCACCGAAGGCGAGAAGAAGGGATCTCACTTTAAGGGTGCCGTCTCTATCGGGGGACCTTTGCCACAGTCCATGGTGCCTACAATCAGCAGCCGCGAGAAGAGCCGGACAAGCGTGTTGGTGTGTCAACTAGAAGAGGACGCCGTTGACGCGGTCAAGAGAGAGTTTGAGGATGTGAGGGTTGTGCAGTGGAAGAGACGCGAGGTGGCTATGCCGAGCAACAGAGAGGAGGTGCTGCCTTTGATGCAATTCTTTGCGGATAGGTTAAGGAGCGGTGGGTGGTAGTTGTCAAACATTCGCCTTATGAGCTCGATCATGAACACTGGGGATACGGGATACAAAATACTACATGCGACTAGATGCAACGTTCTTCTGGTCAAGATGCTCTCGGTTGAAGCGGTTCCGAGACGAAAAATGAGCTTGTTATTCGGTGTTAAACACAATACTGATCTTGGTACAAGAAAAGGGAAAGCCTAGAAGGCAAAGCCAGTTTTATACAGTCCCCTCTAACTATCCATTTGATTTTCATGTCAAGATATACCTAGCTGGTATAAATATCTGTCGAATAACCTATCTACTCCATTCAAGATAGAAGTACATGTAACCAAATACAAACATTTTTGTCGTCAAGAGAGTGTCGTGAAAACCAGCCTCAAAAGACTGGCGAGAAGCATGGTATTCGTCCCTGAAACGTGACTACCCAACGCCAGTACCTGGTGTAAATGACAGTGATCCGTGGTATAAAGCAGTAAATGCACAAGCACAAGTGTCCAAACAGACGTATATCATGATCAACGCCGGACCAGCAGGTCTCTTTCCAGACTTCGAGCCTTGACCCGTGACGGACCCGGCCTCATCTTCTGCCACTCGCCATCTGCCGTCCAGGTGCCGGCCTTGGTATAGTCTCCGCTGTCGCTGCCATCCATGTATGCAAACCTAAAGTACTCTGGCAGATCCAGGGTGTTGTTCCTCTTCCAGACGAAGCTACGCTCCTGGTCTTCGTCGCCAAAGTACGACCGGAACCGTTCCACGTCATTGACCAAGATACTGATGCCGTCAAACATCTGGTCTGGTGGCTCCTCCCACTTGAAGGTGATGGTCGACAAGGTATCAGTGCTGTTGGCAAGGTCGATGACCGGCGTGGGGATCACAGGGAGACGGGTGCCCTTTTGCGCGTCGCCCTGCAGCTCCTCCGACGTCTGCAGCACCGGATCAAAGCCCCATCGCGCGATGCCGGCGATGAAGAGGCCAACAAGAAGCCCCTGGAACAGTAATGATGGTCGTGTTTGCATACTTGTCCCCGGTAATAGCAGGAGAGCAAGGATGTAATGGTGAAGTCGTAAGCTGAGCTTTGGGATGACAAGCGAAATGAGAATAGAACCCACAAACAGTATGTAGAGCTTCAAATACTTGATGAGGCGTCCTTCTTGTCTAAAGAACCACACCTGCATCGAGATGATGACGATCAATAGGAGGATGATCATGGCCAAGGCGGCCCTAGCGCCCGGCTGCTGGTCGAGATCGTGCTTGTTGAGCCTCTGGATAGGAATGAAGCTGAGCGTGTAGTTCTCCATGGCACCCACCCAGCAGGCGCCCAACCAAAGAATCGTCTTTTCGACCTGGGCTGTAAGACCACGCAGAGTCCGTCGGATGCCCATCTTGTCGTACATGACCCAGGCGCAAAACATGGCGGGCAGGAACTTGCCGATCAGGTTGGAGAAGAGAGCTGGCACTCTCGAATATGGGGGCGGGTTCGACGCCATGCCGACTGTCCAGAAAACACCGATGAACGTTGGGAAGTAGAACAAAGCCGGCGAGTTGGTGAAGAGCGAAAGGAGACCAGTAAAGACGGCCGAGATAGCCAGCAGAGCCCATCGCATGTCGGCCGCGGAACATTCAATGCCTTGAGTGAAGCGGAAGGAAAGCGGAAAGTAAGAGTCAAAACCTACGCTTTTAATCCCGTTGCGATTCGAGGAGACATAGTTCTTATCGCGACCGACCAGCTCGACCACGCCACAGCCTCCTCTCGCGTTGGAGATGACACCGGCGTGGATGGCAGCTCCACAGACAAACGAGTCTCCGCGGTAGACGGCATCGTCATCTCCGTTTGTCGAAGGACCTCCCACGACCATGGATCGATAGATGACCTCTTGATCTCCCACAGCTCTGGGGTTCAGAACGTGATAGGCCTCGCAATTGGCGGTACACTTGAACGGAAACCCAGTGCCGTTAAAGGGGCGGCAGTCGCTTCCATCAATGCCGCACAGGTTTCCTGCTCCCCAGTATGTGACGCCGCAGCCGATAGT
Source organism: Fusarium keratoplasticum (assembly GCF_025433545.1). Lineage (NCBI taxonomy): Eukaryota > Fungi > Ascomycota > Sordariomycetes > Hypocreales > Nectriaceae > Fusarium > Fusarium keratoplasticum. The sequence continues at coordinate 1,019,130 of NC_070537.1, read as the reverse complement.
CTGAGGCCTGCCCCAACCCTCAATCTCGCTGGCGATGGTGTCCTTGCGCTTGACAAGCGCAAATGTGACGACCCATATGGAGAGATAGAAAAAGACAAGCCAGGCGCGGTGCTTGAACTTGGGGATGAATCGTTCGACGAGCCAGAGAGGGTACTCTTGGACAATCGGGAAGAAAGGCTTAATGCGATGAGGTTGGGGACTCGTAGGGCCGCGAGACCACTTGGTGACCTTTTTCCAAACTCGACGGACGGGGTACGGTACCCATCTCCAGCGCTTCCATGATCCCTCGTCTTGTATGAAGCGCGGCGTAGGGGGATCGTTGTCGTCGATCTCTAGGTTCGACTGTGTCTCGAGCGGTGCGTCCGGATGGCCTGCATCAGTTGGTCGCGTGCCTCGTTCTCGTTGTTGGTCTCTCTCGCTCTCGCTGTCGGTGCCACTAACGGGCCTGACTTCGATGTCGACTTCGTCGTGGCCGGCCATTAGAGGTTGTGATTCTTCCTCGTCATAACCCACCATGGCTTGTGGTCTTGTTAAGAAGTAGAGGAAGAGGCGGAGAAGCAGCGGAAGCAGGAGAGAGTCGCCTCAGCCCGCCTTCTTGGCGATGGCGTGGACTTGGACTGAGGGTTTGCCTTTCCGGAGCACCCGATGCCCGCCCAGCGGAGCCAGCGGGTGGAGAATCTCACTGATCTTATCGCCGAGCGACCCCCCCTTGTCAGCCTCGTGTTCGTTCCAGATGCACCTTTAATGGGAACGCGGGGCAGGTGAGGATTGAAGGAAGGCAAGGTGAAGCAGTGGCTGTATCGCATGAATTGCATACTATCCACCCAAACGACGATGCCCTCAGAATATTGATACTTGCCGCGCCTTTGTCACTCGCAAAGTGTTGCAAATGTTTGTCTGCCGTAAGCTTCCATTGGTTGGCCTCGCCTTCTCCCACGCGGGCCGGGGTGTAGCTCCCGCCCGAAGTCGGGGTCCCAAGAAAGCAGGTACGAGGCGCCGTGTTCGGGTGCCTGCCTGCCCTGTCCTGCGCCACAAGCCACCAGATGCCGGATCATCTTCGGCGATTGGGGGCACTGTGAGCACAGTGCGCACCGACACTGACATGAATGGCGATCGATTAATCCTTGTCCAAACTCCAAGAAGCATCTCGTGAGGATTGAGACCTGGTGCTTTGACTCGGCGATAGACAGGGCGACTGCGACTGGTTCATTCTATTCTTTTCATTTGGGTTTATACTATTCTTTCTGATATTATCCCGGGACGATATTACACAATCTCGCCAATCTCAGTTGACAAACTTTCTTCACGTCAATCTGACTCAACCATGACAAGATGACCCAACCTGCTACTGGAGACTCTCAGCAGGAATCGACCCTCACAATGTTCGAGCTACTCAAGCCAGCTGTTGCTGATGTCGGAGTCGCCCGACTAGGCCGTCTGGCGTTTGCCAGTCGCAGGGTTATGGAGACACCAAACTATGTCGCTGTGGCTTCACGAGGAGTCATTCCTCACCTGACGCCGGACAATGTTGCTAAACACACATCATTCGATGCGGCCTACTTGGCCATTGAAGATTGTATGAAAATTCAAGTTTTTTTGTGAAACAATACTAACTTGAAAAATAGTTCTCGAGAAAAAGGAACCCCCTATTCTCAAACTAAACCCTGCAACACCTCGAAATCTCCAAAGCTTCACTTCTTTCCCATCAGATCGAGCCCTAGTCCTGGGCCCGAGACGTTTCCCGGCGGTCACGACACCCGTCGGCAACGGGGCCCACCATCTCAGCATCTTCACCTCCACGGGGTTCCGCAATCTCACCATTCCCGAGTTCGCCAAGACCATTGAGCTTACACAACCCGACATTGCCATCCCGCCTGCAGACCTCTTCCACACCAGCACCACTCCTCAGTCGAAGCGCCAGGTTCGCATGGTTGAACGGACCGAAGAATGGGTTGAGGAATTCTTTCACTTGTTGGACCCTCAGGGCCGCCTCAAGGATATGGGCGTTTCCGTATTCGCTCCCGTACTTCCTGTCGAATACCCTATACAATGGGACTACCTGAGATTCCTCGCCGAAGATGTGAGAGAATCTCTTTCAGGTTTGGCTGTATACGATGTCAATCTTGTGCCTGAACTTGTCAACTATCCGCCTCTTGTGGCATTGCCACGATTGTCTTTTGGCCCGTCCAAGACGCCCCAGGATCTGCTCCGGCAAATATCCCTGGGCATCGACGTATGCACGGTACCCTTCCTCAATACCGCCTCTGACGCAGGAATCGCCCTATCATTCACGTTCCCGCCCCCAGACACCTCCGGTGTACAGCCATTGGGCGTTGACATGTGGTCGGAGGACCACACAATATCCCTGCAGCCTCTGGTTGAAGGCTGCAAATGCTACACCTGCACCAGCCATCACCGGGCATTTATCAAGCATCTCTTGAATGCAAAGGAAATGCTTGGATGGAATCTTCTTCAGATTCATAACCACTCTATTCTCAGCGCTTTCTTCAATGGCATCCGAGAAACTCTGAGCCAGGGTACAGAGAAGTTTGGGGAGCTCAGCAAGAAGTTCACCGCTGCTTATGAGCCTGAAGTTCCAAGGGGAACGGGCGAGAGGCCTCGTGCCAGGGGTTACCACTTCAAGAGCATTGCTGGTCAGACCAAGATCAACGAGCCCAGCTGGCAGGCGTTCGAGAGCGATGACAGCCCCCACCCCGAGGCCATTGCAGAGCCTGCCGCGTCTGTCAACGTGCCTCCCGAGGCCCTGCTTGGTAATGGGGTTGCACCGGGCCTGGAGAAGTGACGGGACTAATGTACCCATCCGTTCATGTCAGGCACTGCGTTGCAATAGGGTCTTCCGGTAAGCTGGTTCGGCCCACCCTGGACATCTCTCGAGCATGTAACATGGCGATGTGATCGACAAGCTGTCAAGTTATGCTTGATAGTTAAGTCGGGAAACAATGCTCGAGTTATAGTTATGAGAGACATCCCCAGGCGAGTTACGGAATAGGCTTTGCACCACCGACAAGCCAATCGATGGATGTACGGACCGACCACCTCGTCTTTACCTGGTCGAAAGTGGACAAGTTGGAGCTCAAAAGACATCCGCCATTCCTCGCCTTTTTACATCTGAGAATACTTCTCATATGTGACTACCGAAGCCGATACCTAGTTATTATCAATGCACGCTGCTCTTCATGTCGTTCAACAGTATCGGTCGCCGTTGTGAATTATTACCGGAGGATGCATGATGGGGCTCCAACTAGAGAAGTCGCTTACACGTGCAAGCAGTTTGTGTGTCTTGCAGAAGTGGAGGATGCTAATTACGTTGGTGTCGATAAATTTTCGTCCAGCCATGTCCAGTTAATTCCGAATCCGCAGCACGTGGAACAAAGTCGAGTGCAGCTGAACCAGGCAACACCGGCCGGTACAAGTCGACACTGGTGTGAAGTCAATATGGCGAGATATCATGACAACCCGTCCCACTAACGTCATGGTGGGGATGAAGGAACGGTTGGCGTTACTCGTTCCGAGCCAACGCCACTGACGGCAAGAGACGACCGGGACGTCAAAAGGCCTCGAGAGGCGCCGCTTCAGCACAAACGAACTCGGTCGTCAAGTCCGATAGAGTTGAGTTAAGGATCAAGCTTGTTAAGCTTGGATGTCCGGGGATGTGTGGAACCGCGGGAGCAGGGGTCGAACTACCAATCAGGGACTTGGGTTTACCCACGAGCGGCATTTGAGCAACTTGGAGGAGGCATATCTGGACCCTTGTCATGCATGTCGCGGCTTTTTGACTATGATCTTATCTATGAGTGGAGGAGGGAACTGCATCGGCGGGCTTGGGGCACCAAACCAGGGTTGGAAGTCTGTTGCTTCTCCCCTGGTCGAGCTTGAGCTCGGTGAACGACTTGGGGCATGAACCCCCCGTTCACAGGATTGCCAAGGACCGACGATGGCGCGGAGGTGCCGTTCACCACGTCCGGCTGTGGTCTGTCATGGCACCTGGGGCCGAGGGCGAGGGCTGATTGACCTGCTCTCCTTGCAGCAACGGCATGGATCCCCGCTGTAGGCCATCGACAACAGTCACCGAATCGACTCGACAAGCACTGACGGGTCTTTTGCCAACGGCGGGGCCGGTAGAGCTTACACACGTGCCAGCTTCGCCCATCATGAGGCGCCAATTGCTCCTCTGGTGCAACGGTGCTGTAGCACTTTTGCTTCCCAACCCGATGGAACTGGTCGCACGCATCATGTCGATCCAAACCAAGTCGGTGCTGGATCATGCTCATCTCCCGGGCGCAATTGGCCAAGGGTGAGCTGATATTGGCCAGGACCGTCCAAGTCTCGTCCACCTTGCCCACAGAGGAAGGCGGCCGTTGCATGACATGGGGAACCAGCTGCTTGCTGTAAACATGATGCTCCGGGGACGGAGATGACTTCCGGACAGAAGAGAGCTGCAGCTATCCACGTGGGATCGTCGGGTTGATGTTCCCGCCAAAGTTAATATAAATGATGCAGCTCCCGCAAACTCTGAGCTTGCTTGGAGCTCCCCTCTCAAGCTGCCTCAGCTCGTTACTCTTGAGTCAACCCAAGGAAAAGCTCAAGCTTACCGCAGCCTCACCACAATGGTCAAGCTCAACGCCATTGCCGCCCTCGCGGCCTCGCTCTCTGCTGTCTCGGCGCAGACCTACCAGCGACTGGGCACATGCCCCAAGCTCGGCTGCGTGCTGCCCCCCGACCAGAGCGACTTCCTCCCCGGCCAGCTCTTCGACCTCCGCGTCGAGGTTCACGCTCCCGTCAACGGCTCCGAAGCCGCCCACGACGGCAAGCCTGACCAGAAGTTCAAGGTGACCATCGCCAAGGACGGCGGCAAGCCCAAGGACTTTGCAAAGGCCTTTAACATCGAGGAGCCCAAGGTCGAGACCTGGGACTTTTCGTGGTACGAGGACCTGTTTGCCGAGGACGAGGACAAGCCCACCATTGTCAACGTCGCCTCCAAGGCTTACCGCAAGCTCGCCATCTACGAGCCCGGCAAGTACACCGTCACACTCAACTACTACAATGGCGAGAAGACCACTGCCGAGTGGACTGTTCGCAAGCTTCAACCCAAGCGCAAGGCTAAGAACGTCATCTTCTTCATTGGTGATGGCATGACCACCAACATGGTAAGTGTTACGACAACTGTCAAGACGAATTGGAAGCTTACACTTGCTAGATCACTGCTGCCCGTCTCCTCGGACACAAGAGCATCAACGGCAAATACCAGACTCTCATGAAGATGGACGAGTTCCCCGTCCTGGGCCACCAGATGACCCACTCCATCGACAGCTACATTACCGACTCTGCCAACTCGGCCTCTGCCCTGTACACTGGCCACAAGAGCACTGTTAACGCCATGGGGTTTGTGATCCGCGGAGAGCTTTTGGAGTACAAGCTAACATGGCCTCAGTGTGTACGCTGACTCTTCCCCCGATCCTTTCGATGACCCCAAGGTCGAGACCATTGTCGAGATCTTCAAGCGCATCTGGGTAAGTCTGAGAAGCCAATTGACTTGATATCTTGCTAACGAAGCCAAGGGCGGTGCTTGGGGCGCTGTCTCTACTGCCTACCTCGCTGATGCCACCCCCATTGCCCTCACTGGCCACACCCGTGCCCGTAGCCAGTATGGTCCTCTGATTGACCAGGCTCTCCACGGTAACACCAACTACTCCTGGACCAGCCACGGTGGCCCCGATGTCTTCTTCGGTGGCGGTGCCGAGCAGTTCTTTGCCGGTGAGGAGTCTTTCCAGGGCAAGGACTACTACAAGGAGTTCCAGAAGCAGGGATACACCGTCAGTCTGAACAAGACCTCTCTCCTTGCTGCTGACAAGAGCAAGAAGGCCCTCGGTGTCTTCTGCCAGAGCAACCTCCCCGTCTGGCTCGACCGTAACATCTACAAGGACAACCTCAAGGGCCTTGACAACAACCCCACCGGCGGCAAGGGTGACGCCACTGACCTGCCCGGTCTCAAGGAGATGACCCTCAAGGCCGTCGATATCCTCAGCACCCGTGGCAAGGACAAGGGTTTCTTCCTCATGTCCGAGGCTGCCTCTGTCGACAAGCAGATGCACGCCCTCGACTACGACCGTGCTCTTGGTGACCTTCTTGAGCTCGACGACACTATCCGTGCCACCATTGAGAAGCTCAAGAAGCTCGACATCCTCGACGAGACCCTCGTCATTGTCTCTGCTGACCACGGCCACGGCTTCGAGTAAGTTTCATATCTAAATCTGGATATCAACATGCTAACAGTTCCTAGTGTCTGGGGTTCTGCCGACACCAAGTACCTCGCCGAGCAGGAGGACGACCGTGACAAGCGCCGCGCCATTGGTGTCTACCACAACTCTGGCGAGTCTCAATACACCAAGAAGGCCAAGGGTCTCGAGTACGGCACTGGCCACACTTTCCCCGTCAACTGGGAGCCCCGCTACGCCATTGCTGGCGGTGTTGGTGCTGCCCCTGACCACCGTGAGGACTACAAGGTCCGCAAGAACGGTCCCCGCAAGGCTGCCGTCGAGCTCAAGGATGGCGACTACTACGTCAACCCCAAGGACTCCCCCAAGGGCTTCGTCGTCAACGGCACCCTCCCCACCGGCGAGTCCCAGGGCGTCCACTCGCTGACCGACGTCCCCGTCTACGCCTGGGGTCCCTGCCAGGACACCTTCAGCGGCACCTTTAACAACGTCGACATTTTCTACAAGATTGCCAACTGCCTTGGTCTCGCTCAGGGCAAGGGCCGTGGTGCTCACTCTTGCAACCTTTAAGAGTTTGGTGGTGGTGGTAGTGGATTTATGACGAGATGAACGATGTGTATTGTAGATGATAAGCGATGATAGAGATGCAAGAGCTGCGTGACATAATGGGGACGATACTTAATGAAAAGATTAAACCTTTTGGTTTCTGTAAATCTTTTTCAATGGTTCGAGTTGAGATTTGATTGAGGATCAACTAGCCAGCTAGTACAGATTCCTTCTAATGCCCCCTTGACAGTATCCTGCCATCCATGTCATGCAGTATTCCATATGCCCTTCATATCGTGAGAAAGCCTAAACCGATTCCGATCGTCCCCTCATAAGTCGTTAATCGTAACTCGTGGTGTCTCCAAGCCACAGTCCCAGCCCGTCTGCCAGCACACCGGGTGCTGCTCAGTAGTGGTAATGAGGTGCTGCTTAGTAGTAGTACTGCTTGCCAATGCTGCTGGGGGATCGCTAGTCCTCAGCGTCGAGGCCAAGTTGGTCGACCAGACCCATAACACCGTTGACATCGGCGGTCTCGGGGTCGTCGTGGTCCTCGGGGCGGAGACACTCGGCGTTCATCCAGATGGTGTGGACATTGACGCCGTGGGTGTCTCTGCGCAACTTCTGAACCTCACGGCAAGCAACACCTCCGGCAATGACGAGTTGCATCTCATCAAGACGGTCGCACATGGATATCAGGCGTTCGACGTGGGTGTTGAAGTAGCCGTAGCCACCACCCGTCATGACACCCTTGAAACCGAGCATGTTGATCTGATGGAGGGCATCTCTCCACTCACCCGTTTCGAAGAAGTGGTCAAAGGCGCGGTTGAAGGTGCACGGAAAGGGCTTGGCTATCTCGATGAGGTGACGGCAGTATGAACGGTCAACGACAATCTTGTTCCTATCCTGAACGCTCCTGTTGTCGTTGCGTCGGAGGCAACCGAAGACAAAAGAGTCACCGCGGATGGGATTCATGACGCCGGCTTGCTTAAGCTCGCGGATAGCGTCGCACATCTGAGAAAATTCCTGGTTGGTGTAGATGTAGTCTTGTTGTTCGCCGAGGCCCGGCTTCGGAGCGGCGCGAGGCCGGATGGTGCAGTTGATGGGGATGAAGACGTTGTTTTTGAGCCCTCGAAGCTCTTGGACAGTTGGAGTGAGGCCGCCATCAGACTGAGAACCCTTGTGGCTGAGAAGGAGACGCTTGGCTCCATACTTTGATGCCTGGATGCCGTTATCGGTACCGTAGACAGACACCTCGAGGGGGATGGGCTTGGGGAACTTGTCGTTGGATGGGGGAGCCATGGTTGATGGATTGATAGGTTGATGAGGAATTTGGGAGAGAGAGATGATGTTATGAAGAGGAAGTGAGAGAAGGAGAGGGGTTTGTCATCTCCTATCTCGCTGATATCTGTTTCATGAATGATGCCATTTTCGGAAAACGGAGTCGTGACTTATACAGGAGCTGACCTGCTATTGTTGTTCGTTTGAAAAGCCAACGGAAGAAAAGACGCTGTGGACCTGTTTGAAGCATTCTGAAATACCATTAAAACGAGTAAATGGCCTGTACAAACAGCTATTTAATATCCTATATTCGTTGTCAATCTCCGCCTCGTGGTGTTGAAGACTCGAACCTGCCTCGGTTTGGTCGAAGTTGGATCATGATCCCGCACTGTCAATTAACACGGAGTACCCCGAGCCCTGTACCCCGCTAGAAACGCAGTGGAACAAACCCCCTGTAAAGAAACAGAGATCAGAGCTTTTCAGCGGGTCCCCCTCGGCACCTGAGCCACTAAGCGTTCGGGCCTTTCTCCTTCCGTGCAGAGCGCCCAATGCGTGAAAAAAGCAGGGGTCTGCGGGGTCCGGAGGGCGGGCCAATGACATCAGCTTGACCCCACCAAAAAGATTTCACCGCTGCGCTGCGAGGGAAGGTGCAAGTCATTTCCACTGCTCTGGGACTTGGGAAGTTTTTTTTTTTGCTGGAGCTGCCTTACTAAAACAAGCTGCCACTCACACTCCCCAGAAAAAAAAAAAATCTTTTTTTCTTTCATATTTATTCCCCTGTGTGACCCTACTTAATAGATCACTTCATCTCTCGAATTGGTTTATTCGAGTGTTTGTTCTGTTGCAATTGAGTTGAATTTGCTTTTCCAAGTACACACACACACCACAGCAACCATGTCTGCCGGCGATATGCAGGACGAGCAGCTCAAGGAGGCTCTCGTCACCTACGAGAAGCTCCAGGCCATTGAGGATGACTTTGAGGATGTCGAGCTTGAGATTCGTGAGTTTTTAAACCAAATTGACTTTACGCAGCGCTGACAGTTAGTTACAAGTCCGCCAGCAGGATAAGCTCACCCGGGACCTCTACGTCCGCCGTCAGGAGGTCATCGCCAAGATCCCCCAGTTCTGGCCCCTCGTCTTCGAGCAGGCTCCTCCCGATGTTGACGAGTACATCCAGCCCAGCGACTCTGAGCTCCTCCTCCAGGCCCTCACCAACCTGACTGTCGAGCGCTTCGAGCTCCCCAAGGGCGACCCCCGCAGCATCTCCCTCAAGTGGGAGTTCAAGGAGAACGACTGGTTCGAGGACAAGGTCATTGAGAAGAAGTTCTGGTGGCGCTACCACAAGGACGGCTGGGCCGGCCTCGTCTCCGAGCCCGTCGACATCAAGTGGAAGGAGGGCAAGGACCTGACCAACGGCATGCTGAGCCTGGCCAAGAAGGTCTACGACGAGGAGAAGGCCGGCAAGACTGGCGAGACCGAGTCCTCCAAGAAGCTCCTCAAGCTCATGGAGGAGACCGGCATGGGCGGCGTCAGCTTCTTCTGCTGGTTCGGCTTCCGCGGCCGCAAGGTCACCCCCGAGGAGTCTGAGGAGGGCCGCAAGCTCGAGGAGGAGAAGCGCAAGGCCCGTAAGGAGGGCAAGCAGACTGAGGATGAGGATATGGATGAGGACGATGATGATGAGGATGAGTACGAGCACGAGATCTTCCCCACTGCCGACGATCTCGCCGTCTTCATCGCCGAGGACCTGTGGCCCGGTGCCATCAAGTACTTCAGTATGTTGTCCTGTGTTTGTCTTGACGATTCATTGCTAACATATTACAGCCAACGCCCAGGAGGATGACGATATCCCCAGCGATATCGAATTTGAGGAGATGGACGAGGATGACCTCGAGGATGATGACAACCACCAGAACAAGAAGCGCAAGGCTTAGATACCTGATATGATGAGATGTAATTTTCCTTTGTTTGACGAAAAAAATAGACGGCGAGAGGGTAGAGGAGTGATTTAGAGAAGAGATACACACGAAGAGAGACGACTCATATTTGCAATACCTTGATCATGAATCATTCCCTTTATTCGTGTGAAGAGCTATTGCACACACACCCCTCTACCTGTAGTTATATCGACATCCACCCTGACAGATACATAGAGCGAAAACCCAACGCTGACCTGTACCGAGAAGAGAATCACAATCAAGAAGAAGAAAAAAGGAAGTAGAGCTTCATTGTCTGCCTTCACGCCCCAAGTCAATGTCAGCATTGCCAAACCTCGGGACCCGACTAGTCCGAAAAGTGGGCCTCGGCAGCACCTCAATGATGTCAGCTCCGGTTCAAAATCCGGGGTAACCAAGAGCTTCCAGCCCCGGCAGCCACCGAAATCTGACAGGCACCGAGACAACATGTTTCGATTTTACACTCGGAATTACGGTTAAATACGTCAATGTTGCATTCATGATTCAACGGCATTAACCAATCTGCGTTCAACTTTGTGTTTGATACATCCACCGCGGGAAACGACCGAATGCCGAGTCGTGACACATTTGTCAGCCCACCATCCTCTTTTGTAACTTGTCGTCACAAGACGATCTTGTTTCGTCGTCTTACATGAGGTTGTTTGTGTATGTTGGTCACGTATATAAACACCCATGTTGACCCCGCGTGTGATGAGAGTCTGGGCTAGACCTGTAGTAGCTGCATGTTCTAGATACAGCACCATGGCCACGCCGTTCAAGATTGAGATTCTTCCCAAGGATGCAGGGTTGTTGGGGATGAAGCTTGGGGATAAGGAGGCTTCAAAGGTTTCTGAGTTGCTGCAGAGGGATCTCGAGGTATGAAACTGCATCTCCTATTCACCATTTCTGGCCAGTACTCACAACGAACCAGCACCACCATGTCTTTTTCAATGCATCTGGATTCCATGATCATGTAAGTCGATTGTTATCATTCAATGTCTACAACTTACAAACAAATCTCAGATCGTTCATCATGTCCTCACCCTGTACGGCACCGGCGCTTCTACCAAGGACATGGATATCGCCTATGACGCAAACAAAGGCTACCAGCTCAAAGCCATGAAGCCCAAGCCAGAAATGGTCGACAACCTAGAACACGGCTCCGACTGGGCGGCATACCTCGGAAAAGGCCGTAACTACGCTGCTTTTTTGCGCTTCTTCCAGGATGAAATTCAGAGGATTGGCTGGCAAGAGGTTCTGAATGAGTACCTCTTCAAGAACGACGACCGTGGGCGTGACATGAAGAGTCGTTTGTTTGGAGGCCTGCTTCATCCTCTTATTCAAATGCTATACGCTATTGAATGGGAACAGCCCATGCTCGTTGCTTCAGCTCTCGCACAAACGGCAGTCCACGAGAACAAGCTACACGACTTTCTCACCACCGCAGCAGCAAACGCAAAAGCTGACGATGCACCCCCCAAGATGAGCACCATCCTTGGTCTCCTTGATGACATCAACAGCAACGAGAAGACTAGGAGCAGCGCTCGCTGGAACGACTCGCAGCCCATGTTTCAAGGTGTGCTTGGGCGTGCTAGGGATGAGATGGCTGTACTAGCTAGTAGGGTGAGGGTGAACGAGGATGAAGTGGAAGAGAAGGCGGCTGAGATGGTGCATACTGCTGCGTATATGGCCGCAGGAGCAGCTTTTCATCCTCCTCACACACCCAAGTTTGACTTTTTCCTCATGTAAGTCGTCTTCCTAGCTATGCCACATTCATACTAACATGCACAGGCACCACGTCACATCAACCCCCTTTTTCCTCTCCCTTAACGCCAAACCCTGGATCCCAGCCTCCACCAAAGCACAGCTCCTCGAGTACAAGATCCGCATGGATCTCCTGACCTACGCCGCCCGCGGTTGTCCAACCCTCCACGGTGACTTGCTCCGCGAGTACACCCCCAGAGACGGCAAGCTAGCGGACAAGATGGAGGATCTTCTCCCGCGGTTTCACAAGATTGTGGATGATGGGCACACGGTCAAGTTGGCGAGGGCGCTGATATTGGCAAAGAGGACTACAGAGCCGTTTGAGGATAAGAAGTGGGTGAAGATCAAGGGGGATGAGTGGTTGAGGGTGATGCATTTGTTACTGGATGCGACTGAGAATGCTGGTGGGACTATGTGGGTTAGGGGGGCTGGCTTTGACCAAGCTTGGGATGGCATTCCCAAGGCTAGGATGTAAGATAGTGATGAAAAGGAGACTAGGAAACACAATCTTGTACGATATTCGTGGGTATTAGCAACCATATTTACTGTCTATTCTAAACCAACCCATTCGTCAGATCCCTCATCAGACTCCTCACCCCCATCAACAGCCATGAGCTTCACCTCTACATCTGGAGCACCCAGCGTCTTGACCGTCTTCTTCTCCTGGGCTTGGCCTAGAAGATAATCAACCATGTAGACGTTCTCATCTGCAAGCCTCCTGATCTCATCCCTCATCTTGGAAACAGCCCTCGCGACGACACGCAGCTCAACATCAGCCTTTGCGCGGTTCGCAGAGAGCCAGGCGCCGTGCTTGTCGACGATGGCCTTGATCCACACAAGGCAGAACTCAATGTGCGGCGACTCCTCTGTCTGGGCGGCCACGAAGCGCAGTAGGCGTGACACGTAGATGGTGGGGAGGTCGGCTACGACGAGGGAGACTTCTGTGGCCGGGGTGGCTTGGAAGACACGCTTGATGAGGCCAGCTTCGTTGAGGCGGAAGGCCATGACCAGTGCCTTGAGGTAGTCCTTCTCCGTCTCGAGCACGGCAAGGGTCGAGGCGGGTGTGATCTCCATGTTCAGGTCAAAGGGGTCGAACTGGAGATCCTGGTCCAGGCTGTAGATGAGCAGACCCTCAGTCGAAGCCGCGCAGAAAGCCGTGCCCGTTGGAGAGAAGCCGATGCCCGTGACGCGGACCTCGGGCATCTTCTTCCTCGCTGAGGGGTCGCCTCCGCGTTTTGAGCCTGGCAGAGAGCTGTCGACGCGGTCTTCACGGTCAGAAGCTTCCTCCTCATCCAAATCACCAGCAGGACCGGCTTCCGTCATCAGCTTGCTGTTGAGGAACTCTTGCGTGCCCGATAAGGACAAGTTGACGCTGACGGTAAACTTCTTGAGCAGCACCATGGTGGTCACCGAGTACAAGCAAATGTACTTGCTGTTACCACCGGCCAGGAGGCAGCTGCCGTCGGTGCTATAACGGATTGTGTTGAAGCTCTTGGTGCCAGCCATGTTGGCCGCAGTTCGTCGGTCCGTGAGCTTACGCCCACCAGACACATCTCTTCGTCCGTCCAGACCAGAAACTTGCTCAGCATCCGTCATTGACCAGAACGACAATTGGCCGTCTAGTGTTGAGATGGCGAGTTGCAAGGAATCCGGTCGGATAGCCATGTCGAGCACATCGGCCTGGAGCTGCAGAGGCTCGCTGGTTTGCGTCCGGTTGAAGATGGACCAGATGCGGGCTGTTCGGTCCCAAGAGCCACTGACAAGGGACGAGCCGTTGGGTGCAAACGCCAGAGATGAGACGGGGCCTTCATGGCCTGAGAGCTGGTCGAGTAATTGGCCCGTCTGGACAGACCAGATGTGAATGTCGAACGAGTCAAGGGAGCCGGCAGCAACGACTTCACCGCTAGGATCAACCGCCATACACGAGAAAGACAGCCTCGTAGGTGCCGTAAACGTTCGGAAGTTTCGGTAACGAATAAGATCCCACGCTCGAATAGAACCGTCCAGACTTGATGTGAAGAGCACGTTGCCCTTTTTCGCAAACTCGCATGCCGTCACACCGCTGGTGTGCTCTGTAAATGTGACAATACAGAAGCCGGACTGAATATCCCAGACCTTGATCTTGCCATCGTCAGCGGTGGTGATAATGCGCTGTCCATCAGGCGAGTAGACAAGTGAATTCATCGAATCGAAGTGTCCTTGTTGCTTAAGGATATAAGACTCGGATTGCCATTCCCACACCAGCAATTGACCCAGCTTGGACGCGCCAAATGCCAGCCACTCGCCGCTCTTGTTGATAGTAACAAAGTCGATGTCGTTCTGAGAGATGCTCAGCTTGTGGATGTTGTTAAAGTCGGGCATCTCGTAAAGTCCAAATAGACCATTCGAGAATCCAGCAACCAAAAGGTTAGTCTCCGCATGGAAAGAAGCGCATCGCACATGAGCGCTTCCCTGCATGAAGAAATGCTTCTGAACGATGCGCCATTGCATATCGGAATCGTCGTCCTCGTCCATCTTATCGTCCTCCGCGATGCGATTGATGGGCTTCACATATTGCCAGTCAAAGACGGCGCCATCCTTGCTGACGGTGTAAATTGTCTCTTGGTTCTCGGAGAACCAGGCGCCAATCACAGACTGCTTGTGACCCGAGAGAACCGTGGGGGTGAAGCCCTCCTCAGGGTTCAAGCTCCATATCCGAGCCGTAAGATCCTTAGACGTTGTGAGGAAGAATCGAGAGTCGCTCGACCACTCGATATGCGTCACAGTATCGAAATGGCCGGTGTGTCTATGGTGTCGAACAAAGGGAGCGAACTCGAGCTCGCCATCCTCGGAGGTATCAGGTGTCGAGGGCACATGCCAGACCTCAATCTTGCGTCCAAGACCCACGGCAAAGTGTCGACCCGATGGCGAAAATGAAAGCGCCGTTACGGATGATCGGAACGAGAAGTGGTATATGGATATGCGACGAGGCACATTGGTCAGGATTGCATGGCCATCTTCGTCAACGGAGAGGAGCAGGTTGCCGCGGGGTGTAAGTCCAATTCGGGCAATGTTCTTGCGGTGCGCGAAGGGTAGGGTGTATGACTTGTTCCTGTAAGTGAAGAGTTAGCCAAGTTCCAAAATTCGTATATGCGATCCAGGTAGAGACAACTTACTCTACCAAGTTAAACACAGTGACCCTGTTGCCGACAGGCGAGAAGAGGTGAGTGCCATCTGGACTGTACAGCAGGTTGCCCTGGCAGTAAACAGTGCCCAGCAAGTTCGAGAACTATATTACAGTGTCAGTAGTCATCGCATAGAACATCAATTAAGAGCAATCCCACCTTGAAGTCGGTCTTCATTGTTATCGGTAAGCCAAGGCCATGATGCTGCTGAGCTTGAAGTCGCACGCCGCCAAAAAATCAACTTGCGCCTTATCGATAAGAGCCAAAATTTTTGGCCGTCGCAAAGGACCGGCGGGAAATTAATCCGAGGCGCCTGTCATTTCGCAGCGCTGATTAGACTAGTCCATATCCAGTAAGATCAGCCATTCCCCTGTGGCTGAACACTGGTTCCCGTGGCTGGGGCGCTCTATCTAGCCTCCAATTGGCCAAAGCTTCAAGAAAGGGGACCGTGGCTGTTTCTCAGGCCCCTTGACAACAAACCTCTGACCCCAAGAACCCCTGTTGTTTGGGCTTGTTTGGCACCTTCCCTTGCTGCCCCGTGTCCACTAGCCACCCATTTCAGCACTGTCCACTCACCGTCCACGCGGTCGCAGCCAACCAGAGGCAGGAGCCCCCCCTAAAGCGACTCCTTCCCAAAGGCCCAGGGGGGAAACTGGAAGGGCAGGAAATTCGTTCCCCTGAAGCACGAGCTCTCCCCCAAACCTCCACCTTGCACTCGTTCGACCTTCATCGCGATATCGCCGTCGGCCGTCGTCTTTCCATTGCCTCCGCCTGCTCGCCGTGCTTCTCGCTTCGACGCCCCGTTACGAACTGTTCCTCGCCGTTTTTACCGCTGCAACTTTAGAGTAAACCACGTCCAAGATGGCTACAGCTGCTGAGAACGCCTCACCGATTGGCATTGCCAATCTCCCCAACCAGCGACACAAGATTGTCGCGAAGCGTGGTGCTAGCTTCACCATCATGGTACGCGTCTACAGGATACTGCTTGTCCATCGAGAGTTGCTGCCGTGTCCGGATATAGCTATCTCGTGGACCTCATCTTCCCCATACTGACCGCATCATGTCTAGGTTGCTGGCGAGTCTGGTCTCGGCAAGACTACATTCATCAACACCCTCTTCTCCACCACCATCAAGAACTATGCCGACCACAAGCGCCGCCACCAGAAGCAGGTTGACAAGACCGTCGAGATCGAGATCACCAAGGCCGAGCTCGAGGAGAAGTTCTTCAAGGGTACTGCGCCTGTGACACAACACCTCTGACCGACACTCGCTAACACTGCTTGCTTCCAGTCCGACTGACCGTTATCGACACCCCTGGCTTCGGCGACTATGTCAACAACCGCGACTCTTGGATGCCCATCATCGAGTTCCTCGACGACCAGCACGAGTCCTACATGCTTCAGGAGCAGCAGCCTCGTCGCCAGGACAAGATCGATCTCCGTGTCCATGCCTGCCTGTACTTCATCCGCCCTACCGGCCACACCCTCAAGCCCCTCGACATTGAGGTCATGAAGCGCCTTTGCTCGCGCGTCAACCTGATCCCCGTCATCGCCAAGGCCGATACCCTCAGCCCTGCCGACCTGGCCAAGTTCAAGCAGCGAGTAAGTAAATAGTGATTCGCATTGATCACCCCCGCTAATTAGACTGCAGATTGTCTCTGTCATTGAGGCCCAGAACATCAAGATCTACCAGCCCCCGATCGAGGAGGACGATGAGGCCGCTGCTCAGCACGCCCGCAGCCTCATGGCCGCCATGCCTTTCGCCGTCATCGGTTCCGAGAAGGACGTCAAGACTGGCGACGGCCGCATCGTCAAGGGTCGCCAGTACTCGTGGGGTGTTGCCGAGGTTGAGAACGAGGACCACTGCGACTTCAAGAAGCTCCGCTCCATCCTGATCCGAACTCACATGCTCGACCTCATCCACACCACTGAGGAGCTGCACTACGAGGCCTACCGCGCCCAGCAGATGGAGACTCGCAAGTTCGGCGAGGCCCGACCCCGAAAGCTCGACAACCCCAAGTTCAAGGAGGAGGAGGAGGCTCTCCGAAAGCGCTTCACCGAGCAGGTCAAGATCGAGGAGCAGCGCTTCCGACAATGGGAGCAGAAGCTCATCTCGGAGCGCGACCGCCTCAACAAGGATCTCGAGCAGACCCACGCTCAGATCAAGCAGCTCGAGGCCGAGCTCGAGTCCATGCAGGGCAGCGCTGTCCGCAGCCACGGCCGCCGCTAAGCGCAACCTGGCAGATGGTTATGCGTGCATGCGTGGCTGCAGTTGGACAGTCGTTTTTTCATGCTTCTTTTATTGTGGCTCCAGTTTGGGGTTTGGAGTTGAAAATGAAAGGTCCGAGAAATACCACACGAAGAGGAAAGGGGGAGACCGAGTTCATGGATATACCTGCTCGCTCTTCCTACGGAGACAAGGGGGAGTAGCCTTGCTGGGACTGTTTTCATGGCCACGGCATGGCTGTGTAGGAGTTATGATTCCCTCCCCATGATTTTGTTTGTCCCTTGGTTGCGCCGGTAGCTCACGCCAGAAGTACGAGACCCCCTTGAGCGAACAAGACGTATGGAGAATGCCTTGATAGTCTTGCCTTTTTTATTACACCTTTTTACTAGAGCCCTTTCTCTGAGCTAAGCACATTTTAGTCCCCATGTAATTTCAGTCACAGCCTTTTATGATACCAATTTATAGGTTGTCCAATGTTGAATATTGTGTGTGTGTTTACCTTGAACTGTTATCTTGACCCGTGAACTCTGTCACGAGCATGTCCGTTGCCTGTTGGAACTGATGCAAACCCCATAACCATTCAACTCCTTGCTGAACGCCCAGTATTAATCCAAGATGATCGAAATCAAACACCGTTGCCCCAAGATACTAAACACCCTCTCATGATCGCCTCATATTGCACGCCAGTATACTCTAATAAGCCATCAAATTCAATCCCTCGTCAGAGTTCACAAAGCATCCATGCTAGCACGCGTTGTGAGCTGCTCATTCTTGTTGCCCAGTCGTGAAATCTGTAGGAACACGTCAACCCCGTAACCTTCGAGGCTGTGCAAATCCAGACTACCAGCCCAGTATTCAGCATAGACACGGCTCAGGGGCAATCCCATGCCCAGGCGCAGATTAGGTGGTCGGCTGGTGAGCGAAGAGAGAGAGCTCTGATATGGCGGGGCCTTGAGGTCAGCGCGGCCCAGCTCCTCCTCGACGTGGAGTTCCTGCATGGTGGCGGCCATCTTGGGCACCTGGGCGAGATTCTCAAGGCGCCTCTGACTCTGCGGTCCCTTGGTGAAAGACCAGAGGTAAGGGAGCTCCACCCGGGGGATGCCGCCACCACGGTCACAGATGCGGATGATGACGTGCTGGTGGTTCTCACAGATGGTGACCTCGACAGGGTGCGGTTTCACAGAGTTAGGGTCGGCATGTATCTGCTGGTGTCGGTCGATGACGGCCTGGACCGAGTTTCGGAGCAATTCGCCGATGATGTACTCGAGGTGACTCAGAATGTAGGGGAAAGACGCGTCGAGGTAGCCCTCAACCTTGATCTCGGGGATCTGAACGCCAGGACCGTTGGTCGTTCGAGCTAGGGCTCTAACGGCTTTTGAGCAGCGTTCGATGACGTCTTTTGCATAACATTTTATAAAAACCTCGCCGATAAAGTCCGATTCGGATAGCTTGGCGCCAGGGGAGAAGTTGGGGGAGTTGTAGGTCTCGGTCAGGGATAAGTGCTGTTCAGCGATGACTCGTCTTGAGATGCGCTGCCCTCATGGTTAGTAGCTGTTGATGTAGGTTACGGGTAGCCACGCCTCACAGATCTGAGAATAGTATTCATGAATTTGTCCAGGTCATTGGGATCCATGAGTCCGCCGCACTCTAGAATCCCCATAGCAAGCTTTGGTATGACGGTCAAGTGACTCTTGAGGTTCTGGCTGATGATATCGCACATCTTGTCGTTGTCCTCCAGTGTCTTGACCTCTTTGATCTTGCGGAATGTGTCAAAGGCATTGTAGTAGAGGTCATATACAGCTTTCATGTGGGGGTTCGTGACGACGACCCAGGGCAGGCGCTGCATGTCCCGGAGGCGATGTGCGATGCTGTGGTCGCGTGTGTCAGTTTTGATGTGTCGAGATGATGGCGGCTGACAACTCACCGGATGGGCAATTCGGTGCGGACATAGTTGGCAGAGCTGATGAGGCGAGATTCTGTGAGGGATCGACCGAATACCATGAGCTGGCGAAGACTAATAGGGCGGGCTTCCTTTGCGACCCATCTGAAGGGCATCATGGGTTAGCATCGGTTCAATCGAAAGCTGAGCATGGAAGGAAACGCACTCGTCGAGGATGGCGACGGGGCGCCATGAGGAATTGTTTGGAGCGCGCGCGTGGGCTGTCGAGTATAGGGCGTGAGAGGTTCTGAAAAGAGCACCCGGATGTGTCAGTCTGCATCGCCTGCTCTGTCGCAGGGCGATGGATGGCATCTCGTCGGAGGTCGCATACGTCGCGGAGTCGGTTCAAAGTGTAGCAAGACACAGTCGCGTGAGGGTGTCGAAATCGATGAAACGGCAAGAGAGGAGCTACCCCGGGGGGAAGATGAGAGGTTGGAGTTTCTGCTGCATGTGCCGCCTCGGGCAGAAGCTGGGATGGGCAGGGCACAAGTAGAGATGGTGTGGTGTGTGGGTGACTCGGTGCCTCGATTTCTTTACCCCACATTGGCGATACCGGCCGCTCGCCCGCGTTCCCGCATCTGGGGGGGTTGCATGTGCCTGCCGGTTGCGGCCCCTACACGGGATGAAAGGTTTGTAGAGGTAAATCAAACGGATGCTATAATTGTGTGACTAGCTGGGGTTGCTACTTGTGCAACTGATTGTGCATGATTATTGACTTTTGTCGGGCGGCTTGCTTGTTGTTGTGGCGTTTGCTGATGGAAGAGTTGTCAGGAGCTTCTGATGCTTCCAGGTTCCAGTGCCAAGCTGTACTGTACAAGCAACCCAGTCATACAAGAGCTTGCAGTGTTTGTCAATTCCCTACATCACAAGTCTAATGACGGAAATTTTTCTTAAGAGCGAGGATCTGGTTCTGTCAAATCTTGAAACCAACTTCAGAGTTCAGACCATGCTTGACGGCATGGAGCTATGGCAGCTAACTGGAGCTTGAGCCAGGATGATGCTTCCGCTGGGGGACATGCAAGACAGTGCTGGCTACAGCTAGAAATAGAAGCTAGAGAAATACTCGCAGCAAATGCTTCCCGGTTGTCAGTATTGCATAGCTACATAAGTACACAATTCCCACTCTACCTAGGTACTATGTGTTACCGATATAAGGTTTGTTGTCCATGCCTCCAGCTCTAGCTATGCAGCAAGCTCAATACTGCCCATGAAGCTCTTCCACAGCAATAGGTACTACAACTCACTGTCTACGCAGCAGGATCCAGCTTCCTTGCGTCAGACCGCTTCTTTTAGTCAACTAACCTCATCACATGTCATGAGCAAGGCGATCCCAGGATAGTGAGGCATGGTGCGTGCCTGTCTGACATTGCCTTAGCTTCGCATTTGCCTGGTATTTGGTGAAAGGCGGGCAACGTCATTGGCGGGGTGATCCGATGACGCTTCTTTGAGATAAGGATGTACTTGTAAGTGTGTGATGCTATAAGCAAAAATGCAAGTCCTTCCCTAGTGCCGCTGTCGCCTCAGCCCGGATCCCTCAGGCTTCGCACAACTCTTTGTTCCCGCCTTGATGATTGATTATCAGCTTGGGCCTGTCGATACCAGACGTCTCACTCTCCTCCTCACATAATTATCCCCGTATCTCGACGACGCGATACAGCTTCTCTATTTAGACGAGACGAGACTTGGGCCTTGGGGGGGCTTAGAACTGTGTGGGTTTCAGCCATTGTCTATCGCCTTTTTACTGACCTAACCGACCGCTCTCTTTTTTTTCCTCTTTGCAGTCCATTTGAGTCGAGTTCCTCATTCCTCCTGTCCTGTCATTGCTGCATTGACCTTGACCTGGCAGGCCTGCCAACGTTACGTTACCCACCTCATAGCTCACTCTTTTTTTCCTGTTTTACTTTGGAGTATTCATACATATTTATCTACCTCCAACCTCGGACTCCGTCCATCTACGTCGATACCTATCTGGGTATACGTCCGCTTCTGGCATCTGCCGTGTCTTCCGCTTCTCGCCTCGACATTGTCGAGCTGCTGTCGACGAGACGCCTTTGGACTGTCGCCACGCCCGCCCGCGCGTCGTCGCCAGTTGGACCAGCATCTCGTGAGATCACCACCACTTGCGTTTTGTCCTCGGCCGCCCTATCACCGGAAACTTGAGTTGCCTCATCCTGCATAACCACGCCGCCGTTCCTGCCGCTCCGGTCGGCTGCCTTGCACTGTCAAAATGGTACGTCGTTGTCCGTCCCCGTGCATCCTGCCGTGAATTGGCACTGCTCTTCGTACTGCCTGCACTGCAGCCCCGTTTGCCTTGGCTTGCCGTCAAGTGTCTTTTGTTTCTCTCTGCTTTCTCTCTTTCATTTCTGTCTTCCAACTCAAACTCCTGACTCCCTGCATCATCCTCCCGCTGCTCATCTCCAGCTGCATCCTGCCCCCATCAGTTGACCTTCGAAATCGCGAGCTTCCCCTACCAGTACTCGTTAATTCCCATCACCTTCGACCCGACATCACATCACTTGCCCCTCACCACCCGCGCTACTGGACCCCCCAGTCCCTCCGAATGCCGACATCATGGCCTCAAATCGTCGCGAGCTGCCGCATCACATCAGGCCCTTAGCTGACCGTCGCACTCTCCCGCAGACTCACGATGTCCATTCCCCGAACGACATGGTCATGGACACGGACGATTACATCAGCGTCGCCAACGAGCCCGAGAACGTCGCCATCATCAACCCCGACAACCTCGAGCATGGCGAAGCCGATCAGCTGCAAGATCTCCCCATGGCCAACGACCGTGCGTATCCCCGTCAATATGCCCTACCGCTGCCTACACCTGCCGTGTCCCCCTACAGATTGCGTCGACCGCGATACCGCCAGTTTTAGGCGATGCCATTCTTTCCAAGCTCCCCACGCTAACCGTCATCATGGCTTTAGACGAGGCGATGAAGGAGCTCTGCCTCCCCCCGTTGATCGATGAACCCAAGATCCTCGGAGACTACAACCATACCTGGACCGTCGAGAACTGGCGCACTCTGAGCAAGAAGGAGCATGGGCCTGTTTTCCAGGCTGGCGGCTTCCCATGGTGCGTCTGACTTGTTTCCGACGCTGCCGTTTGCCTAGACGCTGACACTCGCATTCCCGCTACAGGCGCATTTTGCTCTTCCCACATGGAAACAATATAGATCAGTGCTCCATCTACCTTGAGCATGGCTTCGAAGCCGATAGCGTCCCCGAGAATTGGAGCTGCTGTGTGCAGTTCGCACTTGTGCTATGGAACCCGAACGACCCAAGCCTATACGTCCACCATGCTGCCCACCACCGGTTCACCAAGGATGAGGGCGACTGGGGCTTCACCCGCTTCGTCGAGCATCGGCGTATGTTTAATGTACCATGGGAGGGTGGTAGTCGACCGCTCTGCGAAAACGACACGGCCAACATCACCGCCTACCTTCGCCTAGTCGACGATGAGACGGGTGTGCTGTGGCACAACTTTATCAACTATGACTCGAAGAAGGAGACGGGCTACGTTGGACTCAAGAACCAGGGCGCCACCTGCTACCTCAACTCGTTATTGCAGTCTCTGTACTTTACAAACAAGTTTCGAAAGGTAGGTTCTTGAGCTTGTCTCGCTTGCCTCTGTTTTGCTGACCTGCCTAGGCTATCTACGGAATCCCCACCGAGAATGACCCGAGCATGCACAACAGCACTTATACCCTACAACGACTATTTTACCAACTACAGACCTCTGACCAGGCGGTGGGAACCAACGAGCTCACAAAATCATTCGGCTGGGACACCCGACACATCTTCGAGCAACAGGATGTCCAAGAATTCTCTCGCAAACTCATGGAGAGAATGGAGGAGAAGATGAAGGGAACCGAAGCTGAGAATGTCTTGCCTGGGATGTTCAGCGGCAAGATCAAGACGTACATTTCGTGCATCAACGTCGACTACGAATCCAGCCGTATCGAGGACTTCTGGGACATTCAGCTGAACGTCAGCGGCAACAAGAACCTTCTCGAGAGCTTCCAGGACTATATTCAAGTGGAGAAAATGGATGGCGAGAACCAGTACTTTGCCGGTGACGAGCACAAGCTTCAGGATGCCAACAAGGGTGTCATTTTCACTAGCTTCCCCGATGTCCTGCACCTGCAACTGAAGCGGTTTGAATATGACATTCAGCGCGACATGATGATGAAGATCAACGACCGATACGAATTCCCTGAAACGTTCGACGCCGCGCCGTATTTGTCCGAGGATGCTGACAAGTCTGTCCCGTGGACGTATCAGCTTCACAGTGTCCTGGTTCACAGTGGTGACCTTAACGCGGGCCACTACTATGCCTTCCTGAAGCCCGCGCAGGATGGCTGGTTTTACAAGTACGATGACGACAAGGTGACCAAGGCCACGCTGCGGGAGGTGATGGAGGAGAACTTTGGCGGCGAGTATCGAACGGCCAACGGCTATCCACGCGCCCCCCTGCAGAAGAAGGTCCCGATCATGCGCCAAAACAGCGCGTACATGTTGGTGTACATCCGCCAGTCGCGCATAGACGATATCCTCTGTCCAGTCACCAAGGACGACATCCCGCTTCACCTCAGTAAGTCACACAGGGTGTCTCTTGTATCTCGTCTTGCTAACCTAGCAAGAACAAAAATTTGAGGAGGAAACGGCCCAACGTGAGGCCAGAAAGAAGGAGCAAAGAGAGGCGCATCTGTACATATGGGCCAAGGTGATCACCGACAAGTCTTTCCAACAATTTAGCGGAACCGATCTATGCCAATTCGATGCGAATCCCGACGTGGACCCAGCTGCACCAAGCTACTACCGGGTTCTCAAAGCAATGACCATGGAGGAATTCGTTGGACAAGTTGCAGCAGACATGGGCGAAGATCCACGCAGGGTGCGGTTGTGGCTCATGGTGAATCGGCAAAACAAGACAATCCGCCCCGACCAGCCGATCATGGACCTACGACCTACGGTAGACGAAACCTGCTCTCGATCAGCCGCTCACCGGGATTCAAGTCTCCGTGTGTGGGCTGAAGTTGCTGAGGAAGTCAATGCGGATGGTGAGGCAATCTGGCCTTCGTACCAGAGCCAGCCAAACGGCGTGATTATGAAGAACGAGGTCATCTTGCTTCTCTTGAAGCACTTCGATATCGAGACTCAATCTCTAAGGGGTGTTGGCCACGTTTACATCTCCAAGGAGAAGAAGGTAGAGGAGCTTGTCCCCCTGATCATGAAGAAGATGGGTTGGGGAGACAAGCTACCAGCCGACGAGAAACTTTCCCTCTGGGAGGTAAGACATCCTTCTGACTTGGAGACCTTGGTATCTGACTGCTGCTAGGAAATTAAACCGACCATGATCGAGCCTTTGAAGCCTAAGCAGTCTTTGAAGGTTGCAGAACTGCAGGACGGAGACATCATTTGCTTCCAGCGAAGCACAGAGCGCAAGGCCAGTCTAGAAAAGCGCTCTGGCGACAAGCCTATGCAAGAAACGTGTGTAATGACGTGGATTTATATGAGTAACTTACTAATGTTTCGCCAGGGTCAACACATCAGAGCACTTTGAGGATGCGCGCGAGTATTACGATTTCCTTGAGCATAAGCGAACTGTCAAGTTCCATCCTCACCCTACCCGGTGTGACCAGGCTCAATACCCTCCTTTCGAGCTGGTGCTCAACTCTAAGATTACATACGACACGCTCTCGGAACGGGTTGGAGCTCATCTGGCTGTGCAACCTACTCACATTCGATTCTGGACTGTGAACGCATCAACCCAGAATCCCAAGACACCCGTGAGACGAGGAGCAAACCCAACACTGCGACAGATTCTAAACCCGATGGGCTCCACGGCACTCAACTCAACCCAACGGAACGACGCATTCTACTTTGAAGTGCTTGAGATGAGTCTCGCTGAGCTGGACACCAAGAAAAGCATCAAGGTGATCTGGCTGAGCGAGGGCATCACCAAGGAGGTACGAGGGCGTGTGGCATTGAGATATATATCAGCTGACAAATTGTACAGGATCAATACGATCTCCTTGTCCCCAAGACGGGTACAGTCGACGACGTGGTCGAGGCATTGATCAAGAAGGCGCAGCTTCCGAGCGAGGCTGAAGCTGGTAGAATACGGGTGTACGAGACCAGCTCGAACCGATTTTACCGAGAGCCGCTCCGCGAGCATCCTGTCATGAACCTTAACGAGTATGCACAGATCTATGCTGAACGTGTTCCTCAAGAGGAGGCGAACGCCGATGAGAACCACTTCATCCAGGTTTTCCACTTCCAGAACGACGTCAGCCGAGTTCATGGTGTGCCTTTCAAGTTCTTGGTCATTGAGGTAAGATTTCCGGCTCGAGAAGGAAAGACATGTGGCTAATAGTATTGCGTAGGACGAGAAGTTCGCCGACACAAAGAAGCGGTTGGAGAAGCGAACTGGAATCAAGGGCAAGAGCTTTGAGAAGATCAAGATCGCGGTGGTGCGACGATCTAACTACTCGAAACCACAATATCTCAGCGATGGTATGTCTCGAACGGCGATGTTTGTTTATGTAACTAACAAGAGACAGACGACGTATTATCATCCTTTATCCAAGGGGAGGATGACTACCTCGGGTTCGACCATGTAGACAGGACAAGGACGCTGAGGAACGGCGTTGGGGACCTGTTTCTTCGATAAAGGGGGCTGAGGAAAAGAGACAGGCTTCAGGCACGACACGGCGTATCTAGCATATCTGCCGGCTTGGTGTCGAAAGGCATCATGCACGTTTGCGGCGACAGACACGGCATTTTCTCTTCGGTTGGGCCACAGACACGAAGAAGGCAAAGGAGAGGGATGAGTGGACCATGTCGACTCACGAAATATGACGTAGGAGGGACAGACAAGACGAAGGGGAGGGAGCGAGTGATGAGCACGACATTCGGTTTTATTATTACTGTTGATCCTATGAGCTGGTTCATGGCTTGTGAAGTATAGTTGTGTATGCAGCAATTGGCTAGACGCCGCTGGATTATACCCAGCTCATGGACAATGAATAGTTATCCCGAGTCGTTTGAGGGAGAAACTAGTGTTGGTCTATCTCGGTTCCCTTGATTAGGCTGAGCGCTTGTAAGATCAAGCCAGTTGCTAGGTAGTTGTTGGCAGTATCATCTGGTCCAGTTAAGTATTGTATCCGACGTCTTGGATATAAGATGAGAGAAATACGAGTTTGGTAGGTGTACATAAGTGTCATATCATTGCGTGCCTCAAAAATTGAGATCGTCTAATACAAAACGCTAGTCCAATACATACAACGAACCCCTCCGTTACGATACCGATATCGCCGCAGCAGAGGATGATGAACTAGCACTGCTAGCGGCACCCGCGGTTGCCATGTCTCGCATGGCCTTTTGCCAGATTGCCATACAGCTCATGACAACCATTAAGGCCCAGGCCGTGCCCAGCTCACCGGTAAGGCCACTGCCTCTGAATTGGAGCTCTCCCACGCCCGAGATCTTCCAGCAGCTGCTTCCCGCCCACACGGCGACAATCTCCTTGCCGTCGCTGGTGAAACCGTCTCTGTCATCGGGAATCTCCTCGTCACTTGAGTAGTCCTCTTCCTTGTTGCTTCCTAGCCGGACGAGCTTCCAGCCCCATCTTGACTGGCCGACGCTCTTGACTTCGCTGCCGTATGAGCGGCGCCATTCGAATCGCTCAATGTGTCGTCCGGCGCCTTGGCCGACTTGAATACCGAACCACCATCTTCCTTTTCTGCCAGAAGGACGGCGCAGGATCTCTAAGCCGCCATCAAAGTCGGAGCCGGGTAGTGGTGGTAGTGTGATGGAGTAGTCTGAGCTTCTGCAGACGCGGTCCCTCGAACCGCTTGCCAGAGGTGTCGACTCTGTGCTAGGTCCGTTGTGCAAGATGATGTCTCCGTACCAGCCCTTGGGGAGGCTGACGGAGTATGTAGGTTCAGCGTCGGGTTCGCCAAGGTTGAGAGAGACGCTCGTCCAACAGACGAGTTTTGACCAGGTGTTTTGGTACGTTGCGCGGATGACTGGAGGGACGCCTTTTTGTTGGCCCTCGGGGGACATTTGAGGAGCGATACCGGGTTTTGACTCTGAGTTGCCCATGGTGGTTGTGCTTGTGGTGTAAGTCTTGGTAATGATGCTAGTGGTGACAGGGTTGGTGTTTTTGGTGATAATTGCCCAGGTAAAGAACAAGATTGTATAGTAGTAAAAATGTCAAAAGACTGTTTTGCTTGGTTGTTTTTCATCATCATCTTTCACGTCTTCTTCATCAACTTATATACTTGAGGGCCTTGAAGCCGCGATATGCCTCTGACGACGTTGGAGCGCTCCATCTGCCTTATCACGGAAATGATCGACAAGCGGACAAACACCGCCAACACCAATTGTGGCTTTTTGCAATCAACTCGCCACCAACAAAGGGGGAGACATTATGACGTTGCAGAGAATGCAGACATTCGTTCATGGGCGCTAGGTTTGCTCTCGTTGTGGTTAATAGGGCTGATCTTGAGACCAGGTACGGGGTGTGATTCACGGCCAGGGTTGATTATTTGTAGATCAGGGCTTGAGCAGGGGACCATGATTTTTGTAGAGTTTTCCTTCTTTGGGACTTGGGCATTTTTAAGCTCAGGATTTGCTGTGATGGAGGTTTGAACTGGGGAGAAATGACGGAGCTTAATGTCGCAATCTTGCCAAGCACAAGGTGACAGCCAACAGCAGTTAGATATGCCTGGATACCTTGATAAGTGCGGCCGTCTCTGGATTTCATAAATACTTGGTGAGCTTCGCTTGAGGTTTTGCTAAAAAGACAATCAATTGGCTTGCAGTTTCGTCCAGGGTGGCCGCAATAAATGATGGACTGCCCACCTCGGTCACCTTCCAGAGCAGCATCTCTCCATAGATGTTCGCGGATCAGGTCAATGCCCTCTATTAAGTAGAACATTAGACGGGGTTTGCGCGTCTTGAACTTGATTGCTCAATTTGCCATCCATGAGGATATTTGCC
Source organism: Fusarium keratoplasticum (assembly GCF_025433545.1). Lineage (NCBI taxonomy): Eukaryota > Fungi > Ascomycota > Sordariomycetes > Hypocreales > Nectriaceae > Fusarium > Fusarium keratoplasticum. Next base: position 991,010 of record NC_070537.1, on the reverse strand, counting down.
TTTTTGCCATGGATTCTGACAAACACAAGTGACGGGGTCGTGCTGGTTGTGGCTGGTTGTGCTACCTACGGCGGCAGACATCGGACAAATGGCTGCGGGATAAATGCTAAGGTAAAATTATGCCATCTTCTATGCATTGATGGGTCTTGTTCACATGCCGGACGGAGACACCGGTGATTGCAGCAATTATTCTTGTTAGGAAGAATATGATCAGAGAGGTAATGAATGAATCAACATTGGAGGTTCTACAAGTAACACCATAATAACGTGAGTTTAAGTGGAGGTCCTGATTTTTCGGACGTTGAATTTGCTGATGTCTTTTGGAAGGTGGGACACGGGCTTCCATTGCCGACCGAGCCAAGTCAAACTTGTCGGACTCTTTTTCGTTTTTCTCCGACTCCTCGTCTCGAAAGAATTCACAACACAACGCTCATCAAGCTCGAACTTCTCAATCATGGGTATCAAGCGGTCTTAGAAGATGATGGATGGAGGAGATCAATTTGTGTTTCAGAGGAGAGGAGAGAAGTTGACCTCACGCCCACTCGCATCAACTCGAGTGGGTTTTATGGCTCTGATGGAGGATTGGAGGATTTAGAAAAGACAGGCATGTTTTGTTCGAGAGGTGAGTTCAATCTGCAAATTCTTTGAAGTCTTTTGCCCAGTGATGTTCAATCACAGATGAGGCTTAGATGTATGGGTGGTTGTGCCTCAACCAGAACAGAGACGGCACCAACATCAGAGATGATCGAAGAGCTCCGTATTCAATTAAAAGTAGTTGTTCAGCTCTTTCAAAACTGTATCTACTTCTATCTGCCATGGCATTAAACCCAGTCACTGTACTCGGTTCGCTTCACAGGACATACTGGGGCATATAGGGCCAAGGAGCAGACATTGGGCATACCAACTCTTCTCTTATCTCAGTATTACTATTACTTTGTCTACAAATATTAGAAAATGATCTAATATCATCATAAGTTTGCAGTGTTACCTTAATAGCATGGTACATATTTGTATTCTTTATATGCCACCCTCTCTGGTTTGCTCTGCGTGTTTTCGGGACTGCTTGTATGCTAGCATACCTCTACAGACAAACAAGCAAATAGACATCAGTCGTAGCAAATGTGCTTACCTTGATTCCCTCACCACCACCTATAAATATGTGACCTCCTCCTATACCGATGAGATTTCAACCTCCTTCTTTCACGGGGCCTTTGCCCGCCCTATAGTATAGTCGAGGAACCACGGTCCTCACCGGAGTGCATGCCAAGTTTCTTTAACCTTGGATATCCCACCGACAGAGACTCTTGGTCTTGTCTGATTACCCACAACCCTTCAACGTCGTATATACCTTCTAAACCTGCCTTCCCCTTGGATAAACGATACGAGCTAGCCAACTCTACCATCGATCGAAGACGAAGACGAAGCAAATCTCTCCCTCTCCTGGACCATCTACTGGGAGGATCTGGATATCTTCATTAGGCTAAGAGCCATGCTCAGCAAGGGGCACACACGGCGTCAGTTTTAACTTATGCCCGGGAGAAAGCCTGCACCTCCGGGAAGGAGAATGGTTCTGCTGATGGGAACTACCCGTCTTCGCAAGACCGGGATTCCGGAAACGGGAACGATGGAATTCGACCTTGTATGGTAAGAATCCAACCTAGGATTCGTGATTCTCATTGCTGATACATATGTAGATATATCGCCACCGCGATTCATTGTCCGATGAATCTTGCATCCACCGGATGAAGCAGACCAAAGAAGCAGACAAGGTCCCGGCTCCTGCAGGATATATATTTTGGCTGTCGAACACACTCAAGAACGGCATCTTCAGCGTTGTTTTGTTCCGTTTAGCCTGTGTAAGAGTCGATGGAGGGCCTGGTAGACTTCTACGTCTATCCACCAAGGATGTCCTTCCGGTTCTGCTGTCCAAGTTCTCTCCCCATACTCGATCGTCTACTTCTCTTGGATGATGTTTTGGTATACTTGGCACGGTTTCCTGGAGCTGCACTGCAAGACACTGGACAAATTGGGTTGCTTCCCGGTCTCTCGAATCATTAAACTATATATCGCCTACCAACTTTGAAACGGCCGTGTCACGGAAAGGCTTCGCGGGGTAGGCCTCCCTGATACGATGTTATCCAGAATCACAGGCAAGAAGGGATTGCCGAGACTCTCCAGGTTGTACTCGACCGGCCAACACCTATATAGGAGCTGACGCCTCCAAAACTGATCATCAGCTTATGACGCTGCTATGACCGGGCTACTGTCGGTCGTAACAGCGCTGCAGTACATGCTTGTTCTTCGACCAATTCTGCTTGGGAGCATGACCAGAAGCTCATCTCATGGACCCGATATGAGTATTCCGTCATGCAGTCAGAGTTTTCTGGTGCTTTCTTCTGGCTTGCTGCAACCCAGCCACCAAAAGGAGAAGGACTGGGGCTAGAGGGTCTTGGATTGTTTTCTTCTGTTCCGGGCGACATACCGAGAAAAACTCAAGGGGAGGGGGTGTAAGTTTATAAACCAACCATCTGTCTCACGAGGGCTCATCGAAGCCGAATTCAAGCGCATGCGGGTACACTTCTTTTGGACAAACTGTTTCTTGCCAAATTATATATGAGAGGCGGATATATGGATGACTTTTTCGACGTTGGTGCTCAACATATGGGCCATGTTATGGCCAGAGCCAATATCATCTCGCAGCCCTGAGCAGAGGAGGGCTTAACACAGGCAGACGCTCAAAACCTATTTGAAGAAACATGAAGTTGGATATGGGTATCTGGGGGGAAATTGGTGAACTGGATAGGTGAATTCGATGAAAAATCTCGGAATGAACATGCTGTAGCATGGGATGCTTGGAGGTGAGTAGAGGATGGCGGCGACGACGTGATTGACCGGTCATTGTCAGTGGACATTCTGGACGAAGGGAAAATAGATCAAGATGGCGCAGGTAGCGAGTTCTTGGTTCCACAGCTATCATTTGAGCTCAGTTCTATAGCTTGCGAGTGCCTTGGAACCCTAAGAGGAACTGAGAGACTATGTATGAAGACAACCAGATACAGATCGGCATTATACTTAGCTGCGGTGTCTGCCGTGATGCAATTTTGTATTTCCCACAAGACTTTTCGATAGATCTCCGAGTAACGTGAATACCAAGTTTCTCAAGTCCATATCCCATACAAAGGGGTTTCCTGTTCAAACTCCAATACCACTAGTATACACATGAAGAAAATTCCAGTCTCAATATCAAATTACAATACTTTTATTCACTCACCAGTCAAGTCAATGACATCGATATCTTCAGACCACCTACGCTTCTCCCCAACCACGGGTGCTCGCGAGGAGCCAGCCTGGGCCGTCTCTGCCAGGGGTTGCCGCGCACTCCGGGCAGCCAGGATACGGTCCATGTTGGTGATGGCCGTGTACTCGTCCCCAAGCAGCTTCTTAAGTCTATCCTGGTCAAAACGCACTAGCTCCTTGGTGGCCTCTGTGCGGCGAGTCGTCCAGCTCTGCAGCCGCTGCGCGATCTGCTTGAATGTCTTTGTCACGACGAGGGTCTGAGGGGATCCCCTGCGCTCCGTCGTGTGGGTGCAGTCGACATGTGCGCTGTCAAGCCCTTGGTGGAGATGGGCACGTCTTTGCTTGTTAACCGCGAAGCGTCCGACTTCACGAGAACGATCGACAAGGAACTCGTTTAGACGCTCACAGTCGCCACAGTTGCAATGAACTCTGGGTCGTACCAAGCTTCTGTTGTAGACGGGCTCTCGGCCTACGTACTTGTCAAGATAGGCCTTGAGAAAGGTGGTCAAGAGTTTCTGATAGCGTGACGACTCGTCTGACGACATGGTGGGATAATCCAGAGCCGCGTCGACTTTGCGCAGGAAGGGAATCCATAAGTGAGGAAGTTCAGTGGCTTTAATCCCAGGACAATCAGAGGTAAGCTTGGAGACAAAAGACGCGACGAGGTTATCAGCCTCCGTGTCAGCCTTTATCAAGCCCCTAAACAGGGTCGACAGCTCACGAATGCTGGCGCTCACTGAGAGTTCACGGCCAAGTTGGTCTAGCGAGCAACCGTACCGGGCCTTTTTAGCCGAGTGGTCAAGCGAGACGTGGCTCTGTGCCTTTGTGAAGTCGACCGAGGCGATCATGGTCTTGGCGATGGATCGGTATAGTTGCAGGGAGCTCTCCATAGGTAGCTTGCCGTCACTTGCCTTGTCCATCAGTCGAGATAGGAAGCTGACAGCGAGTGCCAGTGACGCCTTGTGCTTGGTGATGATGGGTGCCACGCTGTATAACTGTTAGCACCGCCAACTCTGCCCAATATTGAGAGCAAAAGACTTACGTCTCCGAGAGGAAGGCCAAAGGGTCGTCAAAGTAGAACGCAAGGTCTACCATGGATGGCCCATCTAAGCTGCCCAGAACATTGGTGGCACTGCTCTCCAAGCACTGGCGCGTGGTTTCGCGAGCCCACTCAAGCGCAGCTGGTTCGATGCTCGAGAGTTGGTCAGGGATGGGAACCAGTCTGGTGATGGCCTCAGCCCGCTGGCCGAGATCAGTACCCAAGAGAACAGCCGAGGTAATCCTGCCTTGTGTTAGCCTGCCAGATTCTCGTTACTGTTCACGCTAGAGACTTGCCCTTTCTGAATGGCCTTGAAGCGTTGGTTGACATCACCCCCATTTAACCACTCCTTGATCCAGTCCCAGAGACCAGGCTCCAGCTTCCTAGGGCTCAAGGCCATCGTTTTGTCAAGTAGATCATATCGTTCGCGTTGCAATGCAACTCTGACGACTTCCTGCACGGCTGCCGCATCCAAAGATGCCTGGTAGCCTGGGGTTCCCGTGGGGTTCCACGTCTCGCTCAAGATACTGTCGAGTGCGACGAAGAGAGACTCTGGTGCCCGAGGGAGCAAACATCTGCGGGCGAGGTGTGCCACTGGCGATGGTGATACGCTGTTACCGGCAAATAAAGAGGGAAGAGAGTCGTGGGGAGCAATGACAACGGTCTGGTTTGGATGATTAGACGAAGCTAGAACAAGGATGAGGAGATCATACCGCTAAGCGATACCAGTGTGTCGCCATTGGTCCCTGGAGAGTGTGTCAACATGGGCAGTCGAAAAGACAACCATATATGGAGAGGCATACCGAGTTCCCCATGTACCCTTCATACTCCTCCTGTCCATCAACGTCCTCAAAGGCGTCTTCCTGGAGAATGTCGTCTTCATCAAGCTCTAGACCCTTGGTTACAGTGTGACCGTCCAGGTCGACAAGAGTCAAGACTTTGTGCCAAGACTCTATAACCTCGTCGAGTGCGTGGAAGCCGTCTTCATCCTCGTCGTCGTCGTCGTCTTCGATGTAGCCACCATAGCCACTATAATAGCCACCGCGGTAAAAGCTCCTCCTATCGTAGGGATCAGGGCAATACTCGACGCTTCCCGTTTCCATCTTCTCGAGGAGCGCGAGGTAGACGTCGACGGGAAGCTTGCTGCACTCTTCCTTCAGGGCTTGTACACGAACTAGATCATGGGCCTTTAACGCATTGAGAGAAATGCTGGCTTCGGTGTAGTCGTGGTCCAGAACGTGGTAGAAATACTCATTCTCGCGTGTCGTTGGATCTTGGGCAAGCCAGCGGTTCAGCGCTTGTCTAAGTGGCTGAGTGTTGACCTGGCTAATGAGACTCGCCGAGGGGCGCGGCTGGGCCGGGTCGAGAGCCAGGTTGTAAGTGAGAACCCAGCGATATCCAGAGGTGACGGGGAGGACCTCGTGTGAGACATCCGAGTACCAGAAGGCACAAGATTGGGGATAGGCCGACGACCTGAAGACGTGCGCCTGGCCGTTGTGTTTAAGTACCACGTCTCCGCCCTGATGGGTTGACGGCAGACAAACGACGAGTGTGCCAAACATGCCAGGTATCTTTTCAGTGCTGTCACTTGTCAGTTATGGCATAGAGGACCATAGCCTGAGGTCTTACTCAGTGTGTGCCTTGAACATGGCACCCTTTTCGTAGATGAGCATCTTGTATAGCTCAGCCTTGATGGTTCCATTGATGCCCAGAGTCTTTGCAACTTGTTTACACAAGATTTGAACCTGAGCCGTCCACGTAGGATCTCGCAGCTCGAACTGGCTTGGATCCAATTCCCATGTGTTGCGCACGGCAGTGTCGACGATGGTATCGCTGCCTTTGCCGTAGGGTGCTTGGTGGGCCTTGGCGATCATCTGGCATGCATGAAACTCGCTGAGTGGTGTTGCGATATCGCCGACGCCATGAACGAATACGCCCGCCGAGAGGCGATTCACGGCGGATGAGGACGCAAATGTGCCATCCACTTGGATGCTCTCGATAGCCTGGAGGAGTTCATCCTTGAGGTCGCTGGGGTCACTCGAGATTGTGTGAGAAGTAGCATCACGGTCGCGCATCTCAACTTTGACGTCAGATGCCTCAACCTTGACGCCGGACATGGGCTCAGATGCCATGACGGTCAGTCCTGGGTTGTCGAGATGAAGTTATCACCAATGTCACCGATGTGACGTGCCCGTCGCGTATGTTGTGAGGCGCGTTTATGCACTAACCAACTATGACGTCGGCTGTTAGCATTTGCCGGCCACGACATGGGTATTTGATACTTGTACTGGGCTATTTCTATCATATCAGAGGTTGATCCGTCAAGTTTGGAAAAGCATTAACTAAGAGGATTTGTTGGTATTTAGTTGAAATGGTGACCACTCGTGGTCCCATTGTAAGGCACAGTACCCCTTCTCTATGTCGTTGTCTATCGGATCGTTAGTCACCCCCATAATCATCTTCGAAAAAGCAAACATTAGGAAACTCCCACAGTGTGTACTGTATCAATTCTCTGCATCCTGTGTCTTGCAACTCTTTTCCTTTGGATCGAACGGTATTTACACAAATACCCTAACACCAGCTCCACCACGCGAGTCTCTTGTAATCTCAGGCCCATCAGAGTTCATCAACGTCGCTCCCGGGTGTACATGTCTCGGGGATAGAGGACGGCGCCGTTGGAGATGGTCTTTCTGGAAAGGTGCAGTATATATCCATTAGGCTCTGGCAGTCTTCTGGTGGACCATCGGTGTCCAATGTGTAGTCCCAGGTCTCGTTCGTGAGCCAGCAGTACTTGAGACACTCTGCTTTCGAGTTTGCGGCTTCGGGGCTGGCGTCAATCTTTGACAGGTGAGTCTTGTATGGTTCCAAAGGCTCTGTTGTGGTGACGGGTGTTGAGTTCATGATGGTTTTCGATGGTTTGGTGGACACGGGGGCTTCTCTGGTTCGGTAGTTAGAAAAAGATTCGATCATGTTATGGAAGCACCCACATTCTCCATTTCCCCTTTACTGGTCGTGTAGGTGATGGCTCTGGACTATTGAAATCGCCTGGGGGACTACAACCCATTAGAAGCAGCTTCGTACAGATGCCCCAAGAAACACTGACCCGATGCAGATATAACGGCCAGCAACGGCGTCCAAGTTGGGAATAAGTCGGCTGTTGCACAACGGCTTCAGTGTACTAACAACCTTCAGTCAGTAAACACCAACAAGAAACTGCGGAGAATACATACGGGTTCCATGACTGGAGCTGGATCGTGCTAAACCACTTCCACTTGACAAAGTCTTGACAAGTCTGGCCTTGCTCGATTCTCGCAATCTCGCAGGCATCCTCTATACAGAGATTCCTCCCCTCAAGCAGGTCAGAACAGGTATATGTCAGACCGTTTCTTTCAATCAACCTGTCAGTGGCCACTGACATGGCCTTTGAAATAAACTGGCAAGTATCGCCCTTTTGGACGGTGTAGATCGTTCCCTCGCACGCATGCTGTGTGTTGGTTACAAGGCGAGAACCAGGAGTCGAGTGTAGCCTATATCACATGTTAGTAGGGACGCATGTGTCTCCTAGAATTGTTGAATACCCACTCGTCTTCGAGACAGAAAATGTCCTGCGCCCACAGAATCGACTCTGCAAACTCCATGGTCGACCTTGACTCGGATATGTTTTCCCATAGACCGCCTTTGAAATCCCCGCATGCTACCACGACATTGTCCAAGAAGTTACTGAGCGAAGAACGGCATGGGTTGGCACAGTATAAGGTCTTCGGGCTGTCGTAAACTGTGCTCTTTAAGCCGTCGAAATCTCTTACTTGCTCCACCGAAACAACAAACGGACAGTCAATGTCTTGCGACAAGGCTTCTCGACATGTCTGGGGGACGGAATCCGGCAACTCGAAGGGCGACTTGAAGAGCCTGTAACAGCTTGCCAACTGGAGAAGAGCTAGTAATCTGAGCTTCCAAGTCATGCTGGAGACTGTTTCGAACAAATGACGATGGATAGAATTCGTGAAGAAAGCACGCCAGGTGCGACCATATGAATGATTTGGAAACCTTGTAGAGTGCGCAGTGTCGTGCCGAATTGGGTAACCGAGTTGCGAGTGAGCGCCGGAAAGAGGTGAGATGGAAGGATTTGCTGCAAGGAACAGGGATGGAATTTCATGAGATTACATTTGTACTTGGAATTGTTTGTGTTGCTTGATATTAGTGAAGCAAGACTGAATAACTATACCAACGAAGAAGTCTTCCTCATAATAGCAATACACATATCGTGATATTTTATGCTTGATTATTGGGTAGTTTATTGAGCGTGCCATGAAGCTAATATGAAGCAATTCACCTGTCAGCTTACACCTGCAGTGCCGTGTAACCAACACTCCAGCGGGACGTGAGGTGATTTATCCCTGCCCATGATTCCTGAGCAGCTGGCCTTTCATTGAAGGCTTGGCTTTATAATTTCATCCTCAGCTCTGCCCCCCTCATTTTCCTCCTGTCAAGAGTCATCTCGTGAGAAGCCGAAATCGTCGGATCCCGAGGCACGGCCCCACACCGGGTGGTGGCGCCGGGTCGGCCAGGAACTCGGACCTTGTGTCGGGCTTGATCACGCAGCAGTGAGCCCCGGGGATATACATGTCACTCTGGAATCACCGTTCACAGTGAACTCACATGTGGGAAACAAAAGCATTTAATAAGTCATCTCTTAAAGCCTAGAACACACTCTATCTCGACAGTATCCAAACAGACTCAAGTACACGATAGTCACCTTCAACACCCTCACGTCCCCGAAGGAAAAGGATCACTTTATCTAGCATCCTCCGCCTCCGCCTCCGCAACCACCACCACCACCTCCTCCTCCTCCACCACCCCCTCCACAACTGCCGCCTCCACCGCCGCCGCCGCCTCCTCCTCCTCCTCCTCCGCTGCTATAGCTACTATAGCCTCCGCCACCACTGCTGTAGCTGCTGTGGCCACCTCCTCCACTGCTTGTGTGGCAAGAGGTCTTGTGGGTGCTGCTAATCGCAGCGTCGGCAGCGAGAAGAGAGTTCATCGTCGTGTTCTGATTGAGTCTTGATGCCATTCCCGCACCGCTTCCTCCCCTCGGGGATGAGGATGTCGCTGGCTTAGAGGCCGGCTTGGCTGCCGGCTTCTTGGCGGGAGCTGCAGCAGCAGGAGTGGTCTTGGCCGGGGCTGGGGTAGACTTGACTGGAGCCGGAGTAGATCTAGTAGCCGCAGGGGCAGCGGCGGCGGGAGGAGAGGTAGTTTTGACAGATGGAATTTGGGTCGTCTGAACAGGCTTTGGGGCTTCCTGCTTCTCTGACTCCTCTTGGGCAGCATCTCGCCGAGAGAAGCAGAGGCACTTGGCAAGGAGGTCCTTGAGAGCCATGTTGCCGGCTGCCAAGGTGGCTGAAGTATCAGAGAAGTGATGCAGTTGACTGTAGAGTTGAAGATGCTGGTGATGATTTTTCCAACTCGTCAGCCAGAGCGTGAGGCTTTATAGCTGAGATGATCAATGCTACAACTCCACATCTCGTATGCCTCTTCGTTGATCAACAAGGCACCCGCATCTCGGTGGTGCTGGGCCAAGACGGTTCGCCCGCACGTCTAGCTATCGCGTGCCTTGAAGCTCGGTATCAAAACAAGCAAGACATGGGTCGTCAGGTTAAGGTGCGGAGAAGGCGTCTCGGTTTATTCTAGTTTCCGTACGTGAGCCGGGCGTCTTGAACCTGGTCAGATCGAGGCTAATTCAGCTGGCGAGGTTGAATCATGCATAGCCTCCATGATCAGAGCCCGCCAAGACGTCTGTTGGCCTTGTTTCTGTACCCACTAGCCAGGCCGTAATCTCACCTTATTTTTGTTTCTCGCGCAAGTTTCTTTTTAGGTGCTGATGGCTAAATCAAAGAATATTCTTGGAAGGCTTGGCATATGCACCTTTGTAGTCAGATGTGCCTGAGCGGTGCCAGCACAAATCCATCGTATATTCAAGGTTGTTGTTTTATACTATCCATTTCTTGACTACTATTGCGCTTCCTTCTTTATTAATTCTGCTGGTCGTTGGGTTGGCTATGAGTTGTGACTGCGAGACCAGGCTATGTATGGGTGCACTTGAATATCAAAAGCCCACTTGCAATCATTCATCAACTCGGATAAAATACCCAACTGTTTGTTTATGCCCAAAGGAATCAATTGTAACCATCAAGTGAGTTCTTAAATGGAAGCCTGGAGGAACCGCCTCATTCTGCAGCCAACCGCTCAAACAAGTCTCAATTACTCCCTCCCCAGGCCGTGAAACAGATCAATTCCGAACATGTCTTCTTCTTTGAGGCTGCCTAGTGCTTGCCAAGCATGTCAAAGCTCCGCTGCAGCGTTGGACCTGGTGACACAGCCACCAAAATAACCCCTCAGAGTTATCGAGCGATACCAACTGCAAGGCGTCTGCAAGGCATATTCGCATTTTCGGTGGATACTTGATCATCAGGCAGAAAGGAAAAGTTATCGGTAGTTTTCATGTCGATCCTCTGTCCCTCCTTGCAAGTTAATAAACGCGATCATATGAAATAGCTCGAGCCGTCCCCCTAAAAACATTGATCTGTGACTTTGTCAAGATATGTAGTTGCTTGTTCATCCCACACCGGGGCACTCCCATGCTCTAAAGAAGGTATCAGCTAGGCACACTACAGTAACGAAGAACAGTTTTATAAATACATGGCGGTACTAAAAACCAATGCCATAAAACATCGTCATCTGGATATTGTAAACCTTCCACGGCAGCAGCCATAGAAAGCTAAAGGGATAGTGGAAAGCCATCTACACAATATGCCACCATTCCCAGGTTCCCAGGGGGAGATAAATACCCGGCCTTTGTCCCCAAGTACCTTTGTCACTTGCAGTTGCTCCTGAATGTCATCTTCCTTGTCACCATGGCCGACCAAGTTCCCGAAAGCCTCCGCCAGCTGATCGCCGCCCTCGACATCATCTTTCTCTTCATCTACCTCGCCGCCTCGTACCTGCCCTTCATCTACAGCTCATGGAACTACAAGAAGGGCATAATAATGAGGCGAGATATTTGGATAGCCACCGCCGTCCTGACCATGTCGGCGATCCGGATGGTGGGGATGCTGTGTTTCATCATGTACTATATGCAAGGTGGGAGGGGCTCTAGTATGTACAGCGTTACTCTCGGCCTGGGAGTCATGCTCTCTTTGAAAATCAGCCCCCTTGACGCTAGGGTGACTAGATGGGCGTTCAAGACGCTCAAATGGGCGGGGAGGAAGAAGGACAGCCTAGAGTCGGGGCCTCATCAGCCTTCCGCCGGCACGGAGCCCATGGCCCCCATCCCTCGAAGCCAGCAAGTACCCGTCCCCGTCAATCCCAACGGGGAACTCCTATCGGAAAGAGATGGGAGTTCTCTTCATGAATTCCTGGTCGCCATGTACTGGAGTGTCCCTATCAGCACCTTCATAGCGGCCACGGTCTGCGCCGGGCTCGTCATGTCCAAATCACAACAGCACGATCGGTACTCGCTTGAGACCATCATGATCTTGTTGCTGCCGCCGATATTTCTGATGATCAACAGATGCTTCTCCTCCGCTGGACGTCCGAGTCCAGCGAACCCCAGCCTATTGCGACCTGACGGCTGGTACTCGTGGATGATGGGGACCATATTCGGAGTGGCGATTTTTCTTGCATCATACGCCTCCTATTGTAAATTGAGAAAGGAGGCCGTTCCCAATATGGACGATTTCTGGACTCAGTTCGCAGGTGTAATGCTTGGTTGGGGTGGATGAGATTGAGCCCATCCACGTATGTGTGGTAAAAAGGGACACCACAAGTTGACAACCATCAACATTCCATTCACAATCGTCAACAGCGGTCAAATGATCACTTTGAACAAACCGCCAGCTGATCAAAAAGCAAAAAGAATGAGCTTGATCATTCGACCACGCCAGGATTCGAACCTGGAATCTCTAGAGAGTTCGGGAGCTCAAGACCGAAATCTAGCGCCTTAGCCATTAGGCCACGCGGCCGGTTCTTGTTGAAGCTCGGCCTTCTTGTTGGCAGTTTCATGGTGGGAGGTGGCCGGTCATCAGCAGTATGCAATCCATGTCCCTTGCTTCATATCATCATTAACACGACACATCCTTCTTAAGAGATACCTAGCTATACGTCCTGCACTAGATTGGTGTGCAAAATGGCCAAGTTGGTGTGCCTAACGCCCACTCACCACGAGTTACGTATCAAGTTCAAGTCTCTAAGCATTAACACCACTGCTAAGCTACACATATATCCGTCTACACGAGCCTTCTGGCCTTGATTGCTCTGCTTCCTCCCTCTTCATCCTCTTCAGCCAACCTCCGTTTGAAGTTGATTTCTTGTAGCCTGCATGGGAGCCTTTGCATAAGCTGATGAGGATCAACGCACAGGCACTGTGCGAACCAGCCCTGACACTGTTCAAAGGCCGCAAGGTTATCGCGAAGCCCGTCCAGTACCTTTGCCAATAGCCTGAGGAGAAATGTGTCGTCCTGAGGGCGAGACTGTTCCAGCAGCTCCTGCGCAGGGATCCCGTACGGCATGGCGTCCCAAAGGCTGTGGGAAGTCCATTTTTCTTGTTCTCTCCCCTTAACCCATGAGCAGACCTTCTTGCGGAATTGTGCTTGGCTCAAGGCCGGGACACGGTCGAGTGTGAGGTCCCAGATTCTCTCAAACGCTGGTCTATGGCGTAAACTGATATACCGTACGGTGAGGAGAAGGTGCAACCAGAAAGGGACTTTGTACTTTCCCTTGAGAGATAGCGGTATAAGGGCTGTTGGGTCTGCCCCATGACGGAGCAGCATCTCTAAGGTACCAGTCTCCAGCGCGATACCAGGCATTTCTCGACGGGAAAGTGTACACAATTCACAAGTGTAAAACTCGACAAATCTAGTCCAAAAAGTATCATCGCCATATGCTTTGTTTGGGTCGTGACCACCCTTGAGAAGAGTCTCCAATAGCCGCGGGTTGATCTTGGTGTCGATAGAAGAAGCGCTGGGTGGGGAAATAGGAACCATTTCAAGAACAAAAGAGAGCGGCGAATGATGTCGGTCTGTGTATGGATTGTCGAGGTATCCAGGCATGGAGAGTTTGTTGTCAAGGTAGCCGTCGATTCCGCGCTCGAGAAGCAGCAGGCGATAGACTCCTACCGCCGTCGACTCAGAGTCGACTTGGATCTGGAATGTTTTCACCATTTTCCCTATACCGAGTTCAGCATTATCGAGAAGGGCTGCTACTGCAACTTCTGTGTTTCCACCCTCATCACTGGCCAGGCGCGCGTATCGGGCCGCCTCGCGCAAGCTGTGAGCAAAGCCAGGCGCCTTCTCTATCAGATCAGGCACGTTGTTCATCAGATCTCGATATACCGTGAGAGGGGGCTCCTGGGTGAAAACAGTTCTTTTAAACCAGGCAAGTCGGGCCCGAAGCAGTGAAAGATAAGAGCAAAAGTTGGCCTTGGCCTTTTCTCGGAGGAACTTGGCCATCTCATCAGTCTGCAGAAAGTCAAAGACGGTTCTGTGCAGGAAAACCATTCGGCCGTTTTGCCATTCCAAAAGACCTTTGCATCTCCCATTGATTCGACGAGGGACCAAGCTAGACTTTTGCTCACAGTCGGCGAAATTGAGCGTTTGGTCATCAGTCGGATCGCGCAACGCATAATCCTCGTCGTCGTATTCGTGATCGTGGAACATAAACATCTCAGTAGCCAGCGGCTTTCCTGCATCGCGAGCAATCATCAGAGTGCCCGCCATCTTCTCATGGTAGAATGGGTCCACGGAATCCAGTATGTGCTTGAAAAATTCCTCCAGGTCGTTTGGGTAGCTCGAGACTCTTCTTTTTAGGTCCGAGAAGCTGTCGCCGTTACTCAGGCCTTCGCGTAGGAGGTCTGTGACGAGAAAAACCCATAGAAAGACCCCCATGGACTTGTCGACAACTTCGTTGATCAGAAACTGCGAGGCTGCAGCATTGGAGCCACTAGAGAAGAAACCCCATCGAGGATGCTCCTGAAGACGAACTTGGGTGTACCTAAGGATATCCCCATGGGTGAGTTCATGCATGTATAGTTTGGACTCTCTAGGGCTACCAAAGGCATCTTCAAACACATTCCACGGTCTGCTGGACACGCAGACCTTGATGAAAGGTGATTTAGATAGCTCCTCAAGCGTCTGGCAAATCTCAAGGTGGTCGCACGCGTACTCGTCTAGCCCGTCGATAAAGAAACACATGTGAACCGACAAGTCCATGTTGGCGACAGCTCGCATCGTAGATTCAAGCTCAGAGTGTGTCCAGTGAGATTGAACTGACTTGCTTGTCCATCGAGTCGGCAGTAACTTTTGCATCAATTTCGGCTCCCCGTCCAGGATGTTGTGCAAGAGTGACCGAAGAAGCCCTTCCAGGGACCTCTGAATGGTTGTGCCGTAGATAGTGAAGAAGTGCTTGGCTAACACGAGTTGTCCATGTCCAGCCCACTGTCGTAGACACTCTTCAGTCTTTTCGTTGTCAGCAACAAACTTCATAAAGGTCGATTTGCCAGACCCTGGCTTGCCCGAGACCCAGAAGAGATTAGAGTGCCCGCTCAGCCAGCGACGAAAAGACCCCGACCCTTGGCTTTCACCCATGTTGTCTTGTTGTACTCCCCACGCAAATGTAGTTTGGTGGGCTTCGGGGATGTTGCTGTGCCGTTTCGGGCGTTCTTCGTAGTCAAGAGACCTCAAGATATTCATGGTCTGCCGGTAGTCTTGGGTGTCAAGCGACAAACCTCTTAGACCGGAGCAGATGCTTTCAATGGCATCTTGGGGAGTGTTTTCCTGACGATTGGGTGTCTTAATTTGTTGACTGAGTGTCTCTATTTGCTGGCCGAGGCTTTTGTGTGTGTCTAAAAGCCTGTCAAACCAGGCAGCGGTTCTCATTGTCCAGTCTGTGATGGTCGACTGGAGTTGTGAAACCTCGTTGCTCATCACCCGGACCCTCTGGCTATAGATGTTAGTAAGTGGGTTTCAGGAATTCCCAGGGGAACAAACTTAAGCATCTTCGATAGCTGAAGGGAGATGAGGTTCTGGTGATCTTGGATCCTGCCCTTCAAACCTTCGATTTCCCCTACCTTCAGCTTGTGCGACAGGGCAGCGGAGAAGCTCTTCCAGCATTTCCGAGTTTTGCCCTTCTTGTCAGCCAACATTCTCACGATGGAGAGTAACCCATCGCAGTCCTTTTTGCAAGCAGCAACGCATGCTTGGAGGTCCTTGTCTAGAGGCGCATGCGGGCCAGAAGGCGTCACTTCGAGCTGTGCGCTGAAGGTGTCAAATTTGCTGCAAATGTCTTGGATATGGAGGTCATCGGAAGTGAGGCCCGACGCCGATGCGTAGATCTTGGATGCGTCCCTGAAGAGTCGGCCGACAAATTCAACAAACTGGAGAACATTCCCGGCTAGGGCGACAGCTGCCAAGGCCTCCATGGCTTTCGCTGTTGAAGGTGAACATGTAGAGCTGATGCATGGCGGGGGAGGCCTTGAATTTGAGGTGAAGCCTGATCAGCCCAAGCTCAAGCCCATGGGGCGAAGCACCTGTAGGTCGGACAAAGTGCAACTTTTGTGGCTGAGCTCCCCCATGCATGGAAGTCACAATATATTGGTAGGTAAGTACTGGGGGTTCTTGGCCAATACAGAGCAGGCGAAACCGCTATCGGCAGGGTCCCTTTCAACCTACAGGCCTTTTGAGAAGCCCGTATCTACGGCATCGCCATGGGCGGCAAGGCCCGTAACGAACAAATAACGCACTAAACGAGTGCCATTTTTGTTACTCGAGAACGGGTTTTACATGTGGTTTCTGTGGTCGGGTATCATCCATGAGGTCACGAACAGGCTCCATGTCCAAGAATCGGGTCGAGATGAGTAGAACTCTACCTTTTCGGCTAGACGCCCCAGATACGCCTTGGTGATATTTTGATCACTCTCTTCTCGAGTTCTCTTGTCTCATTATGTATCCATAATCTAATCTAGCTGACGCCTTTACATGGTAGGAATGCCCTCAAATTCCGCATAACCAAGTGCCAGGTTCATGTTTTCTGTAAATGTCGTTAGAACCTAAACGAATATCTTGATCAAAGAGAAACTTACGCAAGCACTGAGTACTGGCTCCCTTGTTCAGGTTATCTATTGTGGAACAACTGGACACAGTTAGCATGATCAATCCTTCAAAGGTTGTCAACCACTTACATGACCACACGCTTGCCAGTCTTATCAACGGCGAACCCTCCAATCTCAACGCCGTGACGTCCCTGGATTGCCTTGACAAGCGGCGCCTCTCCAACGACCTTGACCAACTTCTCGCCGTCGTAGCGCTGCTGGAACAGCTCCCTGATGTCGCGAGAGGAAATCTGCTTGTTAAGCGGGATATTGACAGTGTGGTGAATTCCCCTGCATATATTGTTAAAAAAAAAAGCCAAATTAGTTAGAGAAAAGGGAATACTGACCGGAACCAAGAAGCCACATGGGGAATAAAGGCAGCGGAAATACCAAGATGATGGTTGATCTCGCGTTCATGAATGTGACCAGTCAATGAATAGGGGAGGAGGTTGTCAGTCAGGTTTTCGACATTGTTCCTGGGAGAAGGCTTGGTGCCAGCACCTGAGTATCCAGATACGGCAAAGACGACAGGCTGGCCTCCAAGAAGGTCGTTCTCGACGATGGGAGCAATGCTGAGCTGGGCAGCAGTGGCGTAACAGCCAGGCACAGAGATCCGGGTAGACTGAGCAATCTTGGACCGCTTGGTGATCTCAGGTAGGCCATAAGTCCAGGCGTCATCAAACCGATAGTCGGCGGATATATCGACGACGACGCTCTTGTGATCGCTGTTCTTCTGAGCCTGATCAATAGCCTCGATGTAGGGCTTGCAGGCAGAATTGGGAAGAGCCATGACCCAGCAGTCGATGTCCTTATCCAGCTGAGCAATGTCCTCGGGTATCAAGCTCTCGTAGGTGAGCTTGCGCTTGGTGTATCCCTCAAGCTCTTGGCCAGCGAGCTCTCGGGAGGACACATGCCGAAGGTCCATGAATGGGTGCTCATTGAAGAGATCAATCAAGGCCTGGCCGGTATAGCCACGAGCACCAATCAACCCAATGCGGGAGGGGGAATCATTCGAGGCATTCTTCTTGCCCAGAGGTGGATTCGGGTTGGGGGTGGTGTACTGCCCCAGCGACCTCGTAGATGAGAGGCAACGGATCTGGGGATACTGGACGAGACGTCGGCTAGAGGCCTCAATTGGTCTCAACTGCTGAAAAGCTCGACGGGCGCCGGCGCGCATGGCAATTGAGGGGGCAGACATGATGTTCTCGGGTCAAGGTAGGCCGATGTTGTGGTGATGTCAATCAGGCCAGCGAGTGTCTCAGCGATTTCGCTTTGACCGTGGTGGTGTAAATATCACGTGACTGTTTTGAACTTGGTAGAGGGCGCTCTAAACGTTGCATTTTACATCAACTAACTCGTAAAAACAAGGGGCTATGGGTTTATTGGGCAGAAAACAATGATTGCGCTGTTGGAGTAGTGGTCGGGGTTACTTGAGTTCCACGCAATGTTGTCAATGTGGGTTAAAGCTGTGAATTCTGGGGACCACTTACACGGGCCCAGGTCAGTGTCAGACTTTGTTTCGAAACATCTTCATGAATGATAGAGGATCAATGCAGTTCGAGCGAGACTTCTCATCTGGGAACGCCAATAGCACATTATTTATGTGGAAATGTCATTACTGAGCTTGTGGTTCCAACTCGTAAGGGGCTGCTACGAGAACACTCCTCGACGGCTAAGCGAATAGACCCCTTCAGGACTCTAGAAGACCGGGTTATGCAGAGAATCGAGACACCATCTGTTCTGTGTACTAATAGTGAGAAATGAACGTGAATATCCTGGGTGGATAATTCTCATAGGATGTTACATTACTATTACCGCCAAATCTAGTAGACAGGCGCGGAATGAGATAAAGAAACTCCTGTCTGTAACCAGATATGACCATTCACCCTCCTCAATCGCCCTACTGAGCCAAAGGTCCAACCAGAGTCACCTCGTCGATGTGCGAATACGAACTACCACACACAAACTTGAACAAGATCTTGGGGTTATCCCTAGCCTGCTCCTCGCTCCATCGACACGTCGTCGTCATCTCCTGAAACCCTCCATCGGTAGTGGTCGCCGACGTATGGCCCTCTGCCTGGTTGAGTCCACCCCAGACGCAATATATATCGACGCTCCGGCACCCTAGGTCGCCGCCGAAGTCGAGGTCGAGGTTGACATACGCCGAGAGGTCGTACTCCGCTCCCGGCACGATGCGCGAGGCGTCGAGAGTGTTGAAGACGTAGTAGCTAGTCATCGCTCCGCTCGTAGAGAGGCCCAGAGACCAGCCCTGCACCTGCGTGTCCGGGTCGGGGCCGAGGCCCTCGATGCCGCCGTTGAGACCAGACGTCCAGGGTTTGATGGTGCGGCCGTCATTAAAGTCACCGTTGATGAGGATGTTGGTGATGACAGGCTCAGCAGATGAAGTGGTCGATGAGTCGGCCTGGGTAGTGGATGTAGCGAGTGTGGTGCTGTCGGTGGAGACGGTGGTAATAGTAGAAGAAGACTCGACTGTCGAAGAGGCAGACTCGGTGGTGGATGTAGGGGCCGTAGAGCTGTCAGTTGAGATGGTGACAATTGTCGAAGACGTCTCAACTGTCGACGATGCAGACTCGGTAGTTGTAGTAGCAACCGTAGTACTATCAGTTAAAATGGTCGCAACTGAAGATGTCTCAACCGTCGAAGACGAAGTCACATCCGCGCTGCTGCTAGACTTTGGTCTACACAGCGCGGCCTCGGAGCCAGCGACAAAGCTCAAAGCCGCAAACGCGGCAAACAACTTTTGCGAAACCATAGCGAAGGACTGAATGTGAGTTAAAAAAAAAAAAAGGAGAGAACTGAGGTGACCGCGAACTCCCCCAAGAACAGGCGAGGTCTGGACTTTTAAGTAGCCGCTCGCTCATCACGATAGAGCTAGCGCAGGGTCATCAGAATCTAGCTTGGCTCTAGACCCGTCGTCGATTACACGGCGCTTTTAAGCATACTCCCCGAAATCTAAGCCGGTCGATGAGGCATGATGGTTGTAGACATAGACTCTGGTGTTTCCCGACCCTTTCCTCTGATTCTGCTCCTTCAATGCCAAGATATTTGCCAAGGATAGAAGCAAGAGAAGCCAAAACTCTGAGACCCGTGAATTCCATGGTTCTAGATCTAGGTATGGATACGCCCCTTAGGCTTGGACATTCAACTCCCCTGTCAACTTTTCAATAGTTTGAAGAGTGGATATTCAGCTGAGCGAGCTATTTAGTATGCGACTGGGGCTATCCCTGCTGGCTTCTCATCAGTGTCTTTTTATATCCATGGCAGTCATCTTGGAGTTGACGAAGAATATTAAAGGTAAAGGGTTCTTTCTAGGTGTTTGCTCAATGCTCGTGTTAACAAACAACTGTGATTATGTAGCAAGTGCCAGCCAAAACACCACTTAGGTAAGGCTGCCCTTAGTAATTTATATTAAAACCTCTGTACCTCTCAAATAGCAATCTTGGATTAAGAGAAAGGCATTAAAGACAAAGACGAGCTTAACTTCTTATAAAGTCTTGAGACTTTTATTTAATTTTTGTTTCTTTTATTAAACCTTATATAAGATATACCAAACCCATGAGCATGCAAGCAAAGGTCTATACCATGTTATCCATATCCCAATCAAAGTTGTCCAACTCCTGGGACCCAAAAGCGCCAAACAACTCGTTATCACCCGACGGATCAAGGCTTCCACCAGCGCTCGCAGGCCCAAGTCCGAGGTCTGACGGAACTCCACCCATTCCAACATCGAGCATGTTATCGACAGACATGCTGTCACCTTGTACACCTGATGCCGCAGCGGCCATCGCATCTCCCAGCGTCATGTCTGCCGTCTGTAGCATGGCCTGCGCCTCAGGCATGACCATTAGCATCTCAACCCTGCGGTGTAGACGAACCACGATCTCAGCCAGCGCCGCATCCTTCTTCTGAAGCTTCTTGCAACCTTCTGCCTCGGCCTTCAACATCTCACGGAGCGTGCGCTGGCGCTGCAAAGATGGAGGCATGTTGCCGTTCGCATCGAGCATGCCAACAGGGGCATCCTTGATAGCGTCGGGGGCGCAGATCAGCGACGTAGCAACGTCATACACGCTGTTGGCGTTTCCTGCCTCGGTCTGCTGCCTCACCTCTTCCAAGATGATGTGCAACAGCCGCTTCGACCCGAGGAGCTTGAGGGCTGCAAGCATCTGGCGATGGGTATACGAGGTCGGCATGCTGTTGATCGCTGGGTGCATGCTCCAGTGCACTAAGCCCTGGATGTTGTGCTTGATGGCACTGGCAAGTCCGTTCGTGGCCGTCGAAGTCCAGGACTCGAGTTCGTTGATGTCGGCACCTCCTGTCCGTCGGGACAACGGGATGCTGTCCTTGAGTGCCCGTAGAAGGGGCTCGATATCCTGGTTCTTCGGATCGCGCCTCTGGTATGTCCGGAGGGCATGTTCGAGGGGTTTCGCAATGAGATTCTTGACAGACGACAGCATCGTACTCGCTTCTCCCGATATGCTGCTGGGCAGAAGGATAAGCTGAAGGACCTTGATAACGGACTTGGCCTCCTTCTGGTCGACCCAGAGATAATCTGACAGGAACCGGATAGCCGGCACGAGAGATGGCAACAAGAACGTATCTACCAGATCTGCGTTTTGGCGTTAGTACCTCAAAAGGTCATCAAATAGTCCTCCAGAGTCATTATAAACTCATGAAATATCCTTCCCAAGTTACTATTAGAGTACTCACATTCGACGCCCCCCTTTAGGCTCTCATCATTAAGATAGCCGTGCGCATAGGCAACCACAATGTTCTGGAACAACGTTGCCACCAACAGATAGAATTCTTGCGGCGGACAGGAAGACATTAATTCGTCGCCAAGGCCGCCGGCTTCGGTGTCGAACAGACCGTGGATCCATCCGCCTAGATGTCCGTTTTCCTGTTCTGTCAACTCGTCGCCTTGTCGTGCGATATGTCCACGTCCGATAATCTTCGCCACACATGAGTCTGGTCCGATCGCCCCGACATCTGTTGCCGTTAGGTTATATCGGTAGGCAAACGCCAAGACCAGCAGGAGAATGGAGCCGAATTCTTCGTAAACTGGTTGATACTCGCCTTGGTCCTCTTCATACCGCCAGTTATCGAGCAATTGGCATAAGGGCTCCAGGATTGTCGGCAACTTCTCAAACAGAAGAATCACATCTAATGATTGGGGTTTCGCTGCCAACTGACTGCACAGGAGCTTTAGAGACATCGTCTCCTTGCTATGGCAGTATTGTCGCAAGAGCTATGACTGTCAGTCGGCAAACATACGCGGCACACGGCCTCGAGTTGCTCACCTCGATGAGGGCTTGACAGACGGCACCGACATTGCCGTCCATCTTGTCAAGCTCTGGAATTAAGCCTTGGATCTTGTCCGTGTCGGACAGACAGTCCTGAACAAGTTTCTCTTTCGAGTACTTTTGCAATGACGGTTCGTCCGACAGAGAGATCTCGCCGAGGATTCTTTCCACGTGGTCTCTCTGCACAAGACCATGAAGGACACATGAGGCGCAAAACTCCTCTCTGACGCTTTCAGTATACGGATTGTTATTGCGAGACTCGTCAAACATGAGTGAGGCCGTCGGGAACAGGCTGGTGTCGACATGATGCAGTGCTTCTGTGATGCAAAACTCGGCAGACGTGCCCGGGAACTCAGGAGGGCAAAGTTGATATAGAAGTAGAGGAAGCTTGTTGATCAGGTATGAGCGCAAAAGATGAGCATCTTTCTGTCCCTCGTTACGAAACACAGCATTGGCTAGTATATCGAATGATGCTAGGATCAGGTCAATCGCGCTAGATTGAACGTCTCCTTGGTACTTGTTGTTCATGTAAGAGAATAGAGCGTTGTCATCCAGAATGGGGCGCCCAATAAGCTAAGGTCTACTATTATTATAAGGAAGCATTTTGAATGAGGTTATTACTGACCGCAGCGTTGAGGTAAATATATAGCCCTGCTCGGGTATTACTGATGGGAATCTCAGGTATCACAAAGTTTTCCAGTCCAACTGTGGAATCCAGAAGTTCATCCATGGCGGCATTAGCAACCTGCTTTTTCTTATCCGCAGGATCGAGACTCGCAAGGGTCTCGGTTCGAAAGAGCTCCAGTTTCTCGGTGAGCTCAGGCACAAGCTGCAGGGTTGGTACGAAGCTTGCTAGACTAGCAGCCAGTTCTTTTCGGGCGTCTGTCACAAAGTCAGCGTTTGATCATCAAGATCTGCGGGTTTAGGCACCTTTGGCAAATGGTTTGCTGACAGCCTTAACCAGTATGTCATTCTCACAAAGACGCAGAAGCAGCGCCACAAGGCCGGCTCGAGCCGACTCCATCTCATCTCTAATCTGCGGAGAATGCAGTTGCCCGAGCATGTCGGCCGCAAAGGCCGTAGACGCAGCCGTAAACAATGTCATGTACTTGGAAATGATCTTGACGACGTCCAACGCAATCGTCGAATCTGGGATAGCCCTGCCTTCCACTACCGCCTTCGTAAGGCTGTAGAAGATGGCTTCTTCGGCCCAGTACGAGCTCTTCCAATGCTTGATGTGTGGTGTCTTTGGCGGTTGCGCCGCCTCGTTCTTGTTGTCGCCATCGTTGGGCTGCTGCTGCGCCTGGGCATGTGAAGACGAGTATTTATAGAGAGCCTGCAATACGGATGGTGTATCGATATAGCTCAATCGCGTGAGCACTTGTAGATACGGAGGGATTCGAGGGTCGAGGCTGTTGTCGTTGGAGGGTTGCGGTCGCAAGAAGAAGTCGGCGATGACGGCGGGGGGTAGAGGATGTTCGGCGTAAACCTGCTGCACCAAGACCTCGAATCGATCCGAATCAACACGTCTGGCGATGCAGCGGGAAACAAATGTTTTCCAGAAGTCGATGGTTGCGCGCAAGGCGCCCTGCGCAGCGGTGCGACTATCCATGTTGATGGTGGTGTTGATGTCGATCGATGATGGTTCAAAGAGGAAGATCTGTTTATGCGCCGACAGAAGAAGGAAACCGATCCATGAGTCAGGCCTGCCCGGGCAACGAGCGCTTGCTGCCTGCAGTATAGATATACTTTGTCGTAAGGAGAGTTCGTTGTAGGTGGGAGCTTTGAAGCTTCAACTGCAGGCGCGAAGAGCCGGTCGGGTGGGACCTTGAATGTTGCGACCGTGACGCGGAATGGTTCCGCGTCAGACAGAAGGCATGATAGTTCTCTAAGGGTGGTCAAAGAGGGTTGCTAGAAGTGATAGAGTAATTAATAAAATAGATCCAAGGTCATATAAGTGATTAGAAGATTATTTTAGATTTTTCTTATAGATTTTAGGTAAATTATAATAAATATCTTTGAGTAGAGTTGGACTACCTTAGTTTTGACAGATAGAAGACCACGGCCGACAGGTCATCATAGGAGATGGGACATGACAACATGACGAAACAAAGAGGAGGCAATACAAGTTGCAATGCTGAATTTGCTGAATGGCTCCCTTTTTGTATATCGACTGTTTGTAGTGACTTAGGCGTCAACAGTCGGTCAATTGAAGCATCATCTCACTCCCTCACAGAACGGATATGGGCCGAATCAGCTTTTTGGTTCAGGTCACCTACAAGATGAGACGGATGTCTTGTGGGCAGACCTCCCCAATGCCTATAGTCATAGAGTGACACTCTTGTCCAGGTCTATGCTAGATGTTGTTTGTCACACCAGGCACGATCCCCTCGAGAATCTCCACCAGTTCATCCCACACCCTCCGTGTCAATCTCTCTCCTTCGTCACCCTGCATGATGCGAGGAGGTTCATGTAGCTTGGCATCAAACATGAACCGTCCATGTGTCTCGTCTCCCGCAAACGCTGCGACGAGCAGGGTTCGTGACCCCATCTCGGCTGTCCGTGCAAACAAAGCAGTGACAAGCTTAAAGATCAAGTTGAACGGGAACGGGAATCGCCTAAAGAGTTGTGTGCCGCAAAAGCCAGGGTGAAGGCAGTTGACGATTATGTGGCCTTTGCCTGATGCATCAACGGCCTCAGCGAGCTTTGCCGTGACCATGACCTGCATCATCTTGGAGACATTGTAACGCTCTAGCACGTCCGTCTTTGCATCCAGCGCTTTGAAGATGTTCTCTGACTCACGCTCCGGGAGAGGGCTCTTTCAAATTGTTAGCCAAAGAACCTGTTGAGTTGTCGAGAACACGTACCGCGGTGGCTGCATCAGATGACACGACGACGATATGGGGAACCAGGTTGAACTTGGTCGCCGTGCGCCTCATGATAGGCAGCACCAACATCGTGAGCAGAAATGTGGAAATGACATTTACAGTCAACGTAGATTCATGACCCTCGATCATCTCGCGCGTGAATATGAGCAGACTGGCGTTGTCGACCAGTATATCCAAGCGACCCAACTTGTCGACACGCGCGGCAAACTCGCGCACGCTGTCGAATGACGCCATGTCGAGTTGCCAGACCTCGACTACGTCCTTCTTTCCCGTCGTCTCCTCAATATCCTTCTTGGCTTCTTCGCCCTTGTCGAGGTTGCGACACCCCAGGATGACCTTGGCGGCCCCGAGGCGCACAAAGTGACGCGATGCTTCGCGACCAAGGCCTGATAGACAGTCGACGTCAGTATCGATCGGATAATGATGACAGCTTCTTAATATTACCGCTGTTGGCACCCGTAACGACGACTACACTGCCCGAGCAGTCCTTTTCTGGGTAGGGCATGGTGATGAACCCACTCCGGGCCATGTTGTAGACGAGGGTATTCATGGTGGCTGGCCGACAGTTGTCGCGCGATTGAATGGTGTATACAAGCCCGTTGATATGATCGAGACAGATCCAAGCCTTGAGATGGCCAGAATCAATGAGTGTCAAAGTGGTCAGTCAATCTGACAGCTCGAATGTAACTTCTAAGTTATCGCTAACCCATGTCGTCCCAGCTCGGGTTGTGGATTTCCCCAGACGGAGGGAGGCGCATCATGTCACTAGTTTTGGCGACACCACCAAACTATACAATGAATATGCAACGATTAAAGATTCATTTATTAGAAAGGAAAAAATCTAGAGGCAAAGCAAGAAACTGCAGAGCATGTGGGGGGATATAAATATTCCAACAACGCCGTCAAGTGCAATAAACACCAAAAAACGCACTCTCTCACTTCTCAAATGTCACCGACATGGTCCTCTTGCCAGCAGCCCAGCCACCAGCGTAGTCGGTGCCCAGGTACCGTCCCTTCATGAACCAGATCAGGAAGCTAAACATCTTCATCGTGCCCATCTGGCCAGTGGCCCTGCTGCGTCCCAGAGTCAGAGCAAAGATCTCCTTCTTGTTGACGGCGTACTCGGGAGCCTCGCCCGACTCGAGGTAGGCGGGGAGTGCCTTGAGCATGTGCCTGGACTGCGCCTCGGCGTGCATCAGCTTAGGAACCTCGAGGTTTCCAGCGTCGCCCACGACAAAGATGTTCTTGTGGCCCTCGACCTGGAGGCGTGTGGTCTGCTTGATGTAGTTGCGGCCGTCGAGAAGCTCCTTGGGCACGAACTCGGTGTTGGGGACGATGCCCGTGGCGGGGAGGTAGGCCTGCGCCGTGATGGTCTTTGTCGTGCCGTCCGAGGCCCGAAGCTCGAGGACGATGTCGGAGGATCCGGGCGTGGGAGTTGCACTTGCGACGGTCGTGTTGGGGATAAGCTTGACCTTGAGCTTCTCGAGCTCCTTCTGGGCCTGCTTGCGGACGGCATCGGTGGCAGGGGCCGCGAGGGGAAGGTTCTCAGAGTAGATGAAGACGACCTCCTTCTTGCCGTGCTGAGAGTACTCGAAGCCAAGCTCACCAGCCGTCTCAGAACCGGTCATGCCACCACCAGCGACGACAATTGTCTTGGCATTGCTGATCTGGTTCTGAAGCTGATGCAGCTTGTTCTTGGTCTCCTCGGTAGTTCCCAGGCTCTTCCAGATCATATCATCCCGAGTCCTCGAGCCAGTAGCGATGACCAGAGTGTGGTAGTTGACCTCACGAACCGCAGCAGTGCCATTGAGCTCAACACCGACAATGTTGGACGAAGGGTTCAGTGACACAGCCTTGCCCTGGATCCACTCAAACTTGTCGGAGGGATACTCCTTGAAAGTGGGCTCGAAAGGGATCAGGACCTTTTCGTCGGCGAGCTGACCAGGGACGACGGCGCGGGGCATGGCGATGGGCCAGTGGAAGTGGGTGTTGGGAGAGACGACGACGATCTTGAGGTCCTTTCGCTTGATGACATGGTTGACCATAGTCTGGCGGATGATGGGGAGGGCGGCAGGGCCAGCGCCGAGGACCACGATGGTCTTGACGTTGTCAGTCATGGTGAAGGTAGTGTAGTTGGATTTGGTGGTGTAAGTCGTCGAGATGTAGCAGGAGTCGGAAAGTCGAAGATCCTGTGCCAATTAAATTGTATGTGATTATAGATTATCGTCCTCAATTGAATCTCGATATAGACAAACTATTCGAGTTCTTGGGCTTGTTTGCTGAGCTTGGTGAGTGAGGTGGATGTGAACGAGATGCTTCATTCGGAACCAGCAGCCTCTAAATACCACAAGAACATCGCAGACATTTCAAACAAGAGACAACAAGACCCACCAAAAAAGACATTTGTCACCCATCGCTTGCTTTCAAAGCGGCTCTCAAATCCATCATGCAAAATTAAACAAAGCCCCCCCAGGCCGCGCGCCGACCGGCGACTTTTCCACACACAGGGGGGACCGCAAAGTTTGCCAGGGCTAGAAATCCACGATGTGGGAGAGGCTTCTTTGTATTTCAAACGGATGGATGTCTGGGGCATTCCCCCGTGTAGCCGCGCGCTGTGGCCGTCGGGTCGAGTCCCGCGCGGGAGGTGTCACCGGCGCGGGCCAATCACGGCTCTTGACGCCGGCGTCCCCCCGCCCTACCGAGCGCCGGACCTTTCAAGACAGCCGGCGTTGGGGTCGGGTAGATTTGTAAGTTTGCGAGATTCCAAGCGAGTGAGCGAGCTGACGACTTGTGACACGTGAGATTTCTCTTGGCCGGCATTTGGGAACATGATCTGATTTGGGGGCGGAATGATAAGCTTCTCTTGCATCGGTAAGTAGGCAGTGTTTGCTGCTGCACCTCGAAGCTATCATGTAACCCAAGACATGCCATTTCCTTGAGAAAACTCCCCGTATTCGGCGCCATCATTCAACATTGCCAAGTTCTTCCAAACTTTAATCAACGGCACATGCAGCAGATCAACAATAGCTCTACAGTAGCACCACCTCCAGAGACAAGCCATATCAGTCAGGTCTAGACCCTCCAACTATCGGTTCCCTCGTTCAATTACTCCGGCGATTCGGAAAGCTCCAACAATCCGAGGATCCCATCCCTTGCTGCCAGGCGCCACACCACCAATAAGCGACTTGCCAGCGAGATTAGACTGCCCAATTCGGGGGCCCAGAGTCGACTCCACTCAAAGGTTAAGACTTTAATTTAATGTCATAGAAACACCACGAAGAGGATCTATCTGATGACTACGAATGAAGAGGGAGTTGGACATTGCCATGTCAAAGAATCTCGAGATGTCAAGCGATGATATCCCGGTTGATGGCAGACTGCGCTATTACTGCCAACCCCCCCGGTCAAGTCAATTGAGATAGGTACCCTCGAGTTTATGAAGTACACGTGATGCAATACCTGCTTGTGTTTGGCCTTGAACATTGACCTCGTCAACCACTACAAGTCAATTCTATAACACGCATCACGTGTCATCACGGATAATATCAGTCATGACACTCGCACCCCTGGCATTCGCCTAGTTAGGCGTTCAAGCTGTACTGTAGGCTCTCTTATTTCATCAACTGACTCATGGACCCGAAGCTACTCATTCTTGAGTAGGTACTATGATGAACTACTCGCTTCCGAACTTTACAGAGGGATAGGAGTGTTCTCGTTTAGGGTATCTCACCTGTCAGATACGTCAGACCAAACATCAACGACATCATCGGCAACTTTTCTACCACAAATTTCAATCAGTGTCAGGAGTACCCTTGACCTTCCCGTGCTGCAATACGTCGTTCGAATCACTCGAATCTGAGAAATTGCGTAGTTCGTGACGCCGCCTCTCGACAGAATCTACAGAAGCTCATGGAAACACCTCTCGGTTCTGATGCCCAATGACGGCAGCCTGAACATCTTGACATCAGAAGTCAACCGGTTGTCACTTCTCAAGCCTAACCCATCATCTCGATCCCATGCCCGTCCCGAAAGGCAAATACCCGAGTGGCTGCAGGCATGCTGTCGAGGGTGTGCAATGACGAGTTTACCCTCGTCCAACCATCTGGCCTTTGGTGGCTCTGAAAGGCAATGACATCTCGACGTGGATTTGAACCATCGTCAGAGAAAACACCGAGTCGACAATATCTAGTTCAGAATGTCATCCCATCTAGCTATTGATCGTCATAGGCAGGCGAGGTTGAAATTCCGTTGCCTTTCCAGGTAAAAGGACACTGGGGTGGTGGTGCAGCTCAACGTCATATTCCTCGGAGGCGCTGTAGTATGATGCAAAATTTCGCCGCAGCGCAACCCACCAACACCTGCGGCGTTTCTGCCTCCTCAGGAACAAACAGTAAATTCCCCGAAGCAAAGCCAGCGTTGACAGTCTGGAGAAGAGTCGGATATCGGGTCATGGTGACGCTAGAAGATGTCGAAGAGGTGGGGAGCTCTTGGCCTGCACCTATGTCATTTCTCGCATACGACGTCAAAAGAAGCATTGGAGCAAGGATTGGGTTAAGGAGAGGGAGGGGCGAGGGTTGGGGCCGACAGGCTTGACACACCCTCAAACCCTTGAGCAAAGATGGGCCCAAGCCCAAGTCTAGAACGATTGACCCAGCTTGACTCAGCTCAAGAGTGACATTGAGGCTTTTGGGATAATCGAGCCAAGTTTGACCACCAGTGTCGTCATCACGTGTGTGGACAGATGATCTGGAGGCGACTCGACGAGGGTGATAGGCAAGGTATCCATATTGAGTAAGTAGCTTGCCTCAACAGGCTGAGATGAGGAAGCTGCCGTCCAGGGTCGAGGATCATGAGCTTCTCTTTGGGTAAGAGGCAAGCTGAATTGAGCAAGACGCCGTTTGCGACACTCACGAACCGTGGCCTTGGAAGCCCAGTGGGGTCAAGCGTACCTGGAAAGATGAGGCCCTTGATGCCTCCTGATGTCGAACGAAGCTGTGCCAGGCTGGATGGCTACAGTACCTTGACCAATGACGCAGATGGAATGTTGGAAGATGGCCTAGCCTTGTGGACGGGTTGTGGTCCAAGCTCATGACGCTCGAGGTGCAGGCAGCGTAACGTAAGAGGCGAAACGGTGGATGAGGCAAGAAATATGACGGTGTAGCATCGCACAAAGAAAGGAGGCTCAAGTCAATGAATTGTTTGTTGATTAATGGTTGGTGGTCCGCGTTGGGCTCCGTTTCTTCCCTGGAACCTAGCGAAACCCTCGAGGTGACATCAGCGGGAGGGGCTTTTTTGGCGTGGGCGGGGGTCAGTGACCTCACTGGCGCTGTGGGGTGTCGCAGAGGATGCCGTCATTGGCCCACTCAGAAGCTGAAGTTCCGTGTTGGGAGAGCAAGAGAGTGAGGGAGTGCTGATTATGAGTTGATACTGTGGTTGTGGTTCGACGTAATTGCGCTTCCTCTCTTGGCTCCGTTTCTCTCTTTCGAGTCAATCCGTTTTCGTGGCGTGCCGTTCAATGACAGAATGGAGAAGTCCATCTGTGGTGGTGGCGGCAGAGACTCCCGTCGTTCGGTGACTATCGACGTCAGAACAGTTGATGGACTCAGGGGGTGTATTGATCCTCGAGGTTCCAGTGCCTAGGATAGATGACCATATCCAATATTCGGTGTAAAGAGTCCATCCAAGTCAAAGATCCTTCTCGTCAGGTGCAACACCATGCAAGCAGTACCATTAGCCTTTTTTCGAGGCCGGAGCCCTGGGCAAATAAGGGGAATGGGGAAATTCAGGGTCCCCTCCAGATCGAGGATTTGGCTCGGGACCATGGGGAATTGGCGACAATCCCATGGTGCCTCGGCCGAGCCCGCTCCCATGATTCTCACTTTTGCTACCCCCTCCCGAGCATTCCCCACGTTCTCTCGATGGCGGTCGCAGTTGAGCCTCAAAGGGAGATAATCTCTCATTCTTGTTCCCTCTAGTTGTCCAATCACTCCAACTCTCGCCGGTCCACATGGGGTCCCTCGATGTCGACAACTTCGCCCTCTGTTGGGGATCTCAACGGTACGTACTCCCGCCAGTCTCGAGTAATCCAGTGAGCGCGGAACAGAGCATCCCCTAGACCCGGATGCCAATCCCGGGATGCTTGTCCTCCGGCTTGCAGCGATGATCCCTCGGTGCTAAAATGTCTCGGATCATCATTTCTGTTTTGTGCCGCACTGGGTCAGACCCAGATGAATCGTTGTGCTCTCACCCCAGCAGCCGCGTGACCCGCCCCAGGAGGAGGTGAGCGAGAATGTTGGCCCTTTCGAGTGCGTGTGCCTGCGTGATTATCGAGCAGGGTCTCATGGACAGGAAATGCTGAATGGAAACCTGAAGTTTCAGAGTCTGCAGTGGTCTAGAACTACTCTGTGCCCGCCTGTCAACGCAGAGACTGCATGCCACTCGGCCCATGATTATCTTTTCCTGCACGTCTCTTTCCGGCTTCTTCTCGACAGGCAGATAGGCAAGACCCGTGAGGTGTGACGATGACTTCAGTGCCGGACCCGGATCAGCAGGGTCTTTCCACGTCCGTCTTGTTGTGTTCCGTGCCACTGGGGGAGATCAATGCCGGCGAGCCAAGACTTGCTCCCAGGGCTGATCAGAGGATCCCGGAAAGCTTTGTTTCTGGCTGCTCAGTGGCGTCTCGTCTCGTACAGTAACGGCCATACTGTCATCCTCTCGTGCCGTAGCCTCGTCGTCGTCTGTGCAAGTGGCAAGCAAGCAAGAAAGCACGGGAAAAATGTGGGAGAAAGGACCCTGAACGACCGGGGGTTGTCTTGCAGCAAATCAGAAGCCATCTCCCTTGCCCGCATGCATGCGTATGGCATGGGTCAAGGACGCAGGGATCCAATGTCTCTACCTGCAGAGTGAGGATCCCTTGAAAAAGCTTACTGCGGCAACTGCTCATCGAAAACTCGTCCAGTTACGACATTCACCTGCGCTAGGAGACGACAATCACCGCCGATCAACAGAGGGTGCGGCCAAAGGGGATTGGGCCGTCGACCGAATGACTGCCCCCCGCCGGAAACTGATTGTTGAGCTCCGGTTTGTGGGATTGATTGATTACCCGCAGCGTGAGCTCTCTCGTGTGTTGTGTGTGTTGCCGTGCTTGCCCGTTGATGGCATCACGGGTATGACACGCAAGAAAGAAAGGGTCCATCCACACACACTCCCTTTCCCCTCCCCCTCCCACACACCCCCCATTACGCAGAATCAATCGTTATCCTCGAGTGGATGGATTTTCAAGGGACCTGGGGGTGGAAGCTTGCAGCCCACTGATCCACACACAAACCACCCGCTGCTCTTCTCTTCTCCGCTCCTTTGGGCATTCTGGCCTGGACGGCTTCTGGTATAATAAGACTCTGTATTCCCCCCTCGTAGACAGACTTTTTTCTTTATTCCAGTATCAGCATCTACCACTATAACAGTTCAGCCTCATCATCTCTTGACTAGACGGCTATTTCCACTACAAGCCTTGATCATCACTCAACTCTACACTCGTACACTCACCGATAAACATCACCACCGCCATCATGCCCGCTCGATCTGAAGCCTATACCGTCTCCATGCCTCTCTCTCCTCCTCCTCCCCAGAACCTCTCCAGCTACTCGCGCTTCATGCATGCCCACACCAAGCGTCAGATGGAGGCTTCCGGAGCCCGGTCGCCTCCTAACGGCTCGACTCCCCGTTTCGCTGCCTCGCCCACCATCACCAACGGCACCAGCACCACGCACTATCAATAAATGACGGGCGTCGTCATCACCAGCAGGAAAACATCCGCGCAAACTCGGATCGAATTTTCTTTGGCCGGCAAAGTTGGCGAATTTCCCCAATGACATCAAATACGACGTCAAGGGTGGCGAACAACAACCCAGCCCCTCTGGTCTGACAGCAAAGGGCTCAAACAAACAAACGAACACGACTCTCATCTCTCTCTTCACTCTCAAGTGAAATCATATTGCCCGGCGTACGGAGGAGCCAAAAGCAAAATCCCCGCCATTTTCAAATGGCGAATTGGCCTGTCTTTATTGTCTTTTTTTTGAGCGGGAGAAACAAACACTCGGTGCAAGGCGTTTCGGCTGCGATTATGTCCTGTTTTTGGACACGACATGGGGTTACAGCGAGAACAGGGGGTACACAGCATTCAGAGGAGGATTGGAATAAGGGAACCAGCTCCTAGCCATTGCAATTAGCGAATGATACACGAATTGATGATTCGACTCTTTTCAATCAACTTCTCTTCAATTCTCGTGCTGCGTGATATTATGCGATGCGTGCGAATCCTGCCAAAGCGTTCCAAGCCAACACAGCAAGTCTTGACTCGAGAAACAAGTGTTTCGCCGAATTCTTGACCAGCTGCGCCATAACTGCGCGACTTGATGCCAAGATGGTATATTGAGATTTGCCTTGCTGCCTTGGTTCCAAACTCCGAACTCCGTGTGCTGTAATTTGCCATAATTCAATCTGCCGTTATCGTAGAATCTTGGCGTGTCCCAACTCCTCCCACTCCGTTTCCTGCCTTTAAACCAGCGATGGCTTCTTCTTGATTCCAAGCAGAGCCGAATGATTCTTCTTCTTCTTGACGACTCGCTTGAACGACGGAGCTGCTGCCTCTGGTTCTGGGTTTGCCACCACAACCGCACCCGCGCTTGGTGATGGTCCTGCGCTACTCTCTGCTGCCTGTTCTGCGGGGCCGTCTTCGGTAACTGTGTCCAGCTGCGCTCGCGCCGCAGCAAATGCCCTCTTGGCCGCTTCATCGTCCTCCCTCTCCTGTCGCTCCCGCTCCTCGTCCTCGCTTCGTATGATCGAATCAGCAAAGTCGATACCCTCTTTTTCTGATCGGTTGATGCGTGCGTTTCGTTGTCGAATCTCGTCCAGTGCGTCTGCTGCCGCCATCTCTCGCTGCGCGTCCGCGTTCTTGGCCTCCAGATCCGCCATGGCATCCTTCTCCTCCTCGCCTGCGGCCTCTGCCTCCTCGCGCTCCAGCCGATTAAGCCTTTCTTCGTCAGTTTCCTCCTCCGCAGCGCGGTTGCGCCATGGTTCCATGCTTCGGACCGCCCCCGACACTATGGCATAATCGTTGTTTTTCGGGTCAGTTCGGAACCTGATTTCAGCGCTGCATCGAGTACATCGAATGGAGAAAAAAAACACTTGAATTCCAAGGTACTTTTCGTCGACGGGAGTTTCTTTTCTACTGTTGAACTTCCTTCCTTAATGATAACTGGTTAGTTTTATTCCTTAATGAAGGAAGAGGGCTCAAACCTTTGTAGATGTACTCGCCACTGGATATGGTTAGCATGAGTGTTCACAGAAGGCAGAGAGAAGCGGAAGGGAGAGGATATTGTGAAACTTACCAGGTAGTGCATTTCATTGACCAGGGTGCCATAAGCTGACAAGATGTTAGCAATCTATAGTAAGATGAAGCGATTCTAGAGGCACATACACGAACTGTCTGCACTCGGGGCCCTGAAGCCTTCGGTCCCCTCCTTCGGGTGATATCATTGGGGTTGAAGTCAGGCGGGTAGTACTTCTGGAGGACCTGTTCTCTAGTTAGTAGGAAAGAGCAGCGAAAAATCCATATAATACATACCTTTCGCTCTGACATGGTCGCGACGGGGTTGGTGATGCGTTTTTTGGTGTTTGTTTTGAGGAAATGGGAAATGCGGCCTAGAAAACGACGTAACTCAGTCACACGTGACAGTGCTAGGCAGTGCTGAACGGGGCTGACCTGGCAGTGGTGAACAGCAGCCCCACTGTCGTGTTGATGCCAGTGCCAGAACGGTGGCAGACTGGGTTTTTACCTTTGCCTGGGTAAATCTTGTAAGCAAACAATCTCGAGCTTTCCACATTCTCTGCCTAATATGGGGCCTCTTCTACTTCATGGTATCCATTGATGTTGGGTTGATTATTAATGTAAGTCATGTTGAAAAGTATGTCGGCTGCTATGTTAACCGCCCGATCTATCTGTTAGAAGAGATGCATATAATTAGTAATCTTTTCTTCCTAATAGCTCATCTGAGTTTCTGTTCCATGAGCTTTTTTTCTGTCCTTGGTTATCTCTTCAGGGTCTTTGTGCTGGGCGGAAATATCTGAACGGTCAGATGAAGGATTGACAGCAAGAGCGCCATGAAGTTCATCTACCAAAGCAGTAGCAATAGTATATTAGTGACAGAAACCAGGAAGCTAAGTAACTCCTACTTGATTCACAGGTTAGATATTTGCGAGACGCAGAAGCAAAAAGTCAACAAGTTCTCCATGGTGTTGTCTGTTGAGGCCGTTGAATTACAAACCTCCTTGGCCAATCACGTAGCCTGGCATTGTGGCTGGGTCCCTGCCCCACCGCCATGCTTTTCTCCAGTTATTCTGCCTACCGTTAGCGTTTTTTCTCCAAACTTTCTCCACTAACATCAACATCGCCAAAATGCCCAAAGCAGAGGTCGGCTCGACGAAATACATCGCCAACCGCATGAAGTCCAAGGGGCTTCAGCGGTTGCGATGGTATTGCCAGGTGTGCGAAAAGCAATGCAGAGATGCTAACGGCTATAAAATGCACACTCAGTCCGAGAGCCATGTTCGACAAATGCTCATCGTCGGCGAGGATGCGAAGAAGTACATCAGCGACTACAGCAATCAGTTCCAGCGCGACTTTCTCCTGCTCCTCAGAACCGGCCATGGCGAGAAGCAGGTCCACATCAACCACTTCTACCAGGAATACATCGCCAACAAGGAGCACATCCACATGAACGCGACGAAATGGTCCTCCCTGACAGAATTCGCCAAACACTTGGGTCGCGAGGGAATCTGCCGGGTTGAGGAGAACGAGAAGGGTGTACACATCTCTTGGATCGACAAGTCCCCCGAGTCTCTGCGACGACAGGAAGCTCTGAGGCGAAAGGAGGCGCAGGATCAAGGCAACGAGGAGGTCGAGCAGCGCATGATCCGCGAACAGATTAAGCGCGCGCAAGCGGCCGCCGGAACCCGAGACGAAAACAAGGAGGAGGATTCCGAGGCTCGTGAGCTGAAGCGACAAGAGGGCGAGAAGATTACGCTGTCTTTCGGCCCCAAGCCTGCCGCACCTGCGACAACTTCTACCGAGAGCCCCGCGCCCGACACGACCGCGACGGAAGGAGAAACGCCAGAAGCATCGAAAGCGACTACGGATAAGGGCAAGGAGGCTGAGCCAGCACCTGCAAAGCCCAGCGGCTTCGGGGGCATCTCGATGAAACTCGGTGGCAAACCTCAAGCCAAGAACGTATTTGCCCAGGCCAAAAAGAATGCCCTCTCGTCCGGTTCGAAGAAGCCCGCCAAGATAGAGCAGCCCAAGAAGATGAGCGAGGCAGAGCGCATTATGAAGGAGGAGATGGAAAAAAAGCGGTCCAGGGAATCGGCGGGCTTCAGTTTCGGCATGGGCTCTGGAAAGAAGCAGAGAAACAACTAGGAGGTTTCAAGATCTTGGTTGCATACGGACAGGGTGGGATCGTGAGGGGCGGCGTTTTACGGCAAAGGAATGCATGTGTAGACGGGACTCGGAAACATGCCAAGGCGTTTGGTTTTATTGTCCATCTTAGATACCAAGACGACACTTATCGAATGATGATGCACTATTTTTCCTATCTTTATACGGAATCACTGCTGCTCCTGTTCCTCCAACGCCTTATTCGCCATGAAAAGTGAAAAGTGTCAATTTTGACGGGCTTCGCAAAACGCTTTCTAAGCATCCGCCTCGGCCTCTGTACCGTCGCGCCTGCAAAGCAAGTTCTGTCAGACATAATATTCTCCAACTCGTCAAGGATCATCACTTACGGGATGTATTGTATTCTGTATTCGTCCTCAAGAGTCGACCGAACGTCATCAGGCAGCTGACCCGACACCTTGATGGCGTACATGCCTGGAACGTAGCCGTCGAGTCGCTGGTACTTCGCTATCCACGAGCGCGCAGGGTTGGCGAGGGTGATGACACCTTCAAAGACCTGCGAGGTGCAGCTTTCGATCTGGTCCTGGGAGCCAGCGAGGTGGAGGAACTCGTCGCAGTTGGGGCAGCCTTCGTCGCGGAATCGCTAGAAAACAAGGCGTCAGCTTCATGGAATGGAATGGATGATTGCTTTGAAGGGAAACGAACGTTGTAGGTCATGACGATGGAGCAGACCATGCACGCGCGCAGATAGCGCTGCTGGCCGGGGGAGACGAAATTCGTAGACGTCATGATTCGGAGATCGCTTCGAGACTCGTTCGGAGGGTTTGGGAGCTGAGAAGAGCTGCGTTGATCGTGGAGAGTGTTGTTTGTTAAAGAAGTAGGTTGGCATTGATCGCGACGGCCAGAGGCGGAAGTTGTAAAAGTTGTATGCATTTAAGTGGGTTATGCAACAAGTGCGGTAGTCGCTCAAACTTCAATCTTTACATCCAGGCAACTCACGAAGTATCACGAACAAGAAGAATTCGACTTTTGTGTTGAATCCTGGAATAAAGATGACGCAAAATACAAGCCAAGGGACTCAAAAGTCCATCTTTCAACAAAAAGACCTCGAGAAATCTCACGACATCCTCACCTGCACCATCAAAGAACCACCCTTCTCATACGTTCACCTTGAGCTCGTCTCAGACAGAAGCGGCGCCGTCACACTCGACAACCTACAAGTAAAGAGCTACTGCACAGCAGCGCTCCGTCAACTACTCGGACTTACGGGAGCAGCCATTTCTCTGGATATCCTTAAGGTTGAGGGTAGTCATGCATGGGTTCGTGTGCCGCGACCAGACCTAGGCTCCTTCTCAGCTGCCATCACAGCCTGGAGAGGCACAAGCGACGATGGAGCTGAGGTGAGCCTTCAAGTACGGCAGTGCGCCGACTGGCTCGGTGCCATGGTGGGAGCCGACGGGCAAGACCGGTTATGGAATGCTTGACGACAAACAAGAGCTTCATCATTCAACTGGATCGTCATTTATCATGTGAATGGGTATAAATGTATGCATGTACATCGCCCATCGGCCAACTCTGCAAATGCACCGTTTCCAGACGCCCGATACCCTACCATGCTTTCAACCCTACACCAACTCCGACTTCCAACGGCTTTCTACACCTCTTACATGAGAGAAGACATGAGTGAGCTCTGAGCATATGCCTGATGAAGGGTTAGTGCTGGACTTTGGTGGGAAACGCATCAATTGTAACTCACCATGGGCTTAATGTCGGGATGCGGTACGGCATCGAACTGCTCATACTTGAGCTTATAGTCGGGGCCGATGTTGATATAGGCACCCCTGTTCTCCGTCGAGTCGCAGTATCGAGGAGCAGAGAAGACTAGAGGGTTAGCCAGTGAGCAATCAGGGCAGCACATGTCACTTACCAGTAATACAACGGCCATCGTGCTGAACCTCATAACCATCCATGCGAACCTCGTGACTTCGGATAACAGCCTCAAGGCCGTTCTTCTCGCAAAACTTCTTCGTGATGTCGGGCCCGAACTGCATACCGACACCGCGCTTGCTGGGTCCTCGGCCGTTCTCCTCCTGGGGGTCCGTCCAGAGCATCTCCATCATCAGACCAGCCTGGCCTGGTTGTCGCTGGTTGT